>NC_134836.1:129542662-130142662 GCF_004210375.1 Tachypleus tridentatus | reverse complement strand
GTCGTTTTACTGTTCCTATCATTATAAGGTAGTTTTACTGTTCCTATCATTATAAGGTCGTTTTACTGTTCCTATCATTATAAGGTAGTTTTACTGTTCCTATCATTATAAGGTAGTTTTACTGTTCCTATCATTATAAGGTAGTTTTACTGTTCCTATTATTATAAGGTAGTTTTACTGTTCCTATGATTATAAGGTCGTTTTACTGTTCCTATCATTATAAGGTCGTTTTACTGTTCCTATGATTATAAGGTAGTTTTACTGTTCCTATCATTATAAGGTAGTTTTACTGTTCCTATCATTATAAGGTAGTTTTACTGTTCCTATCATTATAAGGTAGTTTTACTGTTCCTATGATTATAAGGTAGTTTTACTGTTCCTATGATTATAAGGTAGTTTTACTGTTCCTATCATTATAAGGTCGTTTTACTGTTCCTATGATTATAAGGCCGTTTTACTGTTCCTATCATTATAAGGTCGTTTTACTGTTCCTATGATTATAAGGTCGTTTTACTGTTCCTATCATTATAAGGCCGCTTTACTGTTCCTATCATTATAAGGTCGTTTTACTGTTCCTATGATTATAAGGTCGTTTTACTGTTCCTATGATTATAAGGTCGTTTTACTGTTCCTATCATTATAAGGTAGTTTTACTGTTCCTATGATTATAAGGTAGTTTTACTGTTCATATCATTATAAGGTCGTTTTACTGTTCCTATCATTATAAGGTAGTTTTACTGTTCCTATGATTATAAGGTCGTTTTACTGTTCCTATGATTATAAGGTAGTTTTACTGTTCCTATGATTATAAGGTCGCTTTACTGTTCCTATCATTATAAAATCGTTTTACTGTTCCTATCATCATAAGATAGTTTTACTGTTCCTATGATTATAAGGTCGTTTTACTGTTCCTATCATTATAAGGTCGTTTTACTGTTCCTATCATTATAAGGTCGTTTTACTGTTCCTATCATTATAAGGTAGTTTTACTGTTCCTATCATTATAAGGTAGTTTTACTGTTCCTATGATTATAAGGCCGTTTTACTGTTCCTATCATTATAAGGTCGTTTTACTGTTCCTATCATTATAAGGTCGTTTTACTGTTCCTATGATTATAAGGTAGTTTTACTGTTCCTATCATTATAAGGTAGTTTTACTGTTCCTATGATTATAAGGTAGTTTTACTGTTCCTATCATTATAAGGTAGTTTTACTGTTCCTATGATTATAAGGTAGTTTTACTGTTCCTATCATTATAAGGTAGTTTTACTGTTCCTATGATTATAAGGTAGTTTTACTGTTCCTATCATTATAAGGTAGTTTTACTGTTCCTATGATTATAAGGTCGTTTTACTGTTCCTATCATTATAAGGTAGTTTTACTGTTCCTATCAGTATGGCCAGGTGGTTACGGCACTCTACTCGTAATGTCAGGGTCGCGGGTTCGAATCCCCGTCATACGAAAAATGCTCGCCCTTTCAGCCGTGGGGGTCGTTATAATGTGACGGTTAATCTCACTATTGGTTTATAAAAGAGTTGGCGATGAGTGGTGACGACTTTCCCTCTAGTCTTACACTGCTAAATTAGGGACGGCTAGCGCAGATAGCCCTCGTGTAGCTTTGAACGAAATTCACAACAAACACGTATAAAGTTTTTTACTGTTCCTTTCTATTAGAGTCATATAATTTAATTTTTCAAGGGGATTCTATATATATTATAGTATTGTTCCAAATGTATTTTATGTTACAATTTGTTAATCACTTACCAAAATACAGAAAACTCTTGGACCTTCGAGGATCCAGAAATACGAGTTAAATGGATAACCCCACCAACAGCTGAAAAATTATAGAAGATATATAATTATCTTAACAATTAGCTGTTACTAATAATTCAGTAGTTGTTACAGAATGATTGAATTGTTTGATAAAACAATAAGTAAAAACATTTTGATTAAATTAGTTTTATCATGACATATCTTTGATGTTTTGTATTTAGTATTTTGAGCTTGAAAAATACTTTATATCTGTTATCGAGCTCACACAGCTTTGGATCATGTATCTGTAGCCACGACCAGAACGACAATCGGGAGACATTTATACACTATGTGGAAACAGCACTTTTACACTTGCATTTTAAGTATTTCTGTGAAACACATTTATTTTTTCTAAAATAAATGTTTATAATAGTTTATTGTAGACAAATAGTTAGTGAAAAGTATCTTAGTCGAAAGATATTGGATCAACAAGAAGGAGAATGAACGTACACAGTTTCTGAATGATATGTAACCATGACAACAGTCCACGTACCAACCAGAATTAGAGGAAACCCTGAAAGGAAAAGATAAAAACAAAGAGAAACTTTAAACCTGATAATAAATTGTTTTACGTCTTACATATACTATTAACATATACAATTACTTTTACATACTGTGCACAGCATAGTTTACTAGTTAAATTAATTAGATGTTTTAAATTTCAATTATTCATCGTAGCCAAAAAGAAATATGTCTAAACCGAATTTTAAATAGTTCATCCAGGTAAATAATTCACAAGAATAAATCAATAGTCTCAACGTTGCTTATTTTGAAATTCTTATGGACTGTTGTTGAAATATAAGACATTTGGAAGCACCATACATTCCCAGTCTGGTTTGTTAGGAATGTAAGCAATCCAATAATTTTAAACAATACTGCTAAGATTAGCACGATACTGATTTTTAAAGAATTCTGATTTGTAATGAATGTTAGATACAAGACACTTCTCCATAAAACTCAACGTTATTTTATGGTAATAAGAAAACGACTTACCCCATCCAATAGCATGGTAGACACGAAACTTGACATTGTCTGGGAAAACCACAACTATGTGAGTGTGAATTTGAACGCCCTCTAGTAGCATCCACGTAAAAACAGCCGTTCGTGTGTATTCTAGGAGTACGTAAAAAGATTCACACAACACGGGCTGTTGGATACGAGTAAAAAAAAAAAACGCATGTTAAAGTTCCTCCAACATCTAAACGTTTTAAGATGTTTTCAGTTGTTTGATTTAAAATTTATAGAACAAAGTAACTGATTTACTGTTTGTTTGCCAAATGTTCCTAATTATACTTCACACGGGATGGTATAGACAGACTTTTTACTGAGATCTAATAATCTATATCAATATTATTTATTACTATTATAATATATATTTTATATTTGTAACAAACTAATTTAAAATTTATGGAAGGATATTACGGTATTTTTTAAAAAATGTTAAAATATGTTACATGAGTTGATAGAAATATTGATCAAGGTCGTAATAAAATTGGGACCAAATGTTAGGAAGTCGAAAACCTTATAAACAACATTATAATACAATGAAGACAAATAAATACGCTTTGTTAGTTGTGTTATTGGTGAGTACTATAGCATGGAAAACAAACTGTAACAAAATCAGAAGGTATATCTGTTGTAGAATGCCCAAGGACATACGTAAATTTAAAAATAAGTTATCACAACATGGCGTTGTGCAGGACTTCATTAGCCTGACTTTGTGACACGACATTCTTCTACACTTAAAATACTTTTCTTTGTCAACATTCATTTTGACGTCATCAGATAACCGAAATAAGAGACTCTGGCTGCCATTAAGCTCCTCACCCTTCATAGGGGCTGTGAAACTAAATCTCACTTGATAACTTTACACAAGTTAAGCTTTGTTCGACTAGTTGGTTTGATTTAAATTTTTGCGCAAAACTATACGAGGACTATCTGCGCTAACTGTCCCTAATTTAGTTGTGAAAGACTACACAGAAGGCAGCCAGTCATCATTTAATGGTGAAAGACTACACAGAAGGCAGCTAGTCATCATTTAGTGGTGAAAGACTACACAGAAGGCAGCCAGTCATCATTTAATGATGAAAGACTACACAGAAGGCAGCTAGTCATCATTTAGTGGTGAAAGACTACACAGAAGACAGCTAGTCATCATTTAATGATGAAAGACTACACAGAAGGCAGCCAGTCATCATTTAGTGGTGAAAGACTACACAGAAGACAGCTAGTCATCATTTAGTGGTGAAAGACTACACAGAAGACAGCTAGTCATCATTTAGTGGTGAAAGACTACACAGAAGGCAGCTAGTCATCATTTAATGATGAAAGACTACACAGAAGGCAGCTAGTCATCATTTAGTGGTGAAAGACTACACAGAAGACAGCTAGTCATCATTTAGTGGTGAAAGACTACACAGAAGGCAGCTAGTCATCATTTAGTGGTGAAAGACTACACAGAAGGCAGCCAGTCATCATTTAATGGTGAAAGACTACACAGAAGGCAGCCAGTCATCATTTAATGATGAAAGACTACACAGAAGGCAGCCAGTCATCATTTAATGGTGAAAGACTACACAGAAGGCAGCTAGTCATCATTTAATGGTGAAAGACTACACAGAAGGCAGCCAGTCATCATTTAATGGTGAAAGACTACACAGAAGGCAGCCAGTCATCATTTAATGGTGAAAGACTACACAGAAGGCAGCCAGTCATCATTTAATGATGAAAGACTACACAGAAGGCAGCCAGTCATCATTTAATGGTGAAAGACTACACAGAAGGCAGCCAGTCATCATTTAATCTGTGAAAGACTACACAGAAGGCAGCCAGTCATCATTTAATGGTGAAAGACTACACAGAAGGCAGCCAGTCATCATTTAGTGGTGAAAGACTACACAGAAGGCAGCTAGTCATCATTTAGTGGTGAAAGACTACACAGAAGGCAGCTAGTCATCATTTAGTGGTTAAAGAGTACACAGAAGGCAGCTATTCATCATTTAATGGTGAAAGAGTACACAGAAGGCAGCCAGTCATCATTTAATGGTGAAAGACTACACAGAAGGCAGCTAGTCATCATTTAGTGGTGAAAGAATACACAGAAGGCAGCTAGTCATCATTTAGTGGTGAAAGACTACACAGAAGGCAGCTAGTCATCATTTAATGGTGAAAGACTACACAGAAGGCAGCTAGTCATCATTACCACCCTTATGGCCCAGCATGGCCAAGCGCGTTAAGGCGTTCGACTCGTAATCCGAGGGTCACGGGTTCGAATCCCGGTTGCACCAAACATGTTCGCCCTTTCAGCTGTGGGGGCGTTATAATGTGACGGTCAATCACACTATTCGTTAATAAAAGAGTAGCCCAAGAGTTGGCGGTGGGTGGTGATGACTGGCTATCTTCCCTCTAGTCTTACACTGCTAAATTAGGGACGGCTAGCGCAGATAGCTCTCGAGTAGCTTTGCGCGAAATTAAAAAAAACAAAACAAACAAATCATCACCACCTACGCCGACTCTTGGACTACTGTTTTACCAACAAATAGTGGGATTAATCGTCACTTTATAACGCACCCAAAGCTGAAAGGGCGAGCATATTTGATGGGATAGGGATTAGGACCCGAGATCCTCAAATTGCAAGTCAAGCGCCCGAACCACCTGATCTTCAACAGACTGATTTTGTTAAGTGTTACCTTTATAGTTGTCGAGGTTTCATTATATGTTTGCATGAGAATTCTTTTACAGCAGATGCCTGTGATTTGCTAGCGATAAATTCGAACAATAAACTGACAGCACACAATGTGCTTGCTTCAAAATAATATATTCAAAACAAGTCAAACGTGTGTTCAAAAATTCTTTACAGTATCAGATATCACACTTGTATCTAAAACTAACTAATTTTCTTTCGTTGTCAAAAGCTCACCCAGGATGATTCAGTTAGCTTGGAATCCAATCGACAAGACGAATTATTTTTCTTCATTTTATCAATGATTTCCGAGCGCGTAAGGCGTGCGACTCGTAATCCGAGGGTCGCGGGTTCGCGCCCGCGTCGCGCTAAACATGCTCGCCCTCCCAGCTGTGGGGGCGTTATAATGTGACGGTCAACCCCACTATTCGTTGGTAAAAGAGTAGCCCAAGAGTTGGCGGTGGGTGGTGATGACTAGCTGCCTTCCCTCTAGTCTTACACTGCTAAATTAGGGACGGCTAGCACAGATAGCCCTCGAGTAGCTTTGTGCGAAATTCCAGAAAACAAACAAACAAACAATCAATGATTCATTCGCTTACGTTACACCGTGGGTAACCATAGTTACATCTAGTACTTTAAATTATTGTCTCATTTTCATTAAAGTCAGTACAGATGGGTTCAGTTACTTTAGAATATGTTTTAACAAGATAAATTAATCTCCTAGTCTCTGTTAAACTGTGAAACTCGCTTTTTAAAATATCACATCTTAGAGAGAACCACTTATACACCGCATGATTTCATGTTTCATTTCCTTAAATAATTTCCTGCACTTCGCTTTTTCTCTTCTCATTTAGTTCTACTTAATTTTTGTTCGCCTACGTTCGTCCACTGAGGCCTCAAATCTTCTGTAGACTACGTGAGCAATGCTGTAATCACTAATATTCATTTAAGGTGATAACAAAAATACCAATAAATTCACATCAACAGTACACAACAACTGAACTACATACACAACGTAGAACTAGTAACGAGTTACACAACCATATGTCATAATTATAACATATAAAATAACTACTTTTAATAAGTAAACAATTATTAAATATTAACTCACAAACTGAAGTATAATGTTTACACTAAAGACTGTTCTGTATCTAACAATATCCTGCCCACAGCTGATCGTGTGGAATATGTTTAGGGTTATTACAGCTTGAAACGAGGACCTTCGACTTGTTTTCGTGGCTGCACGTGATTCAGGAAAAAAATAATTAACGTTTAATTCAGGTGGTTTACTTACCGTTGTTTCTATACTGAAGTGACCTCTAGCGACATTACCGTTATCCCTTACCGCTCCACGAGAGATCCACTGATCAATGTAGAGTACCAGGCGCACCAATACCTGAGTAGACATTGCCAGAAATAGATATTTGTGAATTGTATTCCGTCTGTTCCGAAGAGAGCTGTTCCAAAGACGAAACGATTTTAGAAAAGAGAATTCAAAAGATATATTAACAACAAATAATCAACAAAAGATGTAATTACGTGTAATAAGTAGACTTAGAAATAACACTTTAGTAGCTTGACACATAATAACCAAGTTAACACATAAAAAGTTTGACACATAACAAGTAACTTAGCACATAAGTAGCTTGACACGTATAACTAAGCTATCACATAAAAATAGTTTAACACATAACAAGTAACTTAACACAGAAGTCGCTCGACACAACAAGTTCAACCACAATATCTTTACTCAGAATAATTTAACCAAGTTTACATATTATTTCTCTACCTTAACGAGATGTGAACCATAGTTTTGAGAAATAAAAACACAAATCGTAACATCTCCCTTTATAAACCATTAAAATAATGTATTATTTTTTGGCATGGCTGTTTAATTCAGTAAGTAATCCTTCATTGTATTAGTCATAGCAATATATACGTGTGTGTGTACGCATGCACACGCACAACAACTGGCTCAAGACAGACATAACTATATTAATATACAACCACTGAAGCATGCTAAACACTAAGTTTATACTAATTACTCAGTAGAACTGCTAGGTTTTGATACCTATAATAACATAATTACAACTTCCATTGTTCCACATAACACCTCTTTAGTAAGCATATCATAAACAGTTTGAGCTCCAGTTGATATTAATGAAGGCTGTTATAAATTTATTATTTTAACTTCTTCTTACAAGCTCTAAATTTCAATAAATTGTGCAGTTTTAATAACTGTTTGTTAATTATCGAGAAATTTAAAATATTAAGTTTAAAAATAACAATGAAATAATAGTTTCTCGACACTTACCAGAAGGACGAGGATGTCGCCGACGTCATATTTAACTTTAAAACCCCGTATGTATTTAAGAATTAGAAATTAGTAGTAGTAGTAGAATAGAAGTTATCACGAATTAATCATAGAAACAAATAAGTTACTGTGGATATTAAATTGCCAGCCGTTTATTCTTTGTTATACTCATCTCTTTCAAAGTATACTATTCTTTCAATTTTTATCCTGTGATCGCTGTTCATCTATACCGACATTTTCTCTTACCGGAACCGCGCAAAGATGAATATGGATGCCAGCAGCGCCACCAACGATATAAGAAGACAGATTATTTCCATTATACGAGTTCCTTCAGCTAGCTGGAGTTTCCTCTGAAATTTTTTAAAATAACAAGTGTATTCTCTTTCTCTATATTTACCTTAATCACGCGAATCGACTGTTACTTTATGGATCAGACAGGATATTACACTAAGAATGTTCATTTTAAAATGCAACAAACCTTACTAATTTTGTAATATGACCTTAAAGATAAAACTTATTTTATCATTTCGCTGGAAATGACGATATCCTATTTCTTGTAAAACTACTGTACAATATTCATTTTTTTCTTACCTCTACGTCTTCTTTAGAACTACTATGTAGTTTATCCAAAAGGTATCGAACTTGGTCAGTAAAGCAAGCAGAATAGTTTGTCCAGCCAATTCCTGACGTGTCCGCATTTTGTAGTTCTCGGGCTGCCCAATGACCGTCACTGTTACACCTACGAGTCGCAAACCCTACATTATAAAAGAGGTTTTCCAACAAGAAAATACATAAGTGACAATGTATTAGAACACAGAATGTGATGATTGTGTTGAAAGTTATATACAGCTGATAGTATTAGTAAATAACAGTGATATTCCCTATGTTAGGCTTATTTAATAGTAAACCTTACGAATCTACCAAATCTAACAGTGACATTCCTTATGTTAGGCTTGTTTAATAGTAAGCCTTACGAATCTACCAAATCTAACAGTGATATTCCCTATGTTAGGCTTGTTGATAGTAAACCTTATGAATCTACCAAATCTAACAGTGATATTCCGAAATGATAACGAAAAATAACCAGGGACGGTCAGAAACTACTGTTTCTCTTCACCCCACGCGCGGCGAAAGTAAATTTGTCAACGGATTACGAGACTGGTGAACTGAACTAAAGTGGCTAGTTATTTATTAGTCTGGAGTGGTGGTCGCAGATGACCCTGAAATTAATATATTTGTGTGACTATTTGAGGAGCATCGGAACCAGCTGCGAAGGAAGCCCGCGAGACGGGGAGAGATCGAAGACTGCGGCGAGAGGTTCAGCACCCCATTCACATCAGCTCGAAGGTTTTTTTGACGTAAATGTGGTTGAAGAGAGTCGAGACGAGCAGAGAGATGCAAACAATACGTCAGCACAGTTAAAACTCACGATATAAATTAACCAGAATTTTGTCTATGTTAGGATTGTTTAATAATTAGCCTATAAATCTACCAAATCTAACAGTGATATTCCCTATGCTAGACTTGTTCAATAGTAAGCCTTATGAATTTACTAAATCATAAACAATATTATTTTTTCAGCTTGATTATAGGTTTCATGTTTTGTCAGCAACTCAATATATTTTACCCTTAGTGTTTTCACCTTACTAAAAGCATTAATATAACATCAACGTTTTTTGTTATCATGTTGTTTATTTTAATAACAAACTTTTCTTATTGTAATGTTTATTACTTTAATTGTTTTGTTTGTTTGTTTTTTGGAATTTCGCACAAAGCTACTCGAGGGCTATCTGTGCTCGCCGTCCCTAATTGAGCAGTGTAAGACTAGAGGGAAAGCAGCTAGTCATCACCACCCACCGCCAACTCTTGGGCTACTCTTTTACCAACGAATAGTGGGATTGACCGTCACATTATAACGCCCCCACGGCTGGGAGGGCGAGCATGTTTGGCGCATCGGGGATGCGATCCCGCGACCCTCAGATTAAGAGTCGCACGCCTTAACACGCTTGGCCATGTCGGGCCCATTATTTTAATAACAAACTTTTCTTGTTATCATGTTGTTTATTTTAATATGAAACTTTTCTTGTCATTGTGTTCGTTATTTTAACATGAAACTTTTCTTGTTATCGTGTTCGTTATTTTAACATGAAACTTTTCTTGTTATCATGTTCGTTATTTTAATATGAAACTTTTCTTGTTATCATGTTCGTTATTTTAATATGAAACTTTTCTTGTTATCATGTTGTTTATTTTAACATGAAACTTTTCTTGTTATCGTGTTCGTTATTTTAACATGAAAATTTTCTTGTCATCGTGTTCGTTATTTTAATATGAAACTTTTCTTGTTATCATGTTCGTTATTTTAATATGAAAATTTTCTTGTTATCATGTTCGTTATTTTAACATGAAACTTTTCTTGTTATCGTGTTCGTTATTTTAACATGAAAATTTTCTTGTTATCGTGTTCGTTATTTTAACATGAAACTTTTCTTGTTATCATGTTCGTTATTTTAATATGAAACTTTTCTTGTTATCATGTTGTTTATTTTAACATGAAACTTTTCTTGTTATCGTGTTCGTTATTTTAACATGAAAATTTTCTTGTCATCGTGTTCGTTATTTTAATATGAAACTTTTCTTGTTATCGTGTTCGTTATTTTCCATGAAACTTTTCTTGTTATCGTGTTCGTTATTTTCCATGAAACTTTTCTTGTTATCATGTTCGTTATTTTAACATGAAACTTTTCTTGTTATCGTGTTCGTTATTTTAACATGAAACTTTTCTTGTTATCATGTTCGTTATTTTAACATGAAACTTTTCTTGTTATCATGTTCGTTATTTTAATATGAAACTTTTCTTGTTATCATGTTCGTTATTTTAATATCAAAATTTTCTTGCTATCGTGTTCGAATAATTAATATTTGCATGTTAACTTTCGGTTCACTTTGGATATACAAAATATTGTGTCATAAAAACAAAACGAGAAAGAAAGATTCCACTGACATCTGTACAGCAGCCATGTGGGTATTGATGTTAGAAGACATGTTTGTTCACTGGTCTCGGATAAGTGAAGTGCTCTGTGTTTGTGTGTTATGTTATTAATAAGAAGTCGCCTCCAGACAACAATGAAAACAACTGTTGCTACTTGTTGGCATTGCAACATGACTTTCTGGCTTTAGAATCAATTTAATAACTCATTTTTCCTACTCAGGTTACTAGCAAACAAGCATTCTCAGGAAATTACATGGTTCTAGACATCTATACCGTCAACAGTGTGATTATTGGCTCGAAGCCCGTGATAATAAAACGAAGCTATTTTTACATCAGGCTGATGTCTGCGTCACGTTGACGTATGGGAAAACTATGGTATTCAAGAAGTTTAGTAAACATGGAAACTACGGATTTCTTGTAAATCTCCCGTCAAGCACCATGAGCGGTAGAATCATTATGTCTGACAGTATGGAGATCTATAATATACACGTGAGCTAGCAACTATCCATCAAAATCGAAATTTATCAATAAATAACACCGTCACCCCTAGCTTCACACCGATGTGTTTCATCAAATAACACCGTCACCCCTAGCTTCACACTGATGTGTTTCAATGAATAACACCGTCACCCCTAGCTTCACACCGATGTGTTTTAATGAATAACACCGTCACCCCTAGCTTCACACCGATGTGTTTCATCGAACAACATCCTTACTCCTTGGCTAAAGAAAACTATATCGTTGTAAAACAATAACTGTTTCAAACCAGCATTGTTGTGTACAGTGTAATGTTAATAAAACAAAATGTTAACGACTTACTTGAAGTGATAAGACCCTTCAGTGGAGGACAAGACACAGTGTAATGTTAATAAAACAAAATGTTAACGACTTACTTGAAGTGGGGGACAAGACACAGTGTAATATTAAAAAAACCAAATGCTAACGACTTACTTGAAGTGATAAGACCCTTCAGTGTGGTTCAAGACACAGTGTAATGTTAATAAAACAAAATGTTAACGACTTACTTGAAGTGATAAGGCCCTTCAGTGGGGGACAAGACAAAAGTATTGAACTGTCTGCTTTGATCGGAGGCCAGCACAAAACCTGTCCCAAACAGCCTCGCAATAGCTACGACTCGCTGGAAATTGTACACAAGTAAATTAAAATGACACAAAGATAAATCAATTAAGATTATAATCAGTTGATAAACGTATCTATTATACTAGATCAAAACAAAAGTTAATATTTTGCATTTCATCCGTTCATTAATCCATATTATTATGAGGTTTTTAAAACTTTCTGTATATAGAAGTATAAATATGTATATATATTTAAGTGGAGTTATAAGATGCTTAGCTTCGTATAAGGTCATTATTTGTCATTTTAAACTTTATAAAAGACGTCCCACTTGTCTTTACGCAATTTCATACTATGTATGTTATCCTACTAACGTATTTGGATAAATAATCGTTAAGTGTTAAAATCAGCTAACGAATATCGTAGAGCGCACTAGCAGTATCCATGTATAGAGGGCATAAACACCTGTATTAAAGCAATATAAAAATTATCTAAATTCCACCTCTACAGATCATCAGAAGCTAGATTTGAAGAGTTATCTGATAGAGTAGCTCTATCTCCCGTATATATGCCGCTTTTCAGTTAATCAGAGCGTCCCAAAATAGAAAACTGGCAAATAGCCAAAACTGAGAATTTTTAATTTTCGTTTATCACTATAATCTTTCAATAAGCCTAGGATCTACCTAGTTCTAGCAGTAATTATTTGATAAAGCAAAGCAGACTTCACGATCTCTGACTACCAATTTGATTATTATTCTATGCATAATTTATAAAAATTAGAATGTACTCTGTAACATAGTGACAAATGTACGCCATCTTATACAAATAAAAGTAAACAAGCAAGTATTAAGAAAATTTTTATCGCTAAATAAAAGAGCTATGGAAGACTGGCTACTGAATTTGAAAAACGAAACCAAAGAAGATAGTGATGGAAGTGAACATGTTTCTTGATCCAGCTAATGATCACATAACAGACTGAGTCGTCTCAACTTTACATGTAGAATAGAATCCCTAAATTACTGACTTCCCAAATTGTCTATCAAAAGATGGTGTTTGAATAGAATCTCACCTTTCACTTTAAAATACTAGTGTTTATAAATATTTTACATTAGAGTAACAATTATGATGAGAAATTTAGTGGTGTTCGTTTTCTCAGTGATGAAGCCAGTAATGTAAAAAATTTATTTTCCATATAACGTTGTGACGACTTAGTCTGCTATGTCATTATTAGTCGATCAAGTAATGTGCTCACTTTCATAACTTTCTCGTTTGGTTCCATTTGTCAAGTTCAATAGCTAAACCTACTTAGATTTTTCATTTAGAAAACAACAACAAAAAACTTGTTATTAAAGGTGTGTATACAAAAAATTTAGTTGAAATGTCTATTTAAATCTAACAGTCTTTCTTTAAATTTGGGGATAAACTTTCTGAATTGCGGTCACCGTTTTATTTTAGTTCTTGTCCATGCAATGCTATATTGATCCAACGTAACGTCAATGTGAATGAAAGACAATGCTAGCCTAAGATCCCCATAAAGTCAAGTGTAATTTAACATACCCTAACAGGTCGTGACATTGTTTTTAACACGTTAACAGGTTGTGACATCGATTTTAACATTGCCTTAACAGGATGTGACACTGTTCTCTACTCTGATTGGTTGAAGATCTCAGAGAGGGTTAATGACGAACAAAAGAAAGGTTGGTTATGATGAGACCCTGGATCAATATTAAAGAAGGTGACCATTCATAAGATGAGAATCTGGAGCAATATCAAAGAAGGTGATCATTCACAAGATGAGATCCTGGATCAATATTAGAAAAGGTGATCATTCAGAAGAATGGACTTTGGATGAATATTAAAGAAGTTGATCATTCACAAGATAAGACCCTGGATCAATATTAAGGAATGTGATCATTCATAAGATGAGAATCTGGAGCAATATCAAAGAAGGTGATCATTCACAAGATGAGATCCTGGATCAATATTAGAAAAGGTGATCATTCAGAAGAATTGACTTTGGATGAATATTAAAGAAGTTGATCATTCACAAGATAAGACCCTGGATCAATATTAAGGAATGTGATCATTCACAAGATGAGATACTGGATGGATATTAAAGAAGATGATCATTCACAAGATGAGACCCTGGATCAGTATTAAAAAAGGTGATCATTCATAAGATGAGAATCTGGAGCAATATCAAAGAAGGTGATCATTCACAAGATGAGATCCTGGATCAATATTAGAAAAGGTGATCATTCAGAAGAATGGACTTTGGATGAATATTAAAGAAGTTGATCATTCACAAGATAAGACCCTGGATCAATATTAAGGAATGTGATCATTCACAAGATGAGATACTGGATGGATATTAAGGAAGATAATCATTCACAAGATGAGACCCTGGATCAGTATTAAAAAAGGTGATCATTCACGAGATGAGACCCTGGATCAGTATTAAAAAAGGTGATCATTCACGAGATGAGATCCTGGATCAATATTAGAAAAGGTGATCATTCAGAAGAATGACTTTGGATGAATATTAAAGAAGTTGATCATTCACAAGATAAGACCCTGGATCAATATTAAGGAATGTGATCATTCACAAGATGAGATACTGGATGGATATTAAAGAAGATAATCATTCACAAGATGAGACCCTGGATCAGTATTAAAAAAGGTGATCATTCACGAGATGAGATCCTGGATCAATATTAGAAAAGGTGATCATTCAGAAGAATGGACTTTGGATGAATATTAAAGAAGTTGATCATTCACAAGATAAGACCCTGGATCAATATTAAGGAATGTGATCATTCACAAGATGAGATACTGGATGGATATTAAAGAAGATAATCATTCACAAGATGAGACCCTGGATCAGTATTAAAAAAGGTGATCATTCACGAGATGAGACCCTGGATCAGTATTAAAAAAGGTGATCATTCACGAGATGAGACCCTGGATCAGTATTAAAAAAGGTGATCATTCACGAGATGAGACCCTGGATCAGTATTAAAGAAAATGTTTTTACTTTTATAAACAATGTGCCAGTCAATACTGATATTCAAACCAGTGTGTACTGAGTAAAATTCCTTTTCAGTACATATGAGGAGTTTCACATATTATTGTAATAAATTCATCTTCAGTTTCTTTTATATGACGGTTTGGGCATTGATACAGATAAATGAAACGAACCAACATATTACGCGACAAACATTGATAACATACGTATACTCGCTATTCTACTTGTTCATTTGAAAGCCGTCTAAAACACGACATTAGATAAAAAAGTTTGATAAATATGTAAGTCAGTCTCGTTTCTCTTTTCTTTAATTATGTTCCACTTCTATCCTACAGATGGTGCAGGTAGCATGCAAGAGGAAAATTCAATAATTACATGTTTTATAATATTCTTAAAACAACTTACCGTTAACAACAATATTATGTTAAATACATGATTTATAATACTATTAAAACTACTTACAATTAACAAATATAGTTTGTTAAATACATGATTTATAATACTATCAAAACTATTTACAATAACCAACAACAGTTTGTTAAATACATGATTCATAATACTATTAAAATAACTTACCATTAATAACAATAGTTTGTTAAATACATGATTTATGATACTATCAAAACTATTTACAATAACCAACAATAGTTTGTTAAATACATGATTCATAATACTATTAAAATAACTTACCATTAATAACAATAGTTAAATTCATGATTTACAATGCTATTAAAACTACATTCACTTTACAACAATAGTTTGTTAAGTAAATTATTTATAACACTATTAAAACTACTTACAATTAACAACAATAGTTTCTTAAATACATGATTTATAATACTATTAAAACTACTTACCGTTAACAATAATAGTTTGGTAATAGTTCTTACACTCCTCTTCGTTTAAAAAACCCCATGATTTCGTCATGTTTGTTGTGACTACACGACCAGAGACACTGTTAGCAAATGAACGACAGCTTTTACCTGCTTCTCGTCAGTTCAAATGTCACAGTCACGTTATCAACTTTCTCTTCGATTTGACTGCTAACCTCTGTCAGCCAATCAGCGTGAAGGTCTTTCTCGATCATGTTATCACTATTAAAAGATAACAGGTTCGATAGTTGAGGGCGTTAACGTCCTTAAAGAAGGCCCCAGGTTTCTTCTGACTTTAGGCCAATCACTGACTAGCTCTACCTGGGATTTTAAAAATAACTTCATCCTGGGATTTTTTACTGTAAACACTCTATAGTCAAATTTAGAAACAAATCATAAAGTAAATCTATTATTCTTTATTTATGTTGATGTAAATTTATTGTTCTTTATTTATGTTGATATTAGTGAATTATTCACCAAACGACGATTCATGAAACACAAACATAGACCTAAAACCAACTCAAGTTTATCACATGAAAACATAGACCGAAAACCAACTCAAGTTTATCACATGAAAACATAGACCGAAAACCAACTCAAGTTTATCACATGAAAACATAGACCTAAAACCAACTCAAGTTTATCACATGAAAACACAGACCTAAAACCAACTCAAGTTTATCACATGAAAACATAGACCTAAAACAAACTCAAGTTTGTCACATGAAAACATTCGAGAATATTTGCCACACTTACTATTTCCAGATTACTCTGCAATATTAAACCTCAGTGATGTCGAGAAACCCACTTGTTGAGAATTTATATGCAAAACGGCTCGTTTGGGTTGAGAAAATATTTTTCGAAGAAGGTCGAAACGTTGTTCGCTCTTCTATGTAAAATATTTTCTCAACCCAAACGAGCCGTTTTGCATATAAATATTAAACCTCGTTGATAAATATATATATCCACTACCTCTTCATCTGTGCTGGCTGATAAATGTGTATATGTCTTACATATTTATTAGTTCTACCTGATTTGTTTTAAATTTCGCGCCAAGCTACACGAGGGCTATCTGCGCTAGCCGTCCCTAATCTAGCAATTGAAAACTTGTCAGCTAATCATCATCACCCATCGCCAACACTTAGCCTACTTTTTTACCAACAAATAGTAGAATTGACCGTCACATTATAACGTCCTTTCAGCCGTGGTCGTTCTACCTGATAAATCAGTATATTTAATAAGTGTACATTAGTTCTACCTGATAAGTATGTATATGTATTTTATGTTCATTAGTTCTACCTGATAAATATGTATACGTATTTTAGGTTCATTAGTTCTACCGGATACGTATACATATATATTTTAGGTTCATTAGTTCTACCTGATAAGTATGTATATGTGTTACATTATCATTAGTTATAGCTAATAAATAAGTATATGTATTTTAGGTTCATTAGTTCTACCTGATAAATATGTATATGTATTTTATGTTCATTAGTTCTACCTGATAAGTATGTATATGTATTTTATGTTCATTAGTTCTACCTGATAAGTATGTATATGTATTTTAGGTTCATTAGTTCTACCTGATAAATATGTGTATGTATTTTAGGTTCATTAGTTCTACCTGGTAAATATGTATATGTATTTTAGGTTCATTAGTTCTACCTGATAAGTATGTATATGTATTTTATGTTAATTAGTTCTACCTGATAAGCATGTATATGTGTTTTATGTTAATTAGTTCTACCTGATAAGTATGTATATGTATTTTAGGTTCATTAGTTCTACCTGATAAGTATGTATATGTATTTTATGTTCATTAGTTCTACCTGATAAGTATGTATATGTATTTTAGGTTCATTAGTTCTACCTGATAAATATGTATATGTATTTTATGTTCATTAGTTCTACCTGATAAATATGTATATGTATTTTAGGTTCATTAGTTCTACCTGATAAGTATGTATATGTATTTTAGGTTCATTAGTTCTACCTGATAAGTATGTACATGTTCGTTACTGCTGACTGATGAGATAACCAGAATTTTTTCAGTGGTATAAGTAAGTTTTCATACATCCTTTATTGTCTATTGCTGGTAGACGCTAACATTACATTATGGAACGTAAGGTAAGTAGCAGCACAGTTGTGAACATTCAGCTATATTTTTCTTTGCGAATCTCTCAGATTTAGCGTTCTGTGGGACTGGTTCCAAATGTTTAATGAAGGAGAATTATTGTTCCCTCCCCTTGTGGTTTCACGATGTACAGTGTACAGATAATAAAGAACTAAATACCTACAACTTGTTTACTTTCATATCCGTGATTTATCTTGGGCTTACATAATACAGTCAGTCAACAAGTATAGGAATGTTTCCAGAACAGAAAGCTTTGCCCAGGAAGTCAGTCTAACATTTTAGAAGAAGTGGCGAGTTAAAGAAGAACTGGAAAGCAAACGACGTAAAACAAATAATATTTTAATAAACATTCAAAGTGAGATGACGTGATGCACTTCTTTCTGCCCATTCGGCGTCTTTGTTATGTAACAATACCTACATCAAACCTTAGTTTGTGGAGCACTTCAACAGGTGATTATGACGTATTACAACTAGGACCTACATCGAACCTTAGTTTGTGGAACACTTCAACAGGTGATGTATGACGTATCACAACTAGGATCTACATCGAACCTTAGTTTGTGGAACACTTCAACAGGTGATGTATGACGTATCACAACTAGGATCTACATCAAACCTTAGTTTATGGAACACTTCAACAGGTGATGTATGACGTATTACAACTAGGACCTACATCTATCATTAGTTTGTGGAGCACTTCAACAGGTGATGTATGACGTATTACAACTAGGACCAACATCTATCCTTAGTTTATGAAACACTTCAACAGGTGATGTATGACGTATTACAACTGGGACCAACATCTATCCTTAGTTTATGGAACACTTCAACAGGTGATTATGACGTATTACAACTAGGACCAACATCTATCCTTAGTTTATGGAACACTTCAACAGGTGATTATGACGTATTACAACTAGGACCAACATCTATCCTTAGTTTGTGGAACACTTCAACAGGTGATTATGACGTATTACAACTAAAACCTACATCTATCCTTAGTTTATGGAACACTTCAACAGGTGATTATGACGTATTACAACTAGGACCTACATCTATCCTTAGTTTGTGGAGCACTTCAACAGGTGATTATGACGTATTACAACTAGGACCTACAACGAACCTTAGTTTGTGGAGCACTTCAAC
Source organism: Tachypleus tridentatus (assembly GCF_004210375.1). Lineage (NCBI taxonomy): Eukaryota > Metazoa > Arthropoda > Merostomata > Xiphosura > Limulidae > Tachypleus > Tachypleus tridentatus. The sequence continues at coordinate 130,123,605 of NC_134836.1, read as the reverse complement.
AGGTGATTATGACGTATTACAACTAGGACCTACATCGAACTTTAGTTTATAGAACACTTCAACAGGTGATTATGACGTATTACAACTAGGACCTACATCGAACTTTAGTTTGTGGAACACTTCAACAGGTGATTATGACGTATTACAACTAGGACCTACATCGAACCTTAGTTTGTGGAGCACTTCAACAGGTGATTATGACGTATTACAACTAGGACCTACATCTATCCTTAGTTTATGGAACACTTCAACAGGTGATGTATGACGTATTACAACTAGGACCAACATCGAACCTTAGTTTGTGGAGCACTTCAACAGGTTATTATGACGTATTACAACTAGGACCTACATCAAACCTTAGTTTATGGAACACTTCAATAGGTGATTATCACGTATTACAACTAGGACCTACATCAAACCTTAGTTTATGGAACACTTCAACAGGTGATTATGACGTATTACAACTAGGACCTACATCAAACCTTAGTTTATGGAACATTTCAACAGGTGATTATGACGTATTACAACTAGGACCTACATCAAACCATAGTTTATGGAACACTTCAACAGGTGATTATGACGTATTACAACTAGGACCTACATCTATCATTAGTTTGTGGAGCACTTCAACAGGTGATTATGACGTATTACAACTAGGACCTACATCAAACCTTAGTTTATGGAACACTTCAACAGGTGATTTATGACGTATTACAACTAGGACCTACATCAAACCTTAGTTTATGGAACACTTCAACAGGTGATTTATGACGTATTACAACTAGGACCTACATCAAACCTTAGTTTATGGAACACTTCAACAGGTGATTTATGACGTATTACAACTAGGACCTACATCAAACCTTAGTTTATGGAACACTTCAACAGGTGATGTATGACGTATTACAACTAGGACCTACATCTATCCTTAGTTTGTGGAACACTTCAACAGGTGATTATGACGTATTACAACTAGGACCTACATCTATCATTAGTTTATGGAACACTTCAACAGGTGATGTATGACGTATTACAACTGGGACCAACATCTATCCTTAGTTTATGGAACACTTCAACAGGTGATTATGACGTATTACAACTAGGACCAACATCTATCCTTAGTTTATGGAACACTTCAACAGGTGATTATGACGTATTACAACTAGGACCAACATCTATCCTTAGTTTGTGGAACACTTCAACAGGTGATTATGACGTATTACAACTAGGACCTACATCTATTCTTAGTTTATGGAACACTTCAACAGGTGATTATGACGTATTACAACTAGGACCTACATCAAACCTTAGTTTATGGAACACTTCAACAGGTGATTTATGACGTATTACAACTAGGACCTACATCTATCCTTAGTTTGTGGAGCACTTCAACAGGTGATTATGACGTATCACAACTAGGACCTACATCGAACCTTAGTTTGTGGAGCACTTCAACAGGTGATTATGACGTATTACAACTAGGACCTACATCAAACCTTAGTTTATGGAACACTTCAACAGGTGATTTATGACGTATTACAACTAAAACCTACATCTATCCTTAGTTTATGGAACACTTCAACAGGTGATTATGACGTATTACAACTAGGACCTACATCTATCCTTAGTTTGTGGAGCACTTCAACAGGTGATTATGACGTATTACAACTAGGACCTACAACGAACCTTAGTTTGTGGAGCACTTCAACAGGTGATTATGACGTATTACAACTAGGACCTACATCGAACTTTAGTTTATAGAACACTTCAACAGGTGATTATGACGTATTACAACTAGGACTTACATCGAACAATAGTTTGTGGAGCACTTTAACAGATAATGTATCACGTATTACAACTAGGACCTACATCGAACTTTAGTTTATGGAACACTTCAACAGGTGATTATGACGTATTACAACTAGGACCTACATCGAACCTTAGTTTGTGGAGCACTTCAACAGGTGATGTATGACGTATTACAACTAGGACCAACATCGAACCTTAGTTTGTGGAGCACTTCAACAGGTGATGTATGACGTATTACAACTAGGACCAACATCGAACCTTAGTTTATGGAACATTTCATCAGGTGATTATGACGTATTACAACTAGGACCTACATCGAACTTTAGTTTATGGAACATTTCATCAGGTGATTATGACGTATTACAACTAGGACCTACATCGAACTTTAGTTTATGGAACACTTCAATAGGTGATGTATGACGTATTACAACTAGGACCTACATCGAACCTTAGTTTGTGGAGCACTTCAACAGGTGATTATGACGTATTACAACTAGGACCTACATCTATCCTTAGTTTGTGGAACACTTCAACAGGTGATTATGACGTATTACAACTAGGACCTACATCTATCCTTGGTTTGTGGAACACTTCAACAGGTGATTATGACGTATTACAACTAGGACCTACATCAAACCTTAGTTTATGGAACACTTCAACAGGTGATTTATGACGTATTACAACTAGGACCTACATCAAACCTTAGTTTATGGAACACTTCAACAGGTGATGTATGACGTATTACAACTAGGACCTACATCTATCCTTAGTTTGTGGAACACTTCAACAGGTGATTATGACGTATTACAACTAGGACCTACATCTATCATTAGTTTGTGGAGCACTTCAACAGGTGATGTATGACGTATTACAACTAGGACCAACATCTATCCTTAGTTTATGGAACACTTCAACAGGTGATGTATGACGTATTACAACTGGGACCAACATCTATCCTTAGTTTATGGAACACTTCAACAGGTGATTATGACGTATTACAACTAGGACCAACATCTATCCTTAGTTTATGGAACACTTCAACAGGTGATTATGACGTATTACAACTAGGACCAACATCTATCCTTAGTTTGTGGAACACTTCAACAGGTGATTATGACGTATTACAACTAGGACCTACATCTATCCTTAGTTTATGGAACACTTCAACAGGTGATTATGACGTATTACAACTAGGACCTACATCAAACCTTAGTTTATGGAACACTTCAACAGGTGATTTATGACGTATTACAACTAGGACCTACATCTATCCTTAGTTTATGGAACACTTCAACAGGTGATTATGACGTATTACAACTAGGACCTACATCGAACCTTAGTTTGTGGAGCACTTCAACAGGTGATGTATGACGTATTACAACTAGGACCAACATCGAACCTTAGTTTGTGGAGCACTTCAACAGGTTATTATGACGTATTACAACTAGGACCTACATCTATCCTTAGTTTATGGAACACTTCAACAGGTGATGTATGACGTATTACAACTAGGACCAACATCGAACCTTAGTTTATGGAACATTTCATCAGGTGATTATGACGTATTACAACTAGGACCTACATCGAACTTTAGTTTATGGAACATTTCATCAGGTGATTATGACGTATTACAACTAGGACCTACATCGAACTTTAGTTTATGGAACACTTCAATAGGTGATGTATGACGTATTACAACTAGGACCTACATCGAACCTTAGTTTGTGGAGCACTTCAACAGGTGATTATGACGTATTACAACTAGGACCTACATCTATCCTTAGTTTGTGGAACACTTCAACAGGTGATTATGACGTATTACAACTAGGACCTACATCTATCCTTGGTTTGTGGAACACTTCAACAGGTGATTATGACGTATTACAACTAGGACCTACATCAAACCTTAGTTTATGGAACACTTCAACAGGTGATTTATGACGTATTACAACTAGGACCTACATCAAACCTTAGTTTATGGAACACTTCAACAGGTGATGTATGACGTATTACAACTAGGACCTACATCTATCCTTAGTTTGTGGAACACTTCAACAGGTGATTATGACGTATTACAACTAGGACCTACATCTATCATTAGTTTGTGGAGCACTTCAACAGGTGATGTATGACGTATTACAACTAGGACCAACATCTATCCTTAGTTTATGGAACACTTCAACAGGTGATGTATGACGTATTACAACTGGGACCAACATCTATCCTTAGTTTATGGAACACTTCAACAGGTGATTATGACGTATTACAACTAGGACCAACATCTATCCTTAGTTTATGGAACACTTCAACAGGTGATTATGACGTATTACAACTAGGACCAACATCTATCCTTAGTTTGTGGAACACTTCAACAGGTGATTATGACGTATTACAACTAGGACCTACATCTATCCTTAGTTTATGGAACACTTCAACAGGTGATTATGACGTATTACAACTAGGACCTACATCAAACCTTAGTTTATGGAACACTTCAACAGGTGATTTATGACGTATTACAACTAGGACCTACATCTATCCTTAGTTTATGGAACACTTCAACAGGTGATTATGATGTATTACAACTAGGACCTACATCTATCCTTAGTTTGTGGAGCACTTCAACAGGTGATTATGACGTATTACAACTAGGACCTACAACGAACCTTAGTTTATGGAACATTTCATCAGGTGATTATGACGTATTACAACTAGGACCTACATCGAACCTTAGTTTGTGGAGCACTTAAACAGGTGATTATGACGTATTACAACTAGGACCTACATCGAACTTTAGTTTATGGAATACTTCAAGAGGTGATTATGACGTATTACAACTAGGACCTACATCGAACTTTAGTTTATAGAACACTTCAATAGATGATGTATGACGTATTACAACTAGGACCTACATCGAACCTTAGTTTGTGGAGCACTTCAACAGGTGATTATGACGTATTACAACTAGGACCTACAAAGAACTTTAGTTTATGGAACACTTCAACAGGTGATGTATGACGTATTACAACTAAGACCTACATCGAACCTTAGTTTGTGGAGCACTTCAACAGGTGATTATGATGTATTACAACTAGGACCTACATCGAACCTTAGTTTGTGGAACACTTCAACAGGTGATTATGACGTATTACAACTAGGACCTACATCGAACCTTAGTTTGTGGAGCACTTCAACAGGTGATGTATGACGTATTACAACTAGGACCTACATCGAACCTTAGTTTGTGGAACACTTCAACAGGTGATTATGACGTATTACAACTAGGACCTACATCTATCCTTAGTTTATGGAACACTTCAACAGGTGATTATGACGTATTACAACTAGGACCAACATCGAACCTTAGTTTGTGGAGCACTTCAACAGGTGATTATGACGTATTACAACTAGGACCTACATCGAACCTTAGTTTGTGGAGCACTTCAACAGGTGATTATGACGTATTACAACTAGGATCTACATCGAACCTTAGTTTGTGGAGCACTTCAACAGGTAAGATATGCAGTAACCAAAGAAAGTACCTGTTGGCTCTTGGTCGTTGTGTTACTGTGTACAGAATTTTTCCACTGCAATATTTTCAGAAGCCAAAATTGTTAGTTATTCTTATGAGCTAAAAATAGTTCTGTCTTAAGCACGAGACATTCGGTATCACGATTTGTGGTGTGCGAAAGTGACGTCATATTCACAGATAAATAAGGAAAGTCCCGGGAACGGTGTTTGCGCGTGATGAGGTGTCATATGTGATTGATTATCGAGCTCTAACTTCATTTCCGCGTCTCGTGGCTTAAAGGGCATCTACAACAAAGTTCCTCGGATCTCGGAGACAGGATTAACATACATGCGTACATCATATAAGTAAATACTTGTGTTTATAAAAAAAAAACAGCATTCTCAATCCAATCACAACAGTTGTTAGTAACAACAAGAATTACTTTGAAATATCAGTGACATCTTGTTAATTCGAATGCATTTGTAGTGAAGTATTTATTTCGGGTTATCATGCCCCCCCTCAGTGGCTCAGCGGTACGTCTGCGGACTTACAACGCTAAAACCGAGTTTCGATACCTGTGGTGGGCAGAGCACAGATAGCCCATTGTGTTGATTTGTGCTGAATTCAAAACAACAACAACAACACTGGGACGTCCGCATGTGGGAACGAATAATTATCGGTATTTCGTTCATATTCGATAAATCTCTGGGTGAGAATCAATGTAAAAGATGCCCAACTAAAACTTACAATAAATTTACCATCGTATTCGGTACGTGTCATAAGAAACTGTACAAACTGTTTAACTAAAGTTGAATATTGTGTTAATTTATACAAGAAATCAATTCGTGTTTCTAGTTACATTCCATGCTCTAAGTGAAACGATGTAACAATGAAAATATTTATACTGGTCTTAACGTTGTACATAACATGACTGGTCTTCTGTTGTGACACTCTGACTTGACACGACTGGTCTTCTGTTGTGACACTCTAACTTGAAACGACTGGTCTTCTGTTGTGACATTCTGACTTGACACGACTGGTCTTCTGTTGTGACACTCTGACTTGACTCGACTGGTCTTCTGTTGTGACATTCTGACTTGACACGACTGGTCTTCTGTTGTGACACTCTGACTTGACACGACTGGTCTTCTGTTGTGACATTCTGACTTGACACGACTGGTCTTCTGTTGTGACACTCTGACTCGACACGACTGGTTTTCTGTTGTGACACTCTGACTTGACACGACTGGTCTTCTGTTGTGACATTCTGACTTGACACGACTGGTCTTCTGTTGTGACATTCTGACTTGACACGACTGGTCTTCTGTTGTGACACTGACTTGACACGACTGGTCTTCTGTTGTGACACTCTGACTTGACACGACTGGTCTTCTGTTGTGACATTCTGACTTGAAACGACTGGTCTTCTGTTGTGACACTCTGACTTGACACGACTGGTCTTCTGTTGTGACATTCTGACTTGACACGACTGGTCTTCTGTTGTGACACTCTGACTTGACACGACTGGTCTTCTGTTGCGTCACTCTGACTTGACACGACTGGTCTTCTGTTGTGACATTCTGACTTGACACGACTGGTCTTCTGTTGTGACACTGACTTGACACGACTGGTCTTCTGTTGTGACATTCTGACTTGACACGACTGGTCTTCTGTTGTGACACTCTGACTTGACACGACTGGTCTTCTGTTGTGACACTAACTTGACACGACTGGTCTTCTGTTGTGACATTCTGACTTGACATGACTGGTCTTCTGTTGTGACACTCTGACTTGACACGACTGGTCTTCTGTTGTGACACTCTGACTTGAAACGACTGGTCTTCTGTTGTGACACTCTGACTTGACACGACTGGTCTTCTGTTGTGATACTTTGACTTGACACGACTAAAATCAATACGGTTTCTTCTTTATACCAGATCAGCTGCTATTGTTAATACCGTGTTTTGTTTATACCAGATCACTTGTTATCATTAATACGGTTTCTTGTTTACAGCAGAATAGCTGCTATCGTTAAGACAGTTTCTTGTTTATAGCAGATCAGCTACTATCGGTCTCTTGTTTATATCAGAATAGCTGTTATCGTTAAGACAGTTTCTTGTTTATACCAGAAAAGCTGTTATTGTTAATACGGTCTCTTGTTTGACAATTTGTACACTCAGTCATTAACATATTTAAAGTTAACAATAAATAAATCTTAAATACCATTGTTTCTAGTAGGTTCATCTTAAACAGTTTCATAAAACCTCTCTCCCTTATGGTTTGACTCTAGAAGTTTCCAGTCTATGTCTGATATTTGCCCTAAATAAGATAGGCCCATCTTTAGAAAGCGCTCAGGTTATGCGGTTTTCATCCATTTCTAACCATGTTTCACTAATAACCATTATTCTATTCCAAACAGTGCCCTGAAGTCATCCATTTTACTTTTTATACTTCTAGCATTTCAGTTACAAATAAGATGTCGGTGCCCAACTCTGTAAAACGTTCCTACGACAACAAACGTACCATTAGAAAGGACGACATCTCACGCTTCCAACAGAAACACAACTAAACAGCTTAGCACTAGCCCAACTTGTCCGCCGTTACCAAATAGCTTCTCAAAATAACACGCACGTAATGTGTTATTCAAATTTTCTTTCACTGTGATTGGATTTCTCTCGCTCAGGGAGAACGATCTAATCTTTTTTTTGCATTATAAAATAACACACCAAACAAACAAGAAATGTTCGGCAGAAATCACAGTCGATAGAATGTTGACATAGTTTGTTAATGACAAATACACAAATATTACTTTTGTGTTAAAATTAACTTTTCGTCGTACTAATACCACAATGTTTAGGTAAACAACCACACGACTTTCTTAGTGTTTGGGCAATTACAATGAGTAACTTTGTATATAATTTAATCATATGTATGTTTAGATATGGTGAAAGTAATAAGAGAAAGACATTGAACTAAGTATGTTAAAACAAGAATCAGGAGCTACATAGTGCCTGTAAAATAATAATTATGAAGTGAACAGTGAGTTTATTAGATGAAACAAAAGTTCTAATTTTAAGGGTCAGTTTGTTCATCATTATTAACAGCCTTGTTTAAAATGTACAGAGTAAACATTAGAAGACAACAACAACAAAACAAATATTTTTATCATTTTATTAGGTAAACTATTATATCCTTATACTATTTGATACCCATAGAATTCCAAGAACTATAATGTTATTTTCTTACAATGTATCGTAATCCACCATACTCTACTATGTACTTATTGTACTCTATCATCATCTACTATGTACTTATTGTACTCTATCATCATATACTATGTACTTATTGTACTCTATCATCATCTACTATGTACTTATTGTACCCTATCATCATCTACTATGTACTTATTGTACTCCATTATCATCTACTATATAGTTATTGTACTCTATCATCATCTACTATGTACTTATTGTACTCCATCATCATCTTCTATGTACTTATTGTACTCTATCATCATCTTCTATGTACTTATTGTACTCTATCATCATCTACTATGTACTTATTGTACTCTATCATCATATACTATGTACTTATTGTACTCCATCATCATATACTATGTACTTATTGTACTCCATTATCATCTACTATGTACTTATTGTACTCTATCATCATCTACTATGTACTTATTGTACTCCACCATCATCTACTATGTACTTATTGTACTCTATCATCATCTACTATGTACTTATTGTACTCTATCATCATCTAGTATGTACTTATTGTACTCTATCATCACCTACTATGTACTTATTGTACTCTATCATCATATATTATGTACTTATTGTACTCTATCATCATCTACTATGTACTTATTGTACTCTATCATCATCTACTGTGTATTTATTGTGCTCCATCTTCATCTACTATGTACTTATTGTACTCTATCATCATATACTATGTACTTATTGTACTCCATAATCATCTACTATATAGTTATTGTACTCTATCATCATCTACTATGTACTTATTGTACTCTATCATCATCTACTATGTACTTATTGTACTCTATCATCATCTGCTATGTACTTATTGTACTCTATCATCATATACTATGTACTTATTGTACTCTATCATCATATACTATGTACTTATTGTACTCTATCATCAGTAAGTTCTGTATACACACTGAGTCGTGTACTAAAACACTGAACAAATTATTGGACGTGTATTGTTCTGATTGTCGAAGATTGATAAAGGTGGCACGTGTTTTTTGGTAGACAATCAACTGTAGTGGACATGTTCATAATTTTAATTATGTTCAGTTTAGTTTAGTTCTTTAGTCTGTGTTTTTTGTTATTCTGTGAGTTTAACGAAGTGAAACACTAAGAACAGATTAACCTGAAAAAAGCTGTTATGTAAAGTGTTGCTAAACTAAATATAACAGGATTATATCAGTGGTACACTAATTAAACGTTTTAACAGGAGTGTATCAATGGTATAATAACAGTAAGTTTTCACAGGATCATTTCAGTGTTATGTTAATGGTACGTTTTAACGGTAGATGTAGATGATGCATTTGAACACCACGTTTTAATGGTGTTTTATCATTGTTAAATGATTAGCATTTTAATTGTACAGAAGTAAGTTTTAACAATGGTATATCATTTGTATATTGGTGATAAGTTTAACGGTATTGTATTAATGATGTATTAGTAACAGTGGTATATTAATAAAATCTCTTAACAGTGTTGTATTAATGATATATTACTAACACCTTTTAACAGTGTTATGTTTATGGTATATTAGTAACAATTATGTGTTAGTAATAACCGTATTTACAGCCTGTACAATCGTTTATTATATTGAAAACAGTTTTGTTATAGCAAAGTCACGTCTAGCTTTCTGCTGTGACCGCCGAAGATAATTATTAAAACCTTCGATCAGGTGTCTTTATAAGAGAATAATAAACAAAGATAGATAATTATTTCTTTAATTCAACTTAGAATAATTCTTATGGGTTTGTTTGTTTTTTACATTTTTAGAACACTAATAAATACCTGAATTTTTTAAATGTTTTCTACCAAGAAACTGGCACTTTTATATTTTCTGTCATCTTTCATAAAGATGCATTTATAATATTATGCGGTATATTAAATTAACATGCACATTGAGAAAATCACGGTTTTCTCTTTATATTCTACAGGATACACACTTGGTAAGTTTATAATATCTGTCTCAGAAGACGAGAATCACTAGCATGGATTGGCATCAACGTCTTAACAAAACAACAAAAACAAATCAACAATCAAATATTGGATAAGATACGCCATCTATTGAAAATCTTGTAAATTAAACACTCTTCAGCTGCTTTTCAAAATCTACTCTTACCTTCAGAAAAAAAATTATAAAATATTATAATTCGTTAAGATACGACTGCGAGTGCATTATAAAACATCTTAAATAAACATATCTAATAATATAAACATACTTTAAAAGAAAAAACGTAAATACAGTTAAACCACTGAACACAGAAGAAGAAAATCATGTTTATTATACAAAAACAATACCAAAGATAACGACAAGAACATGATGTTTAATACATAACAACAATACCAAGAATAACGACAAGAACATCATGTTTATTATATATCAAAAATACCAAGAATAACGACAAGAACATCATGTTTAATACATAACAACAATACCAAGAATAACGACAAGAACATCATGTTTAATACATATCAAAAATACCAAGAATAACGACAAGAACATCATGTTTATTATATATCAAAAATACCAAGAATAACGACAAGAACATCATGTTTAATACATAACAACAATACCAAGAATAACGACAAGAACATCGTGTTTATTATATATCAAAAATACCAAGAATAACGACAAGAACATCATGTTTATTATATATCAAAAATACCAAGAATAACGACAAGAACATCATGTTTAATACATAACAACAATACCAAGAATAACGACAAGAACATCATGTTTAATACATAACAACAATACCAAGAATAACGACAAGAACATCATGTTTATTATATATCAAAAATACCAAGAATAACGACAAGAACATCACGTTTATTATATAACAACAATACCAAGAATAACGACAAGAACATCATGTTTATTATATATTAAAAATACCAAGAATAACGACAAGAACATCATGTTTAATATATAACAAAAATACCAAGAATAACAACAAGAACATCATGTTTATTATATATCAAAAATACCAAGAATTACGACAAGAACATCATGTTTATTATATAAGAACAATACCAAGAATAACGACAAGAACATGATGTTTATTTTATAACAAAAATACCAAGAATTACGAGATGTACATCATGTTTCTTACATAACAACAATACCGGGGATAACGGCAAAAACATGATGCTTATTATATAATAACAATACCAAGAATAATAACAAGAGCATCATATTTATTATGTAAGAACAATACGATGAATAAGGACAAGAGCATCATGTTTATTATATATGAACAATACCAAGAATAACGAGAAGAGCTTCACGTTTAATATATAGGAAAAAACCAAGAATAACGACAAGAACATCATGTTTATTATACAATAACAATACAAAGAACAACGACAAGAGCGTCATGTTTTTATGTAACAACAATACCAAGAATAATGAGAAGAGCATCATGTTTATTGTATAACAACAATACCAAGAATAATGAGAAGAGCATCATGTTTATTGTATAACAACAATATCAAGAATAATGAGAAGAGCATCATGTTTATTATATAACAACAATACTAAGAATAATGAGACGAGCATCATGTTTATTATATAACAACAATACCAAGAATAATGAGAAGAGCATCATGTTTATTATGTAAGTACAATACCAGAGATAACGACAAGAACATCATGTTCATAATGTAACAACAATACCAGGGATAAAAACAAGAATATCATGTTTATTATATAACAACAATACCAGGGATAACGACAAGAATATCATGTTTATTATATAACAACAATACCAGGGTTAACGACAAGAACATCATGTATATTATGTAACAACAATACAAGATATAACGACAGGAACATCATGTTTATTATGTAACAACAATCCCAGAGATAACGACAGGAACATCATGTTTATTATGTAACAACAATACAAGATATAACGACAGGAACATCATGTTTATTATGTAACAACAACACAAGATATAACGACAGGAACATCATGTTTATTATTTAACAACAATTCCAGGGATAGAAAGAACGTGACTGTTGTACTAGTCATTGCAGTGTTATATTTTTTGTGTTCAAAATTATAAAAGATTGTTTTGTTACGTACACAAGAGATCCATGTTCTGCTGCTTTGTAATCTAATCATTTTATGGATGCTGTGAATACTTTGAATTATCTTTATTGTCGTTGTCCTGTATTTCGTTAAATCCCCTTACAGGAAGTTATCTATTGTTTTTTATTAAATATATAATAAACTGAAAGCTCGCAGAATGAGAAATAGGATTTGATTCGCGAGAAGAGTATACTAATAAATACTAGTTAGAAATATGAAATTTAACAAACGAAAAATAAGTTCGAAAATTACGTTGAATTCTTTATTTAATCTTTAAGCCTTTCAGTTAAATGCTATTAGGCTGCATCAGTATCGGAGAAATCCTTATTGCATGAGGTGCGTCAGTTGTTTTTTGTTCTAGCGTATTTAACTGATAGCTGAGATTGTGATATATTTCTTTTCCTCACATTTCAGTGCGTAGCAGAGAGGAATTTTTTGTTTTGTTTGTTTGGGAATTTCGCACAAAGCTACACGAGGGCTATCTGTGCTAGCTGTCCCTAATTTAGCAGTGTAAGACTAGAGGAAAGGCAGCTAGTCATCACCACCCACCGCCAACTCTTGGGCTACTCTTTTACCAACGAATAGTGGGATTGACCGCACATTATAACGCCCCCACGGCTGGAAGGGCGAGCATGTTTGGCGCGAGTCGGGCGCAAACCGGCGACCCTCAGATTACGAAGTGCACGCCTTAACGCGCTAGGCCATGCCGGGCCACTAGCAGAGAGGAACATATTCAGGTTAGAGAATGAAATCTTGAAAATATTATCTCAAATCTACAATATAATGACGTTACAATATAATATACAATATAATGACGTTACAATATAATATACAATATAATGATGTATAGTTTTTATATAAATATATACATTATGACATTTTCTGGAAATTATTATTTTTGTATCGCTCATTGTTGAAATTTTTCAGCTGTTTTTTTAAAGCAGTGTTATAATCGTTGGTGTTATACCACGACAACATTATAAAGTGATGAAATGTACGTGTGTTCTTTTATAGCAAAGCCACACGGAGATATCTACTGCGGCTACTGAGAGGAATCGAACCGCTGATTTTAGCGTTGTAAATCCGTAGACTTACCACTGTACTAGCGGTAGGGTGTGAAGTGTAACTTCAAAAATTATAAATGTATTTTATCTTCGAGTGTCAGTAATGAGTGAACAAGATGTCCATCATTATCATTACTAGAGTCGAGGTCAGCTTTTAATTAATAACTTGCCCTTAGAAGTGTATACATGTCATCACACTTTCAAGAAATAAATGTTATTATGGAACATCGCAATTTTGGTCAATTTTTTACAGGTTTGTGTTTTTAAAGAGCTTGCTTTCTTTGGCACAATTCCAATAGCTTAGTAGATTGGTGCAGATGTGATGGTGTTTATAATATATGACGATTGGAATAGAGAGGGGGTGTGAAGTAACTTATTGTGAGAGGGAGAGGGGCTATTGTGACCCTCCTGTTGTTTTGAGGCCAATATACACATCCAGTTACTGTTACCATTTATCAATCTGATAGTCCACCAACTTCTTGCATATTCTGCTGTAATCATGATATCCCAATAATTATCACCATACCTATGAAGTTTCTTTATTAAAAGTGGATAATAATTATTCTTAAGAGAGACATAAATGTTATCGGATGCTATCACTGTCTAATGAATAAATGGGATTTTCGGCTGAAGGGTGGCTGTTATTACAGCAAAGGTGAAGTCGTAATATATATATGCACAGCTGGCCAAATTCTTTAGGCCAATGAACATAAAGAAAACATATGCATTTTGCCTTGTTAGACTCAACCAATTATTTGAGTAGAGCTTTGAAAGATGAATCTAAGAAAAGGGAAAATAAAAATATGAAACGTTTTTAGTATTTAATAGGAAAATGTGAACACTACAAAATTAACCTAAATACTAGGTGGTCTAAAGTGTTTAAGACTAAACTGAAACGAAGCGTTAATCGGTAAACACGTAACAAAATTTAGTCATTTGTGTTCAAGCATTAGCATTGTCAACATCTCCCACTGACATCTCCTGTGTTACATTGGCTAAAAAGTTGACAGAGTTTGAACGTGGCAGAATTGTCGAGCTGCAATAGTAAGGTCTCTCGCAACGTGCCATCGCTGGTGAGATTGGAAGTAGTGAAACTGCTGTTGTAAATTTCTTAAAAGACTCTGAGGGATACGGAACGAGAATTTCAAGAAGTTGGCCCAAGAAAATTTCGCCGGCGTTGAGCAGGAGTATTCGACGGGTTGTCAGGCAAGACACCAGCCGATCGTCGAACCAGATTAAGACCCTTACGGACGCAGAATGCAGTTCAAGAACAATAAGACGGCATCTACGAGAGAAAGGTTTTAAAAACCCTAAACGTCTTCAAAGGTCACGTCTCCTTCCACACCACGAAATAGCTCGGTTAAACTTTGCTGAGAAGAACCAAACATGGGACGTAGAAAAGTGGAAGAAGGTTTTGTTCTATGATGAGAAAAAATTTAACCTGAATGGTGCAGATGGCTTCCAATGTTACTGGTACGATAAGGATATCCCACCGGAGACATTCTCTACACGGCACAGTGGTTCCATCATGATCTGGGGTGCTTTCTCCTTCCATGGAACAATGGAGCTTCAGGTTATACAGGGGCGTCAAACAGCAGCTGGCTACATTGGCATGATGGAGAGAGCATCCTTATTGACTGAAGGCCCTCGCTTGTGTGAAAATGACTGGATCTTTCAGCAGGACAACGTTGCAATCCACAATGCCCGCAGGACAAAGGACTGTTTCATGGCGAATAACGTGATTCTTTTGGACTATCCAGCGTGTTTACCTGAACTAAGCCCCATTGAAAATGTTTGAAGGTGGACGGCAAGGTACGTGTATAGAAATGGATGTCAATTCCAAACAGTACATGATCTTCGTGGAGCCATCTTCACCACTTGGAATAACACTCCAGCCAGCCTTCTGCAAACGCTTATATCAACCATGCCAAAGGGAATTTTTGAAGTTATTTGCAATGACGGTCGTGTAACTCAATACTGAGACCTCTTGTTGGGCATTTCCTACCCTGTTTAGGACTTCTTTTTGGTATGGTCTTAAACTTTTGACCAGCTAGTATTTGGGCTAATTTCATAGTGTTCACATTTTCTCTAGTAAACATTAAAAAACTTTTTATTTTTATTTTCCTTTTTTTTATTTTTATCTTTCGAAGCTCTACTCAAATAAGTGGTTGAGTCTAACAACGCAAAATGCATATTTTTTCTTTATGTTCATTGGCCTTAAGATTTTGGCCAACAGTGTATATATCACCTGAATAACCGTTGAAGAACATAGTTGTCGACATCTATGCGCAACGTAAAATGTTGATTAATACCATTCTTGGTCATTACAGGCATTATCTTTTTATTTTTCTCGAAGTGGAATGCTTAGAATGAAATCAGCTCAACAGTTTCCTAGACCACGTTTTGAGAAACCATCACATATGCAGAACAAAGAGAAGCTTCAGAATAAATACTATTATATTACAAGAAGATAGAAACGCATCGTATATTTATATATATGTAAAATATATTTTGTTTAGTTTTTTTCATATTTTTATCATGGAGTAGCTGAATTCGTAGATAGGATTTTAACTCAAAGAGAAAAAAATGCTTTCCCCCAAAAAAACTTTGCTACGACCAACACTCCGTTTAGTTTATTTACATTCTACCATAATATAAATACATTTAACAAACATAAATACTGTGTTGTTGTCGTCCGGTAATACAGCGGCAAGTTCACGGATTTACAACGCTAAAATCAGGGGTTCGATTCCCCTCGGTGGACTCTGCATATAGCTCAATGTGGCTTTGCTGTAAGAAAACACACACACACACAAATTGGGTTGACTGAAGGATAACATAAGAAACAAACAAATATGGTAAGAAAATTGTATAAAAAATAAAATTATTGACAGCTAAAAAAGTAATATAAATTGACAATACAAAAATACCCAAAACAAGTACGATATACTTGAAAATATGCCTGTAAATACAAAACAAACATATAAATATTCATTTTTGTCGGAACGAAAGGTATTTCGGAGGGATTACCTCCCCCACTTTACAGGCTGTGAACAAATTTTTAAGGTTTCATTCAAAAGTATCAAACTAAACTGTTTTTTTTTTTCGTTTTTATTCAATTAACTTGTTTCGAATATTTTTGTATTTACGTCTTATTTCATGTTATTTCTTTATGTCGTTAGGGCTGCTATGCTGTTTTATACGTTTAAGGTTTATGTTATAATTTAGTTCATCATCCAGATTTTTGTTCAAGTTTGCCTGTTATAAATAATATTGTAAGAACATAATTACGTTATAATTGATAGTTTCGAACTTTTTACTTTTTAAATTTTAAATGTAGTGAGTTTAATAGTTTGATTACGATTTTGAGCAATGTAAGTGCATCTTTCATGTTTTTAAACTTGTTAGTAGAATATTAGGCCTAGCAACGTTGCTAGGCCTAACTACTTTTTGTCAATTGTAGCGGTTAGTGTTTAGTAAATTTGTGTTAAAAAGTCACGCATACTACATTTTCTATTTAGTATTCCTTATAATTTGTTCATTTTAAATTCTAACTCAAAAGTATGTAAAAACAGTATTTCAGGTCATAAATAAGTGTAACTTGTATTTGTTTCCTATATTGCCATAAGCAAATCTGCAAGATTTTTCAATAAGCCATAGTCAAAGTATTTCACTCTCCTAACAAGCTATTTCATTGTTGTAGTAAAAAACAAAAACGTAACAGTGCATCAGTGTGTAATGATATTCAGTGTATTATTTCTAGCAGCCTGCATGCACTTAGTCTCTTAAGTTAAGCTTTGTAGTTATATAATTTACTGCATTAAGTTAGATGTTATTATTATTATTAGTTCATTTACAAGATTTTTAGGTTTTTGTTGTTGTGTTTATTGTACTGAAATGGCTGAAGTATGTAATCAATATAAACAAACTTCCTTACACAAGAGAAAAGTCAAATTTGAACTTGTCTCCAATACTGTCTAACGTCACTCTTCCAATTCATACAATAAGTTTACTGTTGTGTGCATCTCATGTTATTTTTAAAAATGACCAATGATACAGCTGTTTTTAACAACCTACAGTTCATCCAAAATCAGGCAAGTACATTCCTATAAAAGGAAGCTTGAAATAAAAAACACACCATCTTCAAATTTTAAGGTCACCGTAGAAAAATAAATGAAGCCAAAATATGGGGATGTGACTGAAGAGGCTCTTTATGGTTTCATTTAATATCAGGACTCTTAACATGATAAAATATTTCTAAATTGATATATGTTGTGTGTTTATAATACTTTTGTGATAAAAGTCAAATCAGTTACAATTTAACACAATGGTTTAGAATGTCAAATGTACAAGTATATAGTATGGTAATAATTATTAAGACAGCAGAACATTCAAAAAAGTTTATACAGTAGATGGACTGTCAGGTTAATAAGTGGTAACATTAACTGGATATTTATACTGATCTGAAAACAACATAAGGGTTCAACATAGATTTGATTTCACACACATTTCTCACAGTTCAATAAACATTGTTTTTGTTTTTTTCTAAGCATCTGCCTAGATAGTCAGTTTAGTAGTGATGAGACATTTGTTAGAAGTTGGAAGCCTGTATACATAGTTTTTATTTCCACTAATTAGAACATGTCTACAAGTTTTGGTTACCCTCATGATTAAGTGTAAAATATAAAGCTTAAAGACATCTAACCCCCAAAAGTTAACAGTCAACTAAATGTACTGGACTAATTGTAGTCTAAAAAGGACAATGATTATTGTAAATTTAAGTGCCACTGTAACATCACAGTTACTGAGTGCTTTTAGTTCGATGTAAATAAATGTTATATATCTTAGAAAACTGTGACAATATACTAACATAGTGTATAACAAAAGTGTTTCAAAATGTACATCACTGTCTCAAAGTAGAAAAACAAAACCATGTTCACAGGTCAAGTTTATTTAGACAAATCAAGTTTTCAACCACTAATATGTTAGAAAACGGTCAACAATTCCACTGCTCTGCCACGGTGTACATGCACGTTTCAGAACGTTTTGTATCTTTTGTTAAGTCTGAAGTGACAGGAAGCGTAAAACCTACAATTTAGGATGGATCTTATTTAGATTCTTACTTCTTTCTAGCTGCCTTCAAATATGGATAAGATCTTACATTATAAAATAAACTTGTATTTCAGATTGATTTGGGTTATTTTTAAAGATCCTAGGATGATAGGACTGATGACAACTGTTGAATTAAGTTTTGTATCTTGTTTGTATTTTCTAAATTTAGAAGAATGTCAGGACGTTTGTCGGAAGAAGTTTTAAAGTTGTTTATGTTTTTAAGAACAAAACTGAAACTGTTATGACATTAAAGTCATAATATCAAGACACAATGAAGATATCTTTATTACATATTTCATCCAACTAGTTGTACAGGGTGTTTGGAAAGTCACTGTGCAGTTTTGAAAGCAGTGATAACTTAGTCTATTTCAAGCCAGCAAGTGATAGTGGTGTTTAGAAACAAAATAAGAAGGATCCAGGCCTGTATTGATGCCAAAGGGGGTCATTTTCAACATTGTTTATAATTGTAATTCATATTTACCTCCTGTATTCTATATTGAAACATGTCTGTTAATAAATATATAAGTGCATAGCGACTTTCCGAACACCCTGTAGTAACACTAGCCCTGATGATGGTAACTGTGTTACTGAAACTGTTGTAGTAGTACTAGCCCTGATGATGGTAACTGTGTTACTGAAACTGATATAGTAACACTAGCCCCTGATGATGGTAACTGTTGTAGTAACACTCGCCCCTGATGATGGTAACCATGTTACTGAAGCTAACCCTGTTACTGAAATTGCAGTAGCACTAGCTCTGCTGATGGTAACTGTTGTAGTAACACTAGCCCTTGATGATGGTAACTGTTGTAGTAACACTAGCCATGATGATGGTAACTGTTGTAGTAACACTAGCCATGATGATGGTAACTGTTGTAGTAACACTAGCCATGATGATGGTAACTGTTGTAGTAACACTAGCCATGATGATGGTAACTGTTGTAGTAACACTAGCCATGATGATGGTAACTGTTGTAGTAACACTAGCAGTGATGATGGTAACTGTTGTAGTAACACTAGCCGTGATGATGGTAACTGTTGTAGTAACACTAGCCATGATGATGGTAACTGTTGTAGTAACACTAGCCCCTGATGATGGTAACTGTTGTAGTAACACTCGCCCCTGATGATGGTAACCATGTTACTGAAGCTAATCGACGAAACATTTTATTAAAAAAATTTTCAGTGTGCCAAAAATGTTTTTACTTTAAATGTAGCAGCACATTATGTTTATAAAGAAATGATTATAACATATTAAATGATCAAGGACTTTGGCAGAAAAAACTGAAACAACTAAAAATGCCATAGATACCAGCATACTTTTTTTTTTAAAGAAATAAATGTGAAGTCAGAATATTAAATCACATGGTACAGCTGGAATTATAACTGTTAAAAAACTTTCAGTAACAAGTGGCATGTGTAAATAACTTTACCCTAAAGTTCATAAAAATGTGGTAAAAACAAGCTATTAAAGCTGTTGAATTTCTTACAGCATTAAAAATGAACTTATGTCTGTGTCAGATGCTGTAGTTAATTTGTTGCTCTGTTTCTAATATTGCAGAGCAACAGATAGTGTATAATAGAGCTGAGAAGTGTAACAGTTGCTACCCGTGCTTAGAGCTGAATGTCTGCTAAGAAGAACTGCTGAAAGAACACTTTCTCAAAGTTACAGCTCCTTCTGTTTCTAAGTACGGAATGGCTGAAAGCGATAACTCCACTAGGAATGGTAGTGATGACATCTGCCGTGATTTTCTACGCAACGTGTGCAGACGGGGGTCAAACTGTAAATACAGGCACCCAGAACCTACTAAAGAGACCGAGGAAAAGGGAAGTGAAGATATTAAATTCTGTCGTGACTTCCAGAATAGAGGATGTCGACGAGCAAACTGTAAGTTCATGCATTGTACCAAGAGGGAAGAAGAATATTATTTGAGTACAGGGAAACTACCAAGACTTGTACAGAATGCTTTGAGAGATCATAAAAGTGAGGTTCCAGTTTGCAAAGACTTTTGAGGGGCTTTGTGTTTGAGGAATTTACTGTAAGTTCCGACACTTGACGCCGGGAGAATATAGTATGGAAATGTGTGGAGAGGTTGGGGCACCCATTATGGGGGAGCCCGAAAACTTCGAGTTTGACTTTCAGCCAAAACTTAAACGACAGGCCTTTGATGATGGTTTTGGATCGGGGGTGCTGTTGCCCACTCCTGGTCCTGATCGAATGTCTGACATGCACATGTTGGAAGAGGAAAACATTATTCTCCGGCGTAAAGTAGAGGAACTGAAAAAACAAGTTACAGAATTAACCTCAACTGTTGAGTGCCTGCTAGAACAAAATGCACAGTTACGTGCAAGCAAACTGTCACTTATAGAACTGTCACCTAATTCCCACACCTCGTTTCCAGATGGTGGGCCGATGGCTGGCCAACCATAGTAACTTCTACACACAAAACCAACTTGACATATTGAACATGTTAAGATTTCCATCATGATTTTTTTGTAGTATGTTGAGTGACTGGTACTTTTCAGACTTGTTTATGCAGCTGTTGATTTTATAAATTAATTCAACCACTGTTTGCAGTAAATACTTCCATTGTTTTTTTTTAATTTCTATTTTACAGTATTTATCTTTTATGCTAAATCACTTGTAAACATTTAAAACCTACTATCTTGACAATTTTCCTGAGAAAAGGATATTTTAGTTATTTCTGGTCAATAAAACTGATGCATACATCTCTTTGCTGTTGTTTTCTTAATTAGTATTATGAAAATATATGCAATTTGTCTGTACTGGTACATTAGATTTTTATAAACAAATGACAGATGCATGAGAACCTATCTGTGAAACCCAAATAGTTGTGCACTAAACCATTTAATTAGCACATAAAATAAGTCATCGAGTGAATTTAAAATATAAATTTTATTCAACGTGGAGAGTTATGCTTATTCCATCTATTGTTACTGATGTATTGAATGTTTATGTTGGTAAACACTTTCACGTGACTATTACTGAATAGAGTATTTTGTCTGTTTAAGTGGTGGACAGTATTTGTTGCGACATTCTTTCACTTAATGTTTTCTTTGTGTATAGGTTCCATTTGTGTTATTAAATGTTCAAATTTCATCTCATTGTAAATGCAACTGTACCACTGTCAATAAACTTTCTAAAGCTGTGTTACTGTGTTGTGCCTTGTAAATAAACTTCACTACAAAAGGTTTAGAATTATTTACCATAGGAAAATCTCCTAATGATATTTGATTAGAGACAACAATTCAAGACATCATTTTACTGTAACTATTTGGACCGTTATTGTAGATGTTTTGAGGGGTTGAAGGTGTAATATTAACGATCATTGACAGCTTGCTGAAAGGAAAAACATGATTTTTTTTAACATGAACAATTTAAATGCTGTTTTCTAAACAACATTTTCACACATCAATTAACAGTGAGTTCTTACATGTAACAACACAACCATAATTTTAAAGTATATGGAAAAATGTTAGTGGCTGCCCCTGCAAATTGACACATAAGAGAAGGGAAAGACATTTAATAGCTGTATAAATTAAAATTAGCTGTACCTGTAGTAACATTATCTCACTGTCTTGGCAACTAAGATTCTTTACCTGTGTGACAGTGAATAATAGTTGTACTGTTATTTGTGTATAGATAACTGCTGTACATTAAAATAGAAAAACCATGTAAGTAACTTAGATATGTTCTTAAAATCAACTCTATAAAATTTTAATAATACCTTATATGAAATAAGATTATCAACTTAACATGATATTCTAGTGTAAGACTAGCACTCCATTAAGATGATCAACTTAACATGATATTCTAGTGTAAGACGAGCACTCCATTAAGATGATCAACTTAACATGATATTCTAGTGTAAGACTAGCACTCCATTAAAAGTCCATTATTTACTGTTTTTACTACTTTTGAGTGAAGTTAAAAGTATAGATAAAGTACATTGGGATAGTTCCATCCATCTAAATGATAAGGCTCATTTTAAAAGTGCTTGTACTTATCAAGCTTAGAGACTGACTAGCTTGTGAGATGAAACACACAATACTCATGTACAAGTTAACATCTTAAGGTGCAAAGTTTACTACAAACTACTATGTATTGCTACTGGTAGCAGGTGATATGTTTTTAAAGAAACAAAACATGCTAGAGGTAATAAAAAGTTAGTAAGAATAAAACTTTCTGTCCACTGGGTTTCATTATTTATTGTATTTCAGTTTTATAAATAAAGTGAATTAAGAACATCACTATTAGTGTATCTATATTGAAAATATGTATAAACAATGTGTGAAACACAAAATCTTTGAAAATAAAATTGTTATAGAACTAATGTTTTACTAGTTATGAATACAGTCAGTGTTTCTGTTTTTGCCCTAAATATACCAGTACATATGTATACCTACGTAATGAAAGAGTAAACTGAAGAATACTAACTTCTTGGCACGCCCCAAATTGTTCCTAGTTGATTAAACCACGTCTGATAGGACCCAAGCCTAGGGTGAGTTACAGGACAAACAAACTTCTATATATAGTACAGTATGACCCTCGTATATGTACACATTCTTGTTTACATATGTAAAGTAATTAATGAGGTAACTGGTTTCTTGATCCTTCTAAACACAGAAATGTTATCATCGTAATTATCCTGTAAGATGTTCAAGAATAAAAACTGAAGTGAGAATTTTAATGGACTGAAACTGAGAGTTGGAAGAAACAGCAAACGACATGTTAGTTTCTCTACTGAGGCATTCTTCATAAGTGTTCGGGTTAGAGTTGCTATGTCAGTTGAGAGCCTTTCTACAGTCCTCGGGTTAAAAACAGTGGTTCATTTCCCAACACGGTGGATAGCTCGATGTGGCTTTGGTATAAGACAAACACACCAATGGCAGCAATCGGGAAGTAAAATCTGACCATTAGTAACTGATAATGGGAAAGATATGTTTGACTGGCTCCACTCAAATCATTTGAAGTAAATTACCCCATGCTTGTATTGTTTAAACAGCTGCTGGTGGTGTAATAACGTTGGGAACCTTTTAATAACATTGGTTGGAATCTTGTAAATATGAATAACGAGGGCTGTTCAAAATACGCTGACTGACGCCATAAAACAAAATGTACTTTATTTAGAAGTTACAGGTCTGGGACCTCTTCAAAGTACTCACCTCCCCGACACACACACTTATCCCAACGGTGTTTCCACTTGTTGAAACAGTCCTGGTACGCTTCTTTTGTAATGTCCTCCAGCTCCTTCGTCGCATTTGCCTTAATCTCGGGAATCATCTCAAATCTTCTTCCTTTCAAGGGTCTTTTGAGTTTGGGGAACAAGAAAAAATTGCAAGAAGCAAGATTAGGTGAGTAGGGGGGGTGGGGAAGAACAGTGATCGAGTGTTTGGCCAAAAACTCATGAGTTCTGAGGCACAAGTTTCGCAGCAACGTGGTGCATCTTCAATTTTTCGATCAAAATCTCGTAACAAGATCCAACTGATATCCCACACTCTTCAGCAAGCTCCCTGACAGTCAAACGTCGATTTGCCCGCACCAGGGTGGTGATTTTGTCGACGTGGGTCGTCAGTTGACGATGGAAGGACATCCAGGACGCTCATCATCTTCAATGGACTGTCGACCATCCTTAAAATGTTCATGCCACTTGAAACATGCCGTACGATTCATAGCAACATCACTGTAAGCCGTGTTAAGCATAGCAAAAGTTTCAGTCGCAGATTTTCCAAATTTAACACAAAATTTCACAGCAAGTCATTGTTCCTTTAGGTCATTCATTCTGAAATCCCACAAATGAAAAAATCGTACTTCACTTAAAACCGCATAGCAAATACACAAATGGAGATATCTGCAATCAGGAAATGGCCTCGTAATCAGCTGATCTGTGCGAACCTAGCGACACCAAGCGGATTCCCCTGGAACCAACTGGAGCCGCGCAATTCAAACAGTTTTGTATTTTTTTAACAGACCTCATATTGTAGCCAGTGTAACAATACAAATCTGAAGGACTCTCCCAAGATAAGATTGAGACATAACTGAATTAGTGTTATAGCTATACTAAACAGCTATTTAGATAACAATATTTGTCAATGGCGTAAATTACGAAATAATATTGAATCTCGCTGATGTGGTGCAAAACAACGTGCATTATAACATTGGATATAAAGTGTGTGTACTTGCTGTTATATGTACAGGATAGATAATCTATATTAAAATGTTCAAGCTGAATTCGTTTGTGAAAGTTTAACTCAATATTGTACTCTTGACCAAATTGATTAAATGTGGTGTATTTTATCATGCAAGAAACCTTGCATTGAACCAGGGTAACTACGTGAACTGTTGTTCTCTTTACAATACAATTAGAGCCATAACCTCTAGATTCACCTAAACAATCTCTATGGTTCACCGCTATTGTCATCCTCACATAACTTGTCACATTCAGCAATTGTTTCCCTGGATGGTAGCATGTATTAGTTATTCCAAGAGCAACAAAGATAGCTCAGATCGTAATCAACGTATCGGCTTTCACGAGTGCGAATTGCAAGAACAATCCACCAAGATGGTATTTTCTGAAATGTGTTTGAAAAGCCTTACAGTAATTTCCATATCTTTAGCCAATATAATAACTGTATTTCAATCTAATGGCACAACATCAGTTTAAACTTGAATATATCAATAATTGCATGAACTGTACTTCTCAACAAATGAGCTTTCTATATCTTGTGGAGTCTGTAAGAAAAGGGTTATCATATCTCAATGTTAGGTTGTGGCCATTATCTAATAAACATGAACTGTACTTCTCAACAAATGAGCTTTCTATATCTTGTGGAGTCTGTAAGAAAAGGGTTATCATATCTCAATGTTAGATTGGGCCATTATCTAATAAACATGAACTGTACTTCTCAACAAATGTAAACTTGTTATGGTTTATTTTAACCTCATATCTATTTTATTTGATCATTGTAAACTTGTTATGGTTTATTTTAACCTCATATCTATTTTATTTGATCAATGTAAACTTGTTATGGTTTATTTTAACCTCATATCTATTTTAGTTGATCTATGCAAACTTCTTATGGTTTATTTTAACCTCATGTATTTTAGTTTATCAATGTAAACTTATGGTTTATTTTAACCTCATATCTATTTTAGTTGATCAATGAAAACTTTTTATGGTTTCTTTTAACTTCAGATCTATTTGAGTTGATCTACATTAACTTGTGGTTTATTTTAACCTCATATCTATTCTATTTGATTTATATAAACTTATTTTGTTTATTTAAACTTCATGTCTATTTTAGTTGATTTATGTAAACTTGTTCTGGTTTATTTTAACCTCATATCTATTCTATTTGATTTATATAAACTTATTTCCTTTATTTCAACTTCATGTCTATTTTAGTTGATCCATGTACACTTACTATTGTTTATTTTAACCTCATATCTATTGTAGTTAATTAATGTAAACTTGTTATGGTTTATTTTAACCTCATATCTATTGTAGTTGATTAATGTAAACTTGTTATGGTTTATTTTAACCTTATATCTATTGTAGTTGATTAATGTAAACTTGTTATGGTTTATTTTAACCTCATATCTATTTTAGTTGATCTACCTAAACTTTTTGTGGTTTATTTTATCCTCATATCTATTTTAGTTGATCTATGTAAACTTTTTTTTTAACTTCATCCATATTTTAGCTCATCTATGTAAACTTGTTTTGTTTTATTTTAACCTCATATCTATTTTAATTGATATATGTAAACTTATTATGGTTTATTTTAACTTTATTTTAGTTGATCTATGTAAACTTGTTATGGTTTATTTTAACCTGATATCTATTTTAGTTGATCAATGCAACATTGTTATGGTTTCTAGTGTATATATTAGGTTGAAGAATAATTCGTGAGCGTTTTTAAATAATTTCATTCAAGCATTACATGCAAGACTATACAATACTTCAATGCATGAACACATTACACCCAAAACATTTATTATGGTACTTTTATTTCATGTAATACCTAGGTATATAGTATGCATTGTTTTAAACGAAATTGCAAGAAATTAAATGCGAAAAGCAGATGGTGTCAAAATGCTCGATTTTGTCCACTTGACATTCCATTTAATGAGCTGAAAATGAAAGCAAAAATTAAAGACATATGAAAATCAAACACACCATCTATTAGAGCAAAAAATTATCTACCAAATGACATGAAATATTTTGCGAAAGCGTTTCATTCATGAATATATTTTTTTAACTTGAGAAAACGCTCACGAATTATTCCTCAACCCAATATATACAAAGTAGTTACTAAATGTTTTATTAGAGGTGGAGCTAGACTTAAATTAGTATAAATATCTATATTTTATTATTGTTGTGTATTATCTGTATACAGATAAGTCATAAAATGTTTCATTACAGGTGGAACTATACTTAAATTAGTATAAATATATATATTTTATTATTGTAGTTTATTATCTATATTCAGAGTAGTTATTAAATGTTTCATTAGAGGTGGAACTAGACTTAAATTAGTATAAATATCTATATTTTATTATTGTAGTGTATTATCTGTATACAGATAAGTCATAAAATGTTTCATTACAGGTGGAACTATACTTAGATTAGTATAAATATATATATTTTATTATTGTAGTTTATTATCTATATTCAGAGTAGTTATTAAATGTTTCATTAGAGGTGGAACTAGACTTAAATTAGTATAAATATCTATATTTTATTATTGTTGTGTATTATCTATATACAGTGTAGTTATTAAATGTTTCATTAGAGGTGGAGCTAGACTTAAATTAGTATAAATATCTATATTTTATTATTGTAGTGTATTATCTATATACAGTGTAGTTATTAAATGTTTCATTAGAGGTGGAACTAGACTTAAATTAGTATAAATATCTATATTTTATTATTGTAGTGTATTATCTATATACAGTGTAGTTGTTAAATGTTTTATTAGGGTGGAACTAGACTTAAATTAGTATAAATATCTATTTTATTATTGTAGTGTATTATCTATATACAGTGTAGGTATTAAATGTTTTATTAGAGGTGGAACTAGACTTAAATTAGTATAAATATCTATATTTTATTATTGTAGTGTATTATCTATATACAGAGAAGTTATTAAATGTTTCATTACAGGTGGAGCTAGACTTAAATTAGTATAAATATCTATATTTTATTATTGTAGTGTATTATCTATATACAGAGAAGTTATTAAATGTTTCATTACAGGTGGAGCTAGACTTAAATTAGTATAAATATCTATATTTTATTATTGTAGTGTATTATCTATATACAGTGTAGTTATTAAATGTTTTATTAAAGGTGGAACTAGACTTAAATTAGTATAAATATCTATATTTTATTATTGTAGTGTATTATCTATATACAGTGTAGTTATTAAATGTTTCATTAGAGGTGGAACTAGACTTAAATTAGTATAAATATATATATTTTATTATTGTAGTGTATTATCTATATACAGAGAAGTTATTAAATGTTTCATTAGAGGTGGAGCTAGACTTAAATTAGTATAAATATCTATATTTTATTATTGTAGTGTATTATCTATATACAGTGTAGTTATTAAATGTTTCATTAGAGGTGGAGCTAGACTTAAATTAGTATAAATATCTATATTTTATTATTGTTGTGTATTATCTATATACAGAGAAGTTATTAAATGTTTCATTACAGGTGGAACTAGACTTAAATTAGTATAAATATCTATATTTTATTATTGTAGTGTATTATCTGTATACAGTGTAGTTATTAAATGTTTCATTAGAGGTGGAACTAGACTTAAATTAGTATAAATATCTATATTTTATTATTGTTGTGTATTATCTGTATACAGATAAGTCATAAAATGTTTCATTACAGGTGGAACTATACTTAAATTAGTATAAATATATATATTTTATTATTGTAGTTTATTATCTATATTCAGAGTAGTTATTAAATGTTTCATTAGAGGTGGAACTAGACTTAAATTAGTATAAATATCTATATTTTATTATTGTAGTGTATTATCTGTATACAGATAAGTCATAAAATGTTTCATTACAGGTGGAACTATACTTAGATTAGTATAAATATATATATTTTATTATTGTAGTTTATTATCTATATTCAGAGTAGTTATTAAATGTTTCATTAGAGGTGGAACTAGACTTAAATTAGTATAAATATCTATATTTTATTATTGTTGTGTATTATCTATATACAGTGTAGTTATTAAATGTTTCATTAGAGGTGGAGCTAGACTTAAATTAGTATAAATATCTATATTTTATTATTGTAGTGTATTATCTATATACAGTGTAGTTGTTAAATGTTTTATTAGAGGTGGAACTAGACTTAAATTAGTATAAATATCTATTTTATTATTGTAGTGTATTATCTATATACAGTGTAGGTATTAAATGTTTTATTAGAGGTGGAACTAGACTTAAATTAGTATAAATATCTATATTTTATTATTGTAGTGTATTATCTATATACAGAGAAGTTATTAAATGTTTCATTACAGGTGGAGCTGGACTTAAATTAGTATAAATATCTATATTTTATTATTGTAGTGTATTATCTATATACAGAGAAGTTATTAAATGTTTCATTAGAGGTGGAGCTAGACTTAAATTAGTATAAATATCTATATTTTATTATTGTAGTGTATTATCTATATACAGTGTAGGTATTAAATGTTTTATTAGAGGTGGAACTAGACTTAAATTAGTATAAATATCTATATTTTATTATTGTAGTGTATTATCTATATACAGAGAAGTTATTAAATGTTTCATTACAGGTGGAGCTAGACTTAAATTAATATAAATATCTATATTTTATTATTGTAGTGTATTATCTATATACAGAGAAGTTATTAAATGTTTCATTAGAGGTGGAGCTAGACTTAAATTAGTATAAATATCTATATTTTATTATTGTAGTGTATTATCTATATACAGTGTAGTTATTAAATGTTTTATTAGAGGTGGAACTAGACTTAAATTAGTATAAATATCTATATTTTATTATTGTAGTGTATTATCTGTATACAGATAAGTCATAAAATGTTTCATTACAGGTGGAACTATACTTAAATTAGTATAAATATATATATTTTATTATTGTAGTGTATTATCTATATACAGTGTAGTTATTAAATGTTTCATTAGAGGTGGAGCTAGACTTAAATTAGTATAAATATCTATATTTTATTATTGTAGTGTATTATCTGTATACAGACAAGTCATAAAATGTTTCATTACAGGTGGAACTAGACTTAGATTAGTATAAATATCTATATTTTATTATTGTAGTTTATTATCTATATTCAGAGTAGTTATTAAATGTTTCATTAGAGGTGGAACTAGACTTAAATTAGTATAAATATCTATATTTTATTATTGTAGTGTATTATCTATATACAGTGTAGTTATTAAATGTTTCATTAGAGGTGGAACTAGACTTAAATTAGTATAAATATCTATATTTTATTATTGTAGTGTATTATCTATATACAGTGTAGTTGTTAAATGTTTTATTAGAAGTGGAACTAGACTTAAATTAGTTTAAATATCTATTTTATTATTGTAGTGTATTATCTATATACAGTGTAGGTATTAAATGTTTTATTAGAGGTGGAACTAGACTTAAATTAGTATAAATATCTATATTTTATTATTGTAGTGTATTATCTATATACAGAGAAGTTATTAAATGTTTCATTACAGGTGGAGCTAGACTTAAATTAGTATAAATATCTATATTTTATTATTGTAGTGTATTATCTATATACAGAGAAGTTATTAAATGTTTCATTAGAGGTGGAGCTAGACTTAAATTAGTATAAATATCTATATTTTATTATTGTAGTGTATTATCTATATACAGTGTAGGTATTAAATGTTTTATTAGAGGTGGAACTAGACTTAAATTAGTATAAATATCTATATTTTATTATTGTAGTGTATTATCTATATACAGAGAAGTTATTAAATGTTTCATTACAGGTGGAGCTAGACTTAAATTAGTATAAATATCTATATTTTATTATTGTAGTGTATTATCTATATACAGTGTAGTTATTAAATGTTTTATTAGAGGTGGAACTAGACTTAAATTAGTATAAATATCTATATTTTATTATTGTAGTGTATTATCTATATACAGTGTAGTTATTAAATGTTTCATTAGAGGTGGAACTAGACTTAAATTAGTATAAATATATATATTTTATTATTGTAGTGTATTATCTATATACAGTGTAGTTATTAAATGTTTCATTAGAGGTGGAGCTAGACTTAAATTAGTATAAATATCTATATTTTATTATTGTTGTGTATTATCTATATACAGAGAAGTTATTAAATGTTTCATTACAGGTGGAACTAGACTTAAATTAGTATAAATATCTATATTTTATTATTGTAGTGTATTATCTGTATACAGTGTAGTTATTAAATGTTTCATTAGAGGTGGAACTAGACTTAAATTAGTATAAATATCTATATTTTATTATTGTTGTGTATTATCTGTATACAGAGAAGTTATTAAATGTTTCATTACAGGTGGAGCTAGACTTAAATTAGTATAAATATCTGTATTTTATTATTGTAGTGTATTATCTTTATACAGTGTAGTTATTAAATGTTTCATTAGAGGTGGAACTAGACTTAAATTAGTATAAATATCTATATTTTATTATTGTGTATTATCTATATACAGTGTAGTTATTAAATGTTTCATTAGAGGTGGAGCTAGACTTAAATTAGTATAAATATCTATATTTTATTATTGTAGTGTATTATCTATATACAGTGTAGTTATTAAATGTTTCATTAGAGGTGGAACTAGACTTAAATTAGTATAAATATCTATATTTTATTATTGTAGTGTATTATCTATATACAGTGTAGTTGTTAAATGTTTTATTAGGGGTGGAACTAGACTTAAATTAGTATAAATATCTATTTTATTATTGTAGTGTATTATCTATATACAGTGTAGGTATTAAATGTTTTATTAGAGGTGGAACTAGACTTAAATTAGTATAAATATCTATATTTTATTATTGTAGTGTATTATCTATATACAGAGAAGTTATTAAATGTTTCATTACAGGTGGAGCTAGACTTAAATTAGTATAAATATCTATATTTTATTATTGTAGTGTATTATCTATATACAGAGAAGTTATTAAATGTTTCATTACAGGTGGAGCTAGACTTAAATTAGTATAAATATCTATATTTTATTATTGTAGTGTATTATCTATATACAGTGTAGTTATTAAATGTTTTATTAAAGGTGGAACTAGACTTAAATTAGTATAAATATCTATATTTTATTATTGTAGTGTATTATCTATATACAGTGTAGTTATTAAATGTTTCATTAGAGGTGGAACTAGACTTAAATTAGTATAAATATATATATTTTATTATTGTAGTGTATTATCTATATACAGAGAAGTTATTAAATGTTTCATTAGAGGTGGAGCTAGACTTAAATTAGTATAAATATCTATATTTTATTATTGTAGTGTATTATCTATATACAGTGTAGTTATTAAATGTTTCATTAGAGGTGGAGCTAGACTTAAATTAGTATAAATATCTATATTTTATTATTGTTGTGTATTATCTATATACAGAGAAGTTATTAAATGTTTCATTACAGGTGGAACTAGACTTAAATTAGTATAAATATCTATATTTTATTATTGTAGTGTATTATCTGTATACAGTGTAGTTATTAAATGTTTCATTAGAGGTGGAACTAGACTTAAATTAGTATAAATATCTATATTTTATTATTGTTGTGTATTATCTGTATACAGATAAGTCATAAAATGTTTCATTACAGGTGGAACTATACTTAAATTAGTATAAATATATATATTTTATTATTGTAGTTTATTATCTATATTCAGAGTAGTTATTAAATGTTTCATTAGAGGTGGAACTAGACTTAAATTAGTATAAATATCTATATTTTATTATTGTAGTGTATTATCTGTATACAGATAAGTCATAAAATGTTTCATTACAGGTGGAACTATACTTAGATTAGTATAAATATATATATTTTATTATTGTAGTTTATTATCTATATTCAGAGTAGTTATTAAATGTTTCATTAGAGGTGGAACTAGACTTAAATTAGTATAAATATCTATATTTTATTATTGTTGTGTATTATCTATATACAGTGTAGTTATTAAATGTTTCATTAGAGGTGGAGCTAGACTTAAATTAGTATAAATATCTATATTTTATTATTGTAGTGTATTATCTATATACAGTGTAGTTGTTAAATGTTTTATTAGAGGTGGAACTAGACTTAAATTAGTATAAATATCTATTTTATTATTGTAGTGTATTATCTATATACAGTGTAGGTATTAAATGTTTTATTAGAGGTGGAACTAGACTTAAATTAGTATAAATATCTATATTTTATTATTGTAGTGTATTATCTATATACAGAGAAGTTATTAAATGTTTCATTACAGGTGGAGCTGGACTTAAATTAGTATAAATATCTATATTTTATTATTGTAGTGTATTATCTATATACAGAGAAGTTATTAAATGTTTCATTAGAGGTGGAGCTAGACTTAAATTAGTATAAATATCTATATTTTATTATTGTAGTGTATTATCTATATACAGTGTAGGTATTAAATGTTTTATTAGAGGTGGAACTAGACTTAAATTAGTATAAATATCTATATTTTATTATTGTAGTGTATTATCTATATACAGAGAAGTTATTAAATGTTTCATTACAGGTGGAGCTAGACTTAAATTAGTATAAATATCTATATTTTATTATTGTAGTGTATTATCTATATACAGAGAAGTTATTAAATGTTTCATTAGAGGTGGAGCTAGACTTAAATTAGTATAAATATCTATATTTTATTATTGTAGTGTATTATCTATATACAGTGTAGTTATTAAATGTTTTATTAGAGGTGGAACTAGACTTAAATTAGTATAAATATCTATATTTTATTATTGTAGTGTATTATCTGTATACAGATAAGTCATAAAATGTTTCATTACAGGTGGAACTATACTTAAATTAGTATAAATATATATATTTTATTATTGTAGTGTATTATCTATATACAGTGTAGTTATTAAATGTTTCATTAGAGGTGGAGCTAGACTTAAATTAGTATAAATATCTATATTTTATTATTGTAGTGTATTATCTGTATACAGACAAGTCATAAAATGTTTCATTACAGGTGGAACTAGACTTAGATTAGTATAAATATCTATATTTTATTATTGTAGTTTATTATCTATATTCAGAGTAGTTATTAAATGTTTCATTAGAGGTGGAACTAGACTTAAATTAGTATAAATATCTATATTTTATTATTGTTGTGTATTATCTATATACAGTGTAGTTATTAAATGTTTCATTAGAGGTGGAGCTAGACTTAAATTAGTATAAATATCTATATTTTATTATTGTAGTGTATTATCTATATACAGTGTAGTTATTAAATGTTTCATTAGAGGTGGAACTAGACTTAAATTAGTATAAATATCTATATTTTATTATTGTAGTGTATTATCTATATACAGTGTAGTTGTTAAATGTTTTATTAGAAGTGGAACTAGACTTAAATTAGTTTAAATATCTATTTTATTATTGTAGTGTATTATCTATATACAGTGTAGGTATTAAATGTTTTATTAGAGGTGGAACTAGACTTAAATTAGTATAAATATCTATATTTTATTATTGTAGTGTATTATCTATATACAGAGAAGTTATTAAATGTTTCATTACAGGTGGAGCTAGACTTAAATTAGTATAAATATCTATATTTTATTATTGTAGTGTATTATCTATATACAGAGAAGTTATTAAATGTTTCATTAGAGGTGGAGCTAGACTTAAATTAGTATAAATATCTATATTTTATTATTGTAGTGTATTATCTATATACAGTGTAGGTATTAAATGTTTTATTAGAGGTGGAACTAGACTTAAATTAGTATAAATATCTATATTTTATTATTGTAGTGTATTATCTATATACAGAGAAGTTATTAAATGTTTCATTACAGGTGGAGCTAGACTTAAATTAGTATAAATATCTATATTTTATTATTGTAGTGTATTATCTATATACAGTGTAGTTATTAAATGTTTTATTAGAGGTGGAACTAGACTTAAATTAGTATAAATATCTATATTTTATTATTGTAGTGTATTATCTATATACAGTGTAGTTATTAAATGTTTCATTAGAGGTGGAACTAGACTTAAATTAGTATAAATATATATATTTTATTATTGTAGTGTATTATCTATATACAGTGTAGTTATTAAATGTTTCATTAGAGGTGGAGCTAGACTTAAATTAGTATAAATATCTATATTTTATTATTGTTGTGTATTATCTATATACAGAGAAGTTATTAAATGTTTCATTACAGGTGGAACTAGACTTAAATTAGTATAAATATCTATATTTTATTATTGTAGTGTATTATCTGTATACAGTGTAGTTATTAAATGTTTCATTAGAGGTGGAACTAGACTTAAATTAGTATAAATATCTATATTTTATTATTGTTGTGTATTATCTGTATACAGAGAAGTTATTAAATGTTTCATTACAGGTGGAGCTAGACTTAAATTAGTATAAATATCTGTATTTTATTATTGTAGTGTATTATCTTTATACAGTGTAGTTATTAAATGTTTCATTAGAGGTGGAACTAGACTTAAATTAGTATAAATATCTATATTTTATTATTGTGTATTATCTATATACAGTGTAGTTATTAAATGTTTTATTAGGGGTGGAACTAGACTTAAATTAGTATAAATATATATATTTTATTATTGTAGTGTATTATCTATATACAGTGTAGTTATTAAATGTTTCATTAGAGGTGGAACTAGACTTAAATTAGTATAAATATCTATATTTTATTATTGTAGTGTATTATCTGTATACAGTGTAGTTATTAAATGTTTCATTAGAGGTGGAGCTAGACTTAAATTAGTATAAATATCTATATTTTATTATTGTAGTGTATTATCTATATACAGTGTAGTTATTAAATGTTTCATTAGAGGTGGAGCTAGACTTAAATTATCAGTGATGACGAGAAACCCACTTGTTGAGAAATTTATATGCAAAAACGGCTCGTTTGGGCTGAGAAAACACTTTCACATAGAAGAGCGAACAACGTTTCGACCTTCTTCGATCATCGTCAGGTTCACAAAGAAAGAGGTAACTGACCGGAAGCTGACCACATGTTTGAAAGGGGTTGTGTAACTGTGTGTCGTAATGTAGAGGGCGGTATTAGATGTTTGAATATATAATTTTATTTATTTTATTATATTAATATAGGTATAAAGGCGTTCCTTTATATTGGTTTATTTTGGGTTTAAGTTGTTGTATAAGTAAGGCTTCTTTAATTTTGCGTTTGTTTATGTTTGTTTCTTTATTTAGTATTTGACTGTTTTCTATGGTTATGTTGTGTTTATTTGACTTGCAGTGTTCGAAAACGTGTGAAGGTGACTTTTTATGTTCTTTGAATCTGGTTTCCATTTTTCTGCTTGTTTCTCCAATATAGAAGTCGTGGCAGTTATTACATTGTATTTTATAAATAATGTTGGTGTGGTGTTTGTCAGTGTAGTTTTTACATAGTATAGACCTCAGTTTTGTGCCGGGTTTTTGAATAAATTTGGTATTAATTGGAATATCATATTTTGTTACTAATTTTTGCCAAATGTTGGTTATTTGTTTGCTGATGTCAGGAATATATGGTATACAGCAGTACATGGTTTCGTGAGCTGTATTTACTTTAGTTGGTTGATTTTGCTTTCTGTCCAGGTGGGTATAGTGGTGGATGTAATGCTGTGTTAATTGCTTGTGCAGATAATTGCTGGTACAGATATGTAGATGACACGGTTGCGGGATTCAAATCTACAGAACACATACTTAATTTTTTCAAGCACATTAACTCTATACATCCCAACATCAACTTCACATATGAACAGGAAGAAAACAATCAAATATCATTTCTTAACCTCAAAATTACAAGAACTGATACACAATTTCAAACAGAAATCCACCGAAAAATCACCCATACTGGACTATACATTCCTTGGGACTCAGCACATGAAACAAAACAAAAACTCAACATACTAAGAAACCAAATAAACACAGCCATAAAACTATGCTCACCAGATAAAATTAACGATGAATTAGACAAAATAAAACAATACTTCACCAACATCAATAAGTTTCCTCCACAAACCGTAGAAAACATTATACGCACCCACCTAGACAGAAAGCAAAATCAACCAACTAAAGTAAATACAGCTCACGAATCAAAAAACCACGAAACCATATACTGCTGTATACCATATATTCCTGACATCAGCAAACAAATAACCAACATTTGGCAAAAATTAGTAACAAAATATGATATTCCAATTAATACCAAATTTATTCAAAAACCCGGCACAAAACTGAGGTCTATACTATGTAAAAACTACACTGACAAACACCACACCAACATTATTTATAAAATACAATGTAATAACTGCCACGACTTCTATATTGGGAGAAACAAGCAGAAAAATGGAAACCAGATTCAAAGAACATAAAAAGTCACCTTCACACGTTTTCGAACACTGCAAGTCAAATAAACACAACATAACCATAGAAAACAGTCAAATACTAAATAAAGAAACAAACATAAACAAACGCAAAATTAAAGAAGCCTTACTTATACAACAACTTAAACCCAAAATAAACCAATATAAAGGAACGCCTTTATACCTATATTAATATAATAAAATAAATAAAATTATATATTCAAACATCTAATACCGCCCTCTACATTACGACACACAGTTACACAACCCCTTTCAAACATGTGGTCAGCTTCCGGTCAGTTACCTCTTTCTTTGTGAACCTGACGATGACCGAAGAAGGTCGAAACGTTGTTCGCTCTTCTATGTAAAAGTGTTTTCTCAGCCCAAACGAGCCGTTTTTGCATATAGACTTAAATTAGTATAAATATCTATATTTTATTATTGTAGTGTATTATCTATATACAGAGTAGTTATCAAATGTTTCATTAGAGGTGGAACTAGACTTAAATTAGTATAAATATCTATATTTTATTATTGTAGTGTATTATCTATATACAGTGTAGTTATTAAATGTTTCATTACAGGTGGAGTTAGATTTTAATGAGTATGAATACTCCACCACGTTTTTCTGCCTGGAAACTTTTAATTGTAACCAAAGCTCCATCATGTAATATGCTTGTTAGTTTGGGTTTTAAAATTACTATAATATTTAATATGAAGTCAATGTTGTTACTGTGCTCATGATTTTGAAACATTATAACAGTGAAATTAATATAAATAAAGCATCTTTTAAAATTATAAGATTTTACCTTTCAGATTTGTAGGAATTTAGATATTTTCTTCAATAGAAGCTAACGGAAAACGACTTGTACTTTACGACTTTACCTTACAATATTTCGCAGCTGCCCTTTCATTAGGAGTAGTACTAAAACTATTAAGCCATAATGGCGAAAGTAATTTGATTTTTTGTCAATTTTATATAGATAGAAATCGTTTTTGTTAAGTTATTATACTGAAGAATATATACTCTATATACTCTAGCGTATATAGAGCTAGGCTTTCTATTGATTTTAAACAGTAGGGATGTTATCTTATATAGAGGGTTGGGCTTAGTTTGTTTTGGATTTCGCGCAAAGCTACTCGAGGGATATCAGCACTATCCGTCCCTCATTAAGCAGTGTAAGAATGGAGGGAAGGCAGCTAATTATCACCACCCACCGCTAACTCTTGGGCTACTCTTTTACCAACGGAAAGTGGGATTGACCGTAACTTTATAACGCCCACACGGCTGAAAGGGCGAGCATGTTAGGCGCGATGGGAATGCGAACCCGCGACCCTCAGATTACGATTCGCGCGCTTTAACACGCTTGGCCATGCCGGGCCAGCAATATTGGAAAACAAAGGGATGTGAATCTACTACGTAAACCAGTAACGCCCAATAATAGACAAGCCGTAAACTTCATCCTCATCGGTATATCTCGCAAAAAAAGAAATCGAAATACTGGGACCAAGCGTCTCATAATGGTGGAGCATATGTTCATATCTTAAGTTTTCGTTTATTCACCACATCAAATCTTATATAAATATAAATTCATCATAGTGAATAGAACTACAAACATCGTACTTAAAAACGTAATTTTCATTCTTTATTTCTTTATGCTTATTTTTGATGGTTTCTCAAAATTTCTTTTTATAATACAGGTTTTTCTTCTAAGTCGTGATGCTTTTGTTCTTTTCACAGAAAGTTCTGGTGTGATCTCAAGGGTGTGCTTATGTTCTGGTGTGATCTCAAGGGTGTGCTTATGTTCTGGTGTGATCTCAAGGGTGTGTATATGTTCTGGTGTGATCTCAAGGGTGTGCTTATGTTCTGGTGTGATCTCAAGGGTGTGTATATGTTCTGGTGTGATCTCAACTGTGTGTTTATCTTCTGGTGGCCTGGGATGGCCGAGCGCGTTAAGGCGTGCGCTTCGTAATTTGAGGGTCGCGGGTTCGCATCCGAGTCGCGCTAAACATGCTCGACCTCTCAGCCGTGGGGGCGTTATAATGTGACG
Organism: Tachypleus tridentatus; assembly: GCF_004210375.1. Taxonomy (NCBI): domain Eukaryota; kingdom Metazoa; phylum Arthropoda; class Merostomata; order Xiphosura; family Limulidae; genus Tachypleus; species Tachypleus tridentatus. The sequence continues at coordinate 130,083,991 of NC_134836.1, read as the reverse complement.
GTCAGTCCCACTTTTCGTTGGTACAAGAGTAGCCCAAGAGTTGGCGGTGGGTGGTGATGACTAGCTGCCTTCCCTCTAGTCTTACACTGCTAAATTAGGGACGGCTAGCACAGATAGCCCTCGAGTAGCTTTGTGCGAAATTCCAAAACAAACAAACAAAATCGTTCACTGTCTCTCTGTATGGGTATTGATGCTTGTCTACCCAGGAGGGTAAGGTTTCGTTAACCTGTTCCTCCTCCTTTCAAATTTTGTTTTCTTTCAACTATCAAGCGTATTTATATATGGTACTCGAGGGCCAGAGTAACCCGCACTTACTCAGGCCCCTTTTAAAGAAATGTCCATGCACAATCTGTACATAGACTTAGTGCAAATAAAACATTTATATTATAGTTCCATAGATTATTTGCACTTTCATCAGTTAGATATTACCTAGAAAACGTTTTAAAAAAAAGGTTTTGTAATTAATCTCTAAACCAATGTGGAGTCTAGTAAATAGGTGGCCTTTTATTATTATTTTATTTATTTTTATTTAGAAAATATATATTCACTGGTGAAAGGTTCTTAGGTCTATCATCATCATGTAGACAATACCTATCAAGTTCGCTCACTAGTTCGCTTTTTCTCCAATTTTTATTAAAATAATTTATTGCACTAGGTAGGAGTCTATCTGTTATTGTTTCTATGTGTGTATTTATGCATAAATTCGGAAGATGTTATTCTAGGTACTTTATAAGCTGTTGTGAGTATTGTATTTTGTATCGTTTGAATACTTTTTTGCTTACATTTATCCATGCAAGAGCTGCATAGTCAGTGACGGGTCTAATGTATGTTTCATATATTTTTATGATGTCTGCTGTAGCTCCACAGTTTTTGCCAGTTAGACGCCTAACATAGTTTGTTCTTCACCAATTTTTTGTTCTAATATTATTTATGTGGTTTACCCACACAAGTTTTGAATCAAACGTAAGCCTTAAAATTTTGCTGATGTAGCAGTCTGGAGTTATTCATTATTCATGTAGGTCTGTGGTTGCGCTTTTTTATGTTTAGTTAACTTTCTAAATACTGCTAGTTGTGTTTATTTTGACAATATTCACTTCTATTTAATTATGGTTGTATGTTTGTGGCTGCTATTGCTGTATTTTTTCCAGATTCCTACATCGTCTGCGAACTGTGATGAGTATCCATTATTTAGATATTTTAGAGACATATTATTCACGTACATGATGAATATGATATGGCTAACTACCCCTCCTTGAGGGACACCAGCTTCTGGAGTGAAACTCTCAGACAATGTCCCTTCGACATTTATTCTGCATGATCTGTTTTCCAGAAAGTTTGACAGCCAGCGAATAGCTCTCCGCGGTCGTCCTATTTCATACATACAGAACCGGAGATAGTTGTACCATATAGTGTTGAATGTTTTCTCAATATCGAGAAAACAAGTGACAGTCCATTCTCTTTTATTAAAATTATCTACAATTGTTTTTGTTAATCTGACTAAGTGGTCTGTTGTTTGTCCGAATTTTATGAAACCATTTTGTTCTTCTGGTAATTTTGATGTTGTCTCCAGGAACGTGGAGAGTCTGCTACTAATTATTCTCTCTAGAAATTTGCCTACACAGCTGGTCAGTAGCTATTTGGGTTATTGGCTGGCTTTCCTTTTTTAAGGAACATTAATACATTTGTACGAGGTCTGTTCAAAAAATACGCGGACTGTTTGAATTGCGCGTCTCCAGGGGAATCCGCTTGGTGTCGCTAGGTTCGCACAGATCAGCTGATTACGATGCCATTTTCCGATTGCAGATATCTTCATTTGTTTATTAGCTACGCGGTTTTAAGTGAAGTGCGATTTTTTTCGTTTGGCGGATTTCAGAATGAATGACCTGAAGGAGCAACGACTTGCTGTGAAATTTTGCGTTAAACTTGGAAAATCTGCGACTGAAACTTTTGCTATGCTTAATACGGCGATGTTGCTATGAAGCGTACGGCATGTTTCAAGTGACATGAACGTTTTAAGGATGGTCGACAGTCCATTGAAGATGATGAGCGTCCTGGACGTCCTTCCACGTCAACTGACGACCCACACGTCGACAAAATCAACACCCTGGTGCGGACAAATCGACGTCTGACTGTCAGGGAGCTTGCTGAAGAGTGTGGGATACCAGTTGGATCTTGTTACGAGATTTTGACCGAAAAATTGAGGATGCACCGCGTTGCTGCGAAGTTTGTGCCTCAGAACTCGTGAGTTTTTGGCCAAACACTCGATCACTATTCTTCCCCACCCCCCTACTCACCTGACCTTGCTCCTTGCGATTTTTTCTTGTTCCCCAAACTCAAAAGACCCTTGAAAGGAAGAAGATTTGAGACGATTCCCGAGATTAAGGCAAATGCGACGAAGGAGCTGGAGGACATTACAAAAGAAGTGTACCAGGACTGTTTTAACAAGTGGAAACAACGTTGTGATGCGTTGGGGAGGAGAGTACTTTGAAGGGGTCCCAGACCTGTAACTTCTAAATAAAGTACATTTTGTTTTATGACGTCAGTTCGCGTATTTTTTGAACAGCCCTCGTATGCTTCCAAGAAACCGGGATATAACTAGAATATATTGACAGATTAAAAATTGCTGTAAGATGTTCAAATAATTGCAGAGTACCTTTCTTGAGAATACTTTGTATACCATTTTCTCCTGGTGATTTATTTTTAGTATCTGTTATTCCTTCTATGAGTTCTTATGCTAAAATTGTGTTTGTGTTGTTGGTTTGATAATTTTTTAAGTCTACTAGAAAGAGTGGTTTAAATAATTCACTGTTGTTCATTATAAAGCTATTTACTTTATCATAGTAGTGTGTTCACGTCTGGGTAGTTATTTGTTTTGAACGTATCTTCAAGTTGTTGTTTGAATGTTTCGGCTTTTATTTGCACATCCTGTTGTATTATTGTGCTTTAAAGGCGGGTACTTTCTTCTTGTTGCATCTCTCGCTAAGTTATTTGAATTAGCCGCGTTAGTTTCAAATTTTGAAGTGAGGGCAGATAGCTATTCGTTACCACCAACTACTAAACTAGAATGATTTGACTCTCACCTGCGTCCCAATACTTCGAAGCACGATTTATCGTTCGAAGTAACGGACGTGAATTTCGAAACCTTGAATCGTTCTTGGTTTGATAGGACTGTTATTAAGTGACCAAAGATTATTTTGTCAGAAAGTGTACTGCGATAAGAGAAGATGAACGATAGGCGAACTTTGATAAATAATATTCCAACAACTTAGGATATTATTACCATTATATTATATTCAGATATTAAATTAAAAATAAATATTTTTGTATATTTATTACAAAGTAAATTTTAATGTTCTAATTTTTTTTTTTTATCTATAAGTTAGGGAAACTAGAACGTCTGGAAGTGAAGTCAATGGCGATATTTTGTTGAAAACCATAGTGTGATGACATGTATAAGAAATAGAAACGTTTTTGTCAACGTAACGAATACTTTTATTGTTATAAAAAGGTAAAAAACCCTTTCAATAGTATTTCATTTAAAAAATTGCGAATTAAAATGTATTACTATATCCCTTTGACGTGTGTCTTTTGTTTGTTTGTTTGTTGATTTCGCACAAAGCTACTCGAGGGTTATCTGTGCTAGCCGTCCCTAATTTAGCAGTGTAAGACTAGAGGGAAGGCAGCTAGTCATCACCACTCACCGCCAAATATTGGGATACTCTTTTATTAAGGAATAGTGTAATTGACCATTACATTATAAGCCCCTTGGCTGAAAGGGCGAGCATGTTTGGTGCGACGGGGATTCAAATCTATAACACTTAAATTGTAAGTCGAGTGCCCAAACCAAGTTTAAGTGGGAAGCTATGCATTACTCTTACTATAGATATAAATTACACGTAGTTACGCGGGTCCCTGAAAATGCATTGTTTCAAGAATATATAAAATCAAAATTAAGAATAACAAATATTTTTATTTCTTGTTCCTGAAGTCCATAGGTCATATGCTGTGTGGTAGTATACAGAGTACATAATTATTCTCACGATTCATGGTATGCGCACGTTTTACCAACGCTACGACAATACAAATTGTAACATAAAGCCTCCCTTACGTGACGTCATTTTATTGTATACTGACTGAAAACATACTTCTGAAAGTGGTTAAAACAGGTGACCTCTGGAACTCTTTCAGAGAAATAAGCCGTTATTTTCAAGTTCACAAATGTTTGGAAAAAGTCCGCTCTTCACTGCATTTATTCCGACGTCCTATACGCAAGTTAAGATTATCGGTAGCCGACGCAAATTTAGGAAGAAACGTCTGAGCCGAAAAACATTGGAGGCACCAGACTACATAACAGTAATCCAATAACACAGTATATATAAAGAAAAGCTTCTTGTGATTAAAAAATATATGCAATTTGTAAAATACCTTAACAGGAACATAAACACAAAAATAAAGGAGATTGTGGTGCTGCTTATCTTGAGATCCATGTTCTAATAAATAAAATCATGTTAATTAGAAATCAAGAAATGATACTGAAAGAATAATAATTAGATTAGAATAATGTGGTATTGATTCTGGTGAATATAGAAACCTTAAACCATTACTGCTATATACAGTTGTACCTTTTTTATACTTCATAGGACATATTTCAAAATTTGACGCGACCCCGGGTCTTAGACAGTGTTTACTTAAACTATCTTATCCACGTGCGGACCAAACAGTGGGATAATAATTAATGTCCCTGAAATTAATGAAAACGTTACTTACATTGTGTTGACTTACGACACGCTCTCTAGCAGACTAATGTTACATCTGTCGGTGTAAGGCCTAACATAAATGTATGCATGTAAATGTTTGTGTTATTAAAGTCTAACAAGAAGCATTTTTATTACCAGTAAAATGTTTATATCTTGTAATGTATCATAATTTTCAGAACATTTTTGTGTTATTTTATGTTGATAAAACATGTTACATGTTTTTGTTATGTTACCACTTTCCCCACCTAGGAATGTGCAGTAGGCACTTAAAACGTGTTTCATGTTTAATTTTCTACAAATTCAATGTTTTGTTCTGAGAATTCTGTTAACAATTGCATATACAGGGATGACTGTAATTAAATCATTTGGAAATAAGCTAAGTACTCAGTATACCAGCACTGCTGGATGTGATTTAGTGTTAAAATAGCTTTCAGCTCATATGATAGTACACAAATATTCAAGGTTGAGTGGTCATATAATAACGTATATTGAATACAACAGCAGAATTCCCTTCATTTTGACACTTCCTATAAGTAAATTAATACAAACCATTGTCCAGCGAGCTTGATTTGAAACTTCTTACCCAATCTTATTCAGCTCTGGGTCATACTTATAGCACGTTCATAGTTAACACATCATAGATGATTGAGTTTCATGTAGAATTTTAATGGGTTCAGGAAGTTTAGAATATGTCAACACAGTTTTCATTTTTTTCTCATCAGGTGAATGACATGTTTCCTTCACAGTTTTACAAACTATACAGAACTTCATCTCTGGACTACCAGTCCAGTCAATCTCTCCTGATAGTGAAGGAAAGTTTGCTTAGTGACATGGTTTACAAAGATCCCAATCATCCATAAACCTCTAGTCAATGATACACATAAGATTCTGTAGAATAAGTCTAAACTGTTTTGTTTGTTCTGAAATTATGAAAAATGAATTATTGCAAAAATATTTTTATTAAAATTATTTTAAAATAAAAGATAACAAATTTGACAGTTAATTTTAATAAACAAATGAATCTACATATTTCTATTGTTTTTAATACATAGTATGAAACAGAGCTTCTATAAAACATATAGATCCAGATACAACTATAGAATGACCAATTTTATAGGTTATTTAGCAGACACCATATCAAGGTGGACATCAAATTATAACATTAGTTCAAATAGGATAAATTAATTTCTATAATTTCAAAAGGATTGTTTTTTCTGAAACATACAGGTACAAAAATGTTGAATTTTAATATTGAAAAATATGTGGGTCATGCTAACATTTATTATTACACATCTGTGGAGAAAACCACATTTTCTGCTATAATGGGTTCCATGTAATTGAAACAAGTTCTCAGAGAAACCAAAGAAATAGTTCAGAAAGTAGTGATAGGGTCTTAACACCCAAACAAATATATCTACCTTGATAATCATGTATCAATTATTATAAAGCTTACATTTTAACTCCAAAGTTCATCAGTGTTATCAAATTTCTGCATGTAAAGTGAGGGATGAGGTTTTCATAAGAAACTAGAATACGTCACAATATTTATTAGTCCACAAAATAAATATAGTAAGTTAGTGTTTTCTAACAACTACTTAGCAAAGTTTCCTCATCCAAGTTCTTCAAAACATGGTCGAGTTCATCTGAAAATAAAATTCAATAATAAATTTCTCAACAAATGGAATACTGAGTTATTAATTAATAATACATTTCTCAACAAATGGAATACTGAGTTATTAATTGGACTTTACAGCTTTATCAAACACTTGAATAACCCAAATGTTTCTGAAAAAAAATGTAAGATAATTTTAACATTGTTGAACATAAGCTATGTACAATTATTATAAATGTAAACTTCTGGTTTTTACTGTCAAATATTACAGGGAGAAAGTGTATTGAAAGATGTACTCTGTGAAAATTCATAAAAAAACAAACACACCAACATAGTAATGAATACAGAATTCACAAGACATAGAAGACCCTGACAAGCTTGTAACGTTCAAGGTACAAAACTGTTCTTAATATCTTTTGTATAAAGGCATGAACCAGCCCCAGAAGAGTCAAGTTTTTACTAATAGCAGTATAGAACATAAACTAATTAGGAAAAAAAATATTTTTATAAATTTAAGCTTGTGATACCACTCTTTGGACTAGAAACTAACTAAAACAAGAGATAGAGGTATGGTTTGTTTTGTTCATTTCAGGAAGTTAACATATTCCTAAATATTTACTTACCTCTACTCACAAATTACCTTTTCTCCATCAGTACTGCCTTTTATTGGTGCAAAGTATCAATACTTTTAACTGGCTTCCCAACTCCTGCTTTTTTATATTAACATGTAAATCATTTTGCAGCAGTACCCCATTTACGACAGCACAACACAACCCCTACTGTAAGAACATTGAGCTTCCTACCAAATTCTCTCTCTACTTGTGCACATTTTGAACCCAACCAACATCTGATCCACTACAATCTGACATCCACCAGATGGTAGAAAGACTGAACACAAACCCTAGTACGTCTCCAGTCCAAAACCTGGAAGCATTGGGCTTTTTTTCTCCAGCCCACAGTAACAGGAAGGTCACAAGGTGTCCATAAAGTCCTGTTCTGGTTTTAAAAGTTTATCACAACCAAAAGAGCTAGAATCACAAAGTTCATTAATTAATAAAGTTTTTCTTGACTGTGATTGAAGTGTCCATTTTATAATGAATAAAAATGACAGCTACACAGCTTCAACCAAAGCCAGGCAGTATCTGTAATTGTACATCAGGTTCATGATAGGAAGGATGTTGGGTGTCATGGCGTCAAAACATGATTGTAACTGTGATTGGGCCATCTCCAACCAATACCAGTCCCATTAGGAATGTACATCCAGAGAATGGTAGGAAGGAGGAACGCCACTGTGGTAAAAAACAATCTATCAGATATACATATCAACACAGCATACTGATACAGTGAAAAACCTGGCAGTATAAGGAATTGTGCATCAGATCATGGTCAGACCTGCTATATACTATTAACACCTGCACATTGCCACTACTCTATTCTTACATGAGTGGTATGATGCATGGTTCATCACCCCAGCAGCTAGGAACTGATAAGTGACAAGAACTCCCATATTCCACTAGAATAAAGATGGGATAAATGCATTGAAGAGTCCAGAGGACCACATCACTGGAGACAGTACAATGGGTGAACACAACACACCTTATTTTGAAAAGCAGAACAACCACATCAACAGAGTCAACCAACCAACATCTGGAATTGTACATCAGGTCCACAGTAAGAAATGTCTTAATATCACAGAACATCAAAGATGGGCAGCAGCAATCTCTGTTTCCTTTCTTGTGTGTCTCAGTGCATATGATCTGAAACAAATAAACTTACAGGGTACACGTAGCCTTACATGCAAACTTACAGGGTACACGTAGCCTTACATGTAAACTTACAGGGTACACGTAGCCTTACATGTAAACTTACAGGGTATACGTAGCTTTACATGTAAACTTAGAGGGTATACGTAGCTTTACATGTAAACTTAGAGGGTATACGTAGCTTTACATATAAAGTTACAAGGTATACATAGCCTGACACATAAACTTACAGGGTATCGCCTTAGATTTGTGACCACTTCTGTATTCATGAAAAGGATACAAATGAACAATATTTGAATTAGAAATGAAGATGTATGAAATGTATTGACAATATAAACAGAAACAGTAGTATAATGTGTACAGCATAAAGAGAAACAGTATAATGGATACAGAAGCCACAGATAGGTTGTCTTTCATATTCCTATTTCCACAAATAAAATACTTTAACTCAAATTATTGCCCATGGAAATTGGAGAAACTTTTTTTTTTTTTTTTTACATACCTTCTACCAAGAAATGTTCCTCAGCATGTTTATCTTCCTCATTCTCAACTGTATAAGGATAAGATTCAGTTGAAATTAAGCTCTTGGGTGCTTTGTTGAATGTTTTAAATGTAAACTTTCTAACTCTAGGGTTCAAACTTGGGTAAGTAATATTCCTATTTTCTGTTATACTTTTCTTTGTCATATCATCAGTGCATTGGCTTGGAGACCAATGTTTAGCTGGATCATTTGATGATATATTTTCATCTGCTAACTTGCATTTAGTCAAATTCGACTCGGTCACACAGTTTGACTGAATCTGTGATCTTGGAGTTCCGAAAACAGCTGGGTATCGAGTGGCAGTAAGCAGTCTGGGTGGCTGATGTTTGGGGATCCTAACAGAGGTTGATTGTGAGGCACTGTGGAATTTCTGTGGGGTAGTGAATCTCCTACTGATTGATACTCCAGGAATAAAACCAACAGAGAGACTTCCAGCATCTGTGTTAAACAGAGTTGGCGATCTACATATACTAGTAGATAAATAGGATTTGTCTGGAGAAATGGAGAAGAAAACAATACATGTTTGATCTAAAGTATAAATAGTTCATTCACATCTGGCATTTAATAATTACACAAAACTTAATAATTACACAAACTTAATAATTACACAAAACTTAACGATTACATAAACTAACCTCCTCAAAATTTGTCCAAACTGTTTCACAACATAGGAACACATAATTGCACTTAGAAACTTAAATCTTTTAAATGAATTTTAAATTGAGATTTACCAAAAAACAAACAAGAAATCACTTTGTAAAACAAGCTCTCAAAATAAAATACAAATAGTTATATCAGAGGCAGATTGTAGAATCACCATTATTTATATTACAACCTGCATTCAAAATAGTTATTATTAAGCAGATTTGAATAATATAATTATTTTCTACATAATATTATTAAAATTTGTGTTTTAAGGTAAATAGTGGTTTAACTCAAATTCCAAAGAGAACATCCAACAATTGTTTATCAAACTATTAATAAAAAATTTAATGGGGACAACTTTTTACCTTGTTTTAAAATTGTATGTTTATATATATATTCATTTTAAATGTTCCCTGCATCTTTGATCATATTTTTTCTCTATAATCACTGTATATTTTATAGTTAAATAATATCTATACAAAACATTGAATATTAGTTACTGTTTTAGTGTTACATTTTTACTTAAACTGTAAGGGAAATCAACTGATTTTTGAATAACTCCATACATTGTCATTTTTTCTTGTTTTATAGTTTCCTTAATTGTTTCATGGAAAATGTCTGTAAAGTACAACATTTTGTTTTAAAGAATTCCTTTATGGCTGAATTTTCATGGTTTTATTACACCAGTCTCCGTGCTCTTACCATAAAGGTCGAGAAAAATGAAGAGTGAGTAAATTCTATAACACAGCAGTTACAAGACTTCTCAAGAGTAACCTGGTAACTAGGCATATCACATTAAGACAGCAGTTACAAGACTTCTCAAGAGTAACCTGGTAACTAGGCATATACGTAACAGCAGTTACAAGACTTCTCAAGAGTAACCTGGTAACTAGGCATATACGTAACACAGCAGTTACAAGACTTCTCAAGAGTAACCTGGTAACTAGGCATATACGTAACACAGCAGTTACAAGACTTCTCAAGAGTAACCTGGTAACTAGGCATATACGTAACACAGCAGTTACAAGACTTCTCAGAGTAACCTGGTAACTAGGCATATCATTAACACAGCAGTTACAAGACTTCTCAAGAGTAACCTGGTAACTAGGCATATCACGTGGCAGCAGTTACAAGACTTCTCAAGAGTAACCTGGTAACTAGGCATATCGTAAGACAGCAGTTACAAGACTTTCAAGAGTAACTTGGTAACTAGGCATATACGTAACACAGCAGTTACAAGACTTCTCAAGAGTAACCTGGTAACTAGGCATATACGTAACACAGCAGTTACAAGACTTCTCAAGAGTAACCTGGTAACTAGGCATATATGTAACACAGCAGTTACAAGACTTCTCAAGAGTAACCTGGTAACTAGGCATATACGTAACAGCAGTTACAAGACTTCTCAAGAGTAACCTGGTAACTAGGCATATCACATTAACACAGCAGTTACAAGACTTCTCAAGAGTAACCTGGTAACTAGGCATATCATTAACACAGCAGTTACAAGACTTCTCAAGAGTAACCTGGTAACTAGGCATATCGTAACACAGCAGTTACAAGACTTCTCAAGAGTAACCTGGTAACTAGGCATATCACATGTAACACAGCAGTTACAAGACTTCTCAAGAGTAACCTGGTAACTAGGCATATACGTAACAGCAGTTACAAGACTTCTCAAGAGTAACCTGGTAACTAGGCATATACGTAACACAGCAGTTACAAGACTTCTCAAGAGTAACCTGGTAACTAGGCATATACGTAACACCGCAGTTACAAGACTTCTCAAGAGTAACCTGGTAACTAGGCATATACGTAACACCGCAGTTACAAGACTTCTTAAGAGTAACCTGGTAACTAGGCATATATGTAACACAGCAGTTACAAGACTTCTTAGAGTAACATGGTAACTAGGCATATACATTAATTTACACATTTAGTACTCTAGAAAATTAAACCTGAAGTGAACTTTAAAGTATGTTTATCACTGCCTCATTTATTGAAATAAAAAAGCTGTCTTTGAATTCAGTTTTATTTGGAATCTATTTGAAATATCCATTATATTCATCCTTTCACAACCAGTTTGGAACATCCATGTAGTTGAGTATATTAATGTAATTTTTCTCAATTTCCTTACAGATGTTCTACATTTTTGTTCACTGGATATCAAACGGTTGTATACGTGTACTAAGTCCTTTGCTTAGTTAAAGATTACAAAAGCTGTTCCATAGGAACTTTCATCAGTTTGTCCCTGTGTTTTTGTCCACACTCTGGAGTGAGATAATCCCAAGGGACAACAGAGATAATTATAAAGGTTAGCGACAGTTCAGGGTTCTCTCTTGAATATGACAGTTTAAACAGTTAGTTATTAAAGTAATCATGGATCATGGGATACTGCACTCCAACACTGACTTAAAAGGAGGTTGTAACAGTATATTCTTGTCCTTAGCTGGTGAAGCTACATTTGGAACTACTTTTCCAACTGCAGCTGCCAGTGAAGTCACACACAGTTAGTTATTAAAGTAATCATGGATCATGGGATACTGCACTCCAACACTGACTTAAAAGGAGGTTGTAACAGTATATTCTTGTCCTAAGCTGGTGAAGCTACATTTGGAACTACTTTTCCAACTGCAGCTGCCAGTGAAGTCACACACATGTAAAAAAAAAGGAAGAAACCAACCAATGTTATCAGTAATGACAAGAAAATCCACTTGTAGAGAAAAATATGTATGTAAAAATGGCTGGTTTGGGTTGAGAAACTTTTTATGTAGAGAAGCAAACAACATTTCTAACTTCTTCAGTCATTGTCAGGTTCACAAAGAAAGAAAGAGGTAACTGACCAATAGCTGACCACATGTTTGAAAGGGGGTTGTGTAACTGAGTGTAGGTATGTAGATGGCGTGCTTAGATGTTTGATTATATTTATTGATATAGGTATAAAGGTGTTTCTTTGTATTGGTTTATTTTTAGCTTGACTTGTTGTATAAGTAAGGCTTCTTTAATTTTGTATTTGTTTCTTTATTTAGTATTTGGGTGTTTTCTATGGTTATGTTTTGTTCATTTGATTTGCAGTGTTAGAAAACGTGTGAAGGTGACTTCTTGTGTTCTTTGAATCTGGTTTCCATTTTTCTACTTGTTTCTCCAATATAAAAGTTGTGACAGTTATCACATTGTATTTTATAAATAATGTTGGTGTGGTGTTTGTCAGTGTAGTTTTTACATAGTATAGACCTTAGTTTTGTGCTTAGTTTTTGAATAAATTTGGTATTAACTGGAATGTCATATTTTATTACTAGTTTTTGCCAAATGTTGGTTATTTTTCTGCTAATATAGGGAATATATGGTGTGCAGCAGTATATGGTTTCATGATTTTTTAACAGATCCACCCAACAATTAAACACAGACAAGATACATCTACTTAACAAAGGACTCATCTTTGCAATAGCACCTTGGTACATTCCAACCTAAGAAATTAAAACATGTTTAGAAGACCTAGCCAGGAGACTTGTGATACTTTCCACAGAAAACAAAAACAAGAAAACAACCAACAGAAAGAAGACAACTTCAACAATTTTATTGACATCCAACAACCAAACTTCCCAGAAAAAATTAAAAATTTATATTTTCCAGAAACACCTAAAACATCTTAAATGATTTTTCAAAGAATTTTCTCACAAAACCATCAACATAATTTTACAAAAAGAGACATTAATTCCATTAAAAACCTAAAACAAGACAAAAACATTAAAATTCTTAAAGTAGATAAAGGAAACGCTATAGTCATAATGAATATGAATGAATACATCCAAAAAATGAAGAACATCCTATCAGACACGAACAAATTTAAACCAATACACACAAATCCAACAAAAACACACGAAACACAACTAAACAAATTACTACTACAAATGAAAAAAGCCAACACAATTTCACTGGCGGCTTTATTCCTACTTACACAAAACTGACTCACGCACACCACAAATATCACGGCATCCCCAAACCTCATAAACCAGATTGTCCATTCGACCAATAATGTCCACATATGAATCGTTTAATTACAATCTTGATAAATACATAGCATGGGCATTCTCCAAATATGTAACTTCAGCCAGCTCATTCATCAAAGACTCTTTTAATTTCAAGTCTAATCTAAATCAACTTAATCATAAAGCCTTAATGGCCAGTTTCGATGTTATATCCCTCTTTACAGAAGTTCCAACCACTGAAGCCTGCAAGATAGCCTTGGAACTCTATATCCGAGACCCTAACCCAACTATAGACATTCCCAGCAACCAATTAGCAACCCTCATAGAATTCACCATGATAAAGACAAACTTCATGTTCAACAACCAAAACTATATACAAACAAATGGCCTAAGCATGGGCAACCCAGTATCACCAGTTTTAGCTGATATTTTTATGACACAAGTTGAAACAAGAAATTAACACAACATTACATCCACCACTATACTGGTACAGATATGTAGACTAAATGATTGTGGAATTCACATCTACAGAACACACACTTAATTTTTTCAATCACATTAACTCTATACATCCCAGCATTAACTTCACATGTGAACAGGAAGAAAGCAATCAAATATCATTTCTTAACCTCAAAATTACAAGAACTGATACACAATTTGAAACAGAAATCCACCAAAAAATTACCAATACTGGACTATACATTCCTTGGGACTCAGCACATGAAACAAAACAAAAACTCAACATACTAAGAAACCAAATAAATACAGCCATAAAACTATGCTCACCAGATAAAATTAACAATGAATTAGACAAAATAAAACAATACTTCATCAACATCGATAAGTTTCCTCCACAAACCGTAGAAAACATTACACACACACACACACCTGAACAAAAAGCAAAATTCACTAACAAAAGTAAATATATCCCATGAATTAAAAAATCACGAAACCATATACTGCTGCATACCATATATTCCTGACATCAGCAGACAAATAACCAACATTTGGCAAAAGCTAGTTACAAAATATGACATTCCAGTTAATACCAAATTTATTCAAAAACCAGGCACAAAACTGAGGTCTATACTATGTAAAAACTACACTGACAAACACCACACCAACATTATTTATAAAATACGATGTGATAACTATCACGACTTTTATATTGGAGAAACAAGTAAAAAAATGGAAACCAGATTCAAAGAACATAAAAAGTCACCTTCACACGTTTTCGAACACTGCAAGTCAAATAAACACAACATAACCATAGAAAACACCCAAATACTAAATAAAGAAACAAACATAAAGCATAAAATTAAAGAAGCCTTACTTATTCAACAATTCAAGCCCAGAATAAACCAATACAAAGGAATACCTTTATACCTATATTAATAAATATAATCAAACATCTAAGCATGCCCTCTACATTCCTACACTCAGTTACACAAGCCCCTTTCAAACATGTGGTCAGCTATTGGTCAGTTACCTCTTTCTTTCTTTGTGAACCTGACAATGACTGAAGAAGGTCAAAATGTTGTTCGCTCCTCTACATAAAATGTTTACGTATATATTTTTCAACCAATGTTATTTTATTTATTCACATAGATTCACCCTTGCTTTTATTGTCTTTGTTTCCTTTATTCTCCACATAATATTTCTTCAACATTTCATGGTTTGTTAGGCATTACTGTACCTGAATACTAGATGTCAACATAAACACTTTTTATACAGCTTGTGTTGGTGGTATGAATAGAGGTGATTCACATTTGTAATAAGTCTGATAATTTCTGTTATACTTACATCTCAGCTTGATGTTTGCTACCTTATTTAAAATATGTGAATTTACAACTTTCAATAGATACGATAAGTCACCGGACATTATGCTAATTTGGTTTTATACACGAATATACAACTTAATATATACAAGTTCACCAGACATTATGGGAATCTAGTCTAATATGTGAATATATAACTTAATATATTTGACAGCTCACCACACAATTGTTTTGCTTCCAGCAAACTCTCCTGGGCCATTCTGGCTAAGGTGGCCCCACTTAGTTCTTGAACACAAACCTTGGTCACTTTGTCCAATGGGCAGTAGAAATAAACTAGGTTATTCGGGTTAAGTTCAAATAATGATTTCTTGATGTTGGACTGAAAACACTCACCTAGTAACGACAACAGACACAGAATTAAACATTACATACACATTAATCAAGCTAGTATCCAGTACATATCCAGGTTAAACATACAAGATAGCTTCTTTTAAAATGGTCAACTCACCTGTTGTACTACCACTATACATCAATACCAATAAATCTGCCATGCATAAAGTCAGAAAAAATGTAAGTTCAAGAAGTTATGGTATAAAACAATAAAACTCTATAACTTCAGAACTTTTCAAAGATGGACCTGAAGAAGAAAGGTCCACTTTATAAACCTGTCACAATTCAGAACACATCCAGGTTGAAGATGCATGAACTTTTTTTGAAGTGACTGACTTACCTGTCATAATACCATAACACATCCAGGTTGAAGGCACATGAACTTTTTTCAAAGTGACTGACTCACCTGTCATAATACCATAAAACATCCAGGTTGAAGGCACATGAACTTCTTTTAAAGTGACTGACTTACCTGTCATAATACCATAACACATCCAGGTTGAAGGCACATGAACTTCTTTTAAAGTGACTGACTTACCTGTCATAATACCATAACACATCCAGGTTGAAGGCACATGAACTTCTTTTAAAGTGACTGACTCACCTGTCATAATACCATAACACATCCAGGTTGAAGGCACATGAACTTCTTTTAAAGTGACTGACTTACCTGTCATAATACCATAACACATCCAGATTGAAGGCACATGAACTTCTTTTAAAGTAACTGACTCACCTGTCATAATACCATAACACATTCAGGTTAGCCCCCAGTGGCTCAGCAGTATGTCTCGAACTTACAATGCTAAAACCTGGATTTCGATACACGTGGTGGGCAGAGCACAGATAGCCCATTGAGTAGCTTTGGGCTTAATTCAAAACAACAACATTCAGGTTGATGGTACATGAACTTGTTTTAAAATGACTCACTCACCTGTCATTAAACAAGAACACATCCAGGTTGAAGGTTCGTGAACTTCATTCAAAGTGACTGACTCACCTGCTTTAATACCAGAACACATCCAGGCTTAAGGTACATTTGATATTCTTCAACCAGCTTTCTGTGGATGGTTCCTTGAATTTCTCCTGAAAATTGACACACTGATTAACATCATTATGTCTCCACAAACTAAATGTGACTAATTCCTTTGTCAAATTTCTCTAAACATCAATAAATATAATAAATTCATCTAAATTAGACCATGAGAATTTCAGACTTTTCTAAAATTAATATGGACAAGTATATGTCATAAAAACATCCAGAACCATACACAAGTAGCAAAACACTCAAGTATAAAAAAAATAACATAAACATAGAAATATGTGTTACTACTGTTTTATCAATCAGGTCACACTGAGAAACAAGCGTCAATTATTATAGCACATAATCAGCCCGATACCAAGTATGTAGAGTGAAGCTGTTGACAGTTTAAGAAGTGTAACAACTACAGAAAAGCTTCATTAATGGTTGAAGTTATCAGTAAACATGTCCATGCCAAAAAAATTAAAATAATCACATTTTCTTTTCTGATTTTATTTAAATAAATGAAAACTAAAAATGTGATCTGACCTTGTGGCTAGTACATGATTAGCTATGCAACTCTATGTGACAACTGCCTACCTTCGTGATTCTTGTCTTTCATGCATTGGCTTCCTACTTGAAAATACCTAGTTTTTCTCCTTCAGAACCAATCCAATCAATTAGCAGTCATGTCTATCAAATAACTAATTTTTAGGAAACTTCTTGGAACTATGTATATTCATAAATAGCTGTGCAATAGGTTAGTTATTTTGTAAATATTTGTATACCTCTACTCACCACCCTTACTTTATAGTGACATTTCTGACAGTTCCATGCACAATTCAAACATCTGACAAAACCTGTAAATGCAACAGGACTTCCCCAACTTACAACGCCTTTGTTGTCATACACTGTTTGGGTTCTTCTTCAAACAACGAGTTAAAACTGTGGAGTATCAACAAAGAACCAAGACATATTCAAAGAAAGTTCCACACAGATCTCTGACAACCAGTGTGTATTAGCTCTGTGCATAGGATTCTGTTATCAACCATTTACTGACATATGGTCTGTAGAGAAATGAATAGGTGTGTTTTATGTTGCACACAGCATTGTTTTTAACCTTTATCAACTTCTATAAACAAATGAGAAACAAACTGTTTAATTAATGGTATTTTATTCTATGGTGAAAAACATTTAGTGTCTACAAAAAAGGAGAAAAAACAGAAAAGCAAATCAGAATATGATGTTTGTGATAACAACAGCTCATCACTGGAAGCATACTTACAAATCATACAGTTGTTGTTATAATAACAGCTCATCACTAGAAGCATACTTACAAATCATACAGTTGTTGTTATAATAACAGCTCATCACTAGAAGCATACTTACAAATCATACAGTTGTTATGATAACAACAGATCACTGGAAGCATACTTACAAATCATACAGTTGTTATGATAACAACAGATCATCACTGGAAGCATACTTACTAATCATACAGTTGTTGTTATAATAACAGCTCATCACTGGAAGCATACTTACAAATCATACAGTTGTTGTGATCATAACAGCTCATCACTGGAAGCATACTTACAAATCATACAGTTGTTGTGATCATAACAGCTCATCACTGGAAGCATACTTACAAATCATACAGTTGTTGTGATCATAACAGCTCATCACTGGCAGCATACTTACAAATCATACAGTTGTTGTGATAACAACAGATCACTGGAAGCGTACTTACAAATCATACAGTTGTTATAATAACAGCTCATCACTGGAAGCATACTTACAAATCATACAGTTGTTGTGATAACAACAGCTCATCACTGGAAGCCTACTTACAAATCATACAGTTGTTGTGATAATAACAGCTCATCACTGGAAGCATACTTACAAATCACACATGTCGTGATAACAACAGCTCATCACTGGAAGCATAGTTACAAATCACAGACATGTCGTGATAACAACAGCTCATCACTGGAAGCATAGTTACAAATCACAGACATGTCGTGATAACAACAGCTCATCACTGGAAGCATAGCTACAAATCACACACATGTTGTGATAACAACAGCTCATCACTGGAAGCATACTTACAAATCATACAGTTGTTGTTATAATAACAGCTCATCACTGGAAGCATACTTACAAATCATACAGTTGTTATGATAACAACAGATCACTGGAAGCATACTTACAAATCATACAGTTGTTGTGATAATAACAGCTCATCACTGGAAGCATACTTACAAATCATACAGTTGTTATGATAACAACAGATCACTGGAAGCATACTTACAAATCATACAGTTGTTGTTATAATAACAGCTCATCACTGGAAGCATACTTACAAATCATACAGTTGTTATGATAACAGCTCATCACTGGAAGCATACTTACAAATCATACAGTTGTTATGATAACAACAGATCACTGGAAGCATACTTACAAATCATACAGTTGTTGTGATAATAACAGCTCATCACTGGAAGCATACTTACAAATCATACAGTTGTTGTGATAACAACAGCTCATCACTGGAAGCCTACTTACAAATCATACAGTTGTTGTTATAATAACAGCTCATCACTGGAAGCATACTTACAAATCACACACGTCGTGATAACAACAGCTCATCACTGGAAGCATACTTACAAATCATACAGTTGTTGTGATAACAACAGCTCATCACTGGAAGCCTACTTACAAATCATACAGTTGTTGTGATAATAACAGCTCATCACTGGAAGCATACTTACAAATCATACAGTTGTTGTGATAATAACAGCTCATCACTGGAAGCATACTTACAAATCATACAGTTGTTGTGATAACAACAGCTCATCACTGGAAGCATAGTTACAAATCACAGACATGTCGTGATAACAACAGCTCATCACTGGAAGCATAGCTACAAATCACACACATGTTGTGATAACAACAGGTTAGACATACAAATCACATGGATGTTGTGATAACAACTGTGATGATATTTTTAATTACTGGACAATAACTGTTTTTCTGAGATAGAGACATCTAATAAATTATTCAATCAATGCACGAGTCTGTTTGTTGAATTAATTACCAACAAAGCACTGACAAAATCATGCAGAAATATTCAATCCAATCAGATTTTCATTCACCACAAGGAAACAGTACATGTTGGTTTTATTTTGACATTAATAATAATAATATTTACTTATCACTGCATCCAGTGTGATAAAAATAAAATACCACATTTGTTGATTAGTAGGGCTTGGGGTGCATTGTTTTCAACTAGAGTACAATGATAAATGTTTACAATTATTCATCTATATTTGGTGAAAATACCATCAGAGATAAAGAACAGTGTATGTATTTAAATTCCTAGATCATTATGTTCTAACAAGAAAGTTAAAGATACTCAGTTTTACCAGTGAACTTTATCACACGTGCTTTCCTCGTATACCTTCAATTATCAGCTGGCCGTCTTGGTATGGATTTCTATTAGCTTAGATGTAATTCTCTTACAATACAAACCTGTTCTGTCTTGAAACATAGAATTATCAGCTGGCCATCTTGGTATGTATTTCTATTAGCTTAGATGTAATTCTCTTACAATACAAACCTGTTCTGTCTTGAAACATAGAATTATCAGCTGGCCATCTTGGTATGGATTTCTATTAGCTTAGATGTAATTCTCTTACAATACAAACCTGTTCTGTCTTGAAACATCAGATTATCAGCTGGCCATCTTGGTATGGATTTCTATTAGCTTAGATGTAATTCTCTTACAATACAAACCTGTTCTGTCTTGAAACATAGAATTATCAGCTGGCCATCTTGGTATGGATTTCTATTAGCTTAGATGTAATTCTCTTACAATACAAACCTGTTCTGTCTTGAAACATAGAATTATCAGCTGGCCATCTTGGTATGGATTTCTATTAGCTTAGATGTAATTCTCTTACAATACAAACCTGTTCTGTCTTGAAACATAGAATTATCAGCTGGCCATCTTGGTATGGATTTCTATTAGCTTAGATGTAATTCTCTTACAATACAAACCTGTTCTGTCTTGAAACATAGAATTATCAGCTGGCCATCTTGGTATGGATTTCTATTAGCTTAGATGTAATTCTCTTACAATACAAACCTGTTCTGTCTTGAAACATAGAATTATCAGCTGGCCATCTTGGTATGGATTTCTATTAGCTTAGATGTAATTCTCTTACAATACAAACCTGTTCTGTCCAGAAACATCGAATTATGAGCTGCCCATCTTGGTATGGATTTCTATTAGCTTAGATGTAATTCTCTTACAATACAAACCTGTTCTGTCTTGAAACATAGAATTATCAGCTGGCCATCTTGGTATGGATTTCTATTAGCTTAGATGTAATTCTCTTACAATACAAACCTGTTCTGTCTTGAAACATAGAATTATCAGCTGGCCATCTTGGTATGGATTTCTATTAGCTTAGATGTAATTCTCTTACAATACAAACCTGTTCTGTCTTGAAACATAGAATTATCAGCTGGCCATCTTGGTATGGATTTCTATTAGCTTAGATGTAATTCTCTTACAATACAAACCTGTTCTGTCTTGAAACATAGAATTATCAGCTGGCCATCTTGGTATGGATTTCTATTAGCTTAGATGTAATTCTCTTACAATACAAACCTGTTCTGTCTTGAAACATAGAATTATCAGCTGGCCATCTTGGTATGGATTTCTATTAGCTTAGATGTAATTCTCTTACAATACAAACCTGTTCTGTCTTGAAACATAGAGATTATCAGCTGGCCATCTTGGTATGGATTTCTATTAGCTTAGATGTAATTCTCTTACAATACAAACCTGTTCTGTCTTGAAACATAGAATTATCAGCTGGCCATCTTGGTATGGATTTCTATTAGCTTAGATGTAATTCTCTTACAATACAAACCTGTTCTGTCTTGGAAACATAGAATTATCAGCTGGCCATCTTGGTATGGTTCTATTAGCTTAGATGTAATTCTCTTACAATACAAACCTGTTCTGTCTTGAAACATAAAATTATCAGCTGGCCATCTTGGTATGGATTTCTATTAGCTTAGATGTAATTCTCTTACAATACAAACCTGTTCTGTCTTGAAACATAGAATTATCAGCTGGCCATCTTGGTATGGATTTCTATTAGCTTAGATGTAATTCTCTTACAATACAAACCTGTTCTGTCTTGAAACATAGAATTATCAGCTGGCCATCTTGGTATGATTTCTATTAACTTAGATGTAATTCTCTTACAATACAAACCTGTTCTGTCCGAAACATCAATTATCAGCTGGCCATCTTGGTATGGATTTCTATTAGCTTAGATGTAATTCTCTTACAATACAAACCTGTTCTGTCTTGAAACATAGAATTATCAGCTGGCCATCTTGGTATGGATTTCTATTAGCTTAGATGTAATTCTCTTACAATACAAACCTGTTCTGTCTTGAAACATAGAATTATCAGCTGGCCATCTTGGTATGGATTTCTATTAGCTTAGATGTAATTCTCTTACAATACAAACCTGTTCTGTCTTGAAACATAGAATTATCAGCTGGCCATCTTGGTATGGATTTCTATTAGCTTAGATGTAATTCTCTTACAATACAAACCTGTTCTGTCTTGAAACATAGAATTATCAGCTGGCCATCTTGGTATGGATTTCTATTAACTTAGATGTAATTCTCTTACAATACAAACCTGTTCTGTCCGGAAACATCGAATTATCAGCTGCCCATCTTGGTATGGATTTCTATTAGCTTAGATGTAATTCTCTTACAATACAAACCTGTTCTGTCTTGAAACATAGCACTAGCTTCAGCTCCTTTAATATCTATTTCTTTTATAAGTACAACCAAAACTGGAACCTTGCCATTTGGGAGTTGTTTAGTTCTTGCCTGAAAATATCAATGAAGAGAAAAATCATACTTTACAGTTTGGGTCAAACATATTAGTTTTAAATTTACTAAACCGTACATGTAAAACACCTATTGATCTTACATGAAACACTGACTGATAGTGACTAAACCTTACATGTAAAACACCTACTGATTGTACATGAAACACTGACTGATAGTGACTAAACCTTACATGTAAAACACCTATTGATCTTACACGAAACACTGACTGATGGTGACTAAACCTTACATGTAAAACACCTATTGATCTTACACGAAACACTGACTGATGGTGACTAAACCTTACATGTAAAACACCTACTGATTGTACATGAAACACTGACTGATAGTGACTAAACCTTACATGTAAAACACCTATTGATCTTACACGAAACACTGACTGATAGTTACTAAACCTTACATGTAAAACACCTACTGATCTTAGATTGACTGATGTGATATCCTACAGAACTTGTTTAAAACACTAAACCAACTGATGTGGGATCCTACAAAACTTGTTTAAAACACTAAACCAACTGATGTTATATCCTATAGAACTTGTTTAAAACACTAAACCAACCAATGTTATATCCTACAGAACTTGTTTAAAACACTAAACCAACCAATGTTATATTTTACAAAACTTGTTTAAAATACTAAACCAACTGATGTGATATTTTACAAAACTTGTTTAAAACACTAAACCAACTGATGTGATATCTTACAGAATTATTTGAAACACTAAACCAGTGGTTCCCAACCTTTTTTATGCCCTGCACCCCTATAAAATTTTAATATGTTCTTGCACCCCTCACAGTAATTATTTATTTAAGAATAAAGGTGAAGGTGGCCAAAACATATTTTTATAATTAGTTTTTAATGATATATAAACAAAAACGAAACATTTGGAAAAGAAAAATATTACAACAAACTAAAAGTTACATAAACCCTACATGGTCTACAAAAAAATAAATTTTCATCCATGCATGAAATAATATTTCTTTGAATTTGAAATGTTCAAATGTTCATAAACCAATTTAAATTTAATGACTCTTTTGTTCCTGTTTATTTCTTACGAGTTTTACAAAGCGTGGTACCTTGTTGCTGATAGCAATCGGCAAGTCTGCATGTGCATCCAAGAGATTTCTAAATTTTGTCTTGATTTACAAAAGGGCACTAAATCCAAACTCACATAAGTATGTCGTCACATAAGTATGTCGTCGCTAGTGGGATGAGCACATTTAGTGCTTTTTCACAAAATCTTGGAAACACGTCCATTGCCCAACACCAATATTGTTCCAAAGTTTTGCTTTCAAACTGCATTTCAAGAACTCAATTTGTACACAGTTCAATAAGATTTTCAGTTTTTCATCATCCGACATATTATCCAAATTGAAGAAGTATGAATTCATAATCCATTCTTCAGAAGTTTCCAGTTCTCCTCCAAAATATCCATGAAATGACTTTGATTCCAAATGATCCACAATTTCTTCACACACACACATGGACTCATCCTCACCTACTATTTCTACGAGTGATGGAAAATTTAAAAGATTCCCTCTTTTAACTCGTCGACACCAAAGATGTAACTTTTCGCAGCATTTCAATATGTTTGTTCTTCCCTTGAAGAGATACACTCAGGTCATTCATACAAGTGAAAATTTCACTCAAATTGGCTAGCATTTGGTTGAATTCTTGTGACTCTATTTCTCATAGCAGATCATAGTTCCTTCAGAAAAGTTTTGACTTCTTCTCGCAGTTCAAAGAAGCACGTTAAAGCTCTCCCTCGTGACAGCCAGTGGACTTCTGTGTGGAAAAGCAAAACTGAATGCTCACTTCCAAAATCTTCACAAAGTGACTTGAAGAGGCTGTGGTTCAGAGCACAACCCCTAATCCAGTTGATGGTCTTCACAGAAGTGTCAAGGACCTTTTTCAACTTTGTTTTTGATGACAAAGCATGTCGATAAAGAAAACAGTGAGTATCTTGCAAGTGTGAAACCTCTTGTTTCATCAGTGCAAAAAATCCTGATTTATTTCCTAGCACAGCAGGGGCACCGTCGGTACACACAGAACCAATGATTTGGATATCTAAATCATATTTTGCAAAGAAGTCGTTCACACACTGGAAAATATCTTTCTCTTTTGTGGTTGTTTTCAAATCTTCACAGAACAGGAAATCTTCCATTATGGCACCATTATGAACATACCTCACTAGTGCCATGAGTCAACTGCAATTTGTAACATCAGTTGTTTTGTCGAATTGGAGAAAGATTTTCAAGGGACTAGCCCTGATATCTGCAATAACTTGGTCCAAAATGTCCAAACTCAAATCACCAATTCGGTTTTGAATAACATTATTTGATAATGGCACTAATTCAAGCTTATTTGAGGCTTCTTTTCTCAGAACAATTGTTGCCATTTCTAACGCACACGGTTTTATCACCTCTTCTGCAATTGTATGGGGCTTCTTTGATTTGGCTACTTTATACGCCATGTGGTATGAAGCCATCAGCAATGGTTTGTCAGCAGATATAAAACATAATTTTAGAAGGGTTGCTCGAGAATCAAAGCAGGCCCTTATACCTTTCAACGATTCAACATCATGGTCTGCAACAGCTGCTCCACCATGTCAGTTTTTGAAGTGTTCCTGAAGCTTAGATGGCTTCAAGTTTGCATTTGAAAAGACAGCATCACAAAGCATGCACTGGGGTTTTTGCAGATCCTCAGTTGTTCTGATGCAAGTGAAACCAAACTTCACATAATCATCATTCCATTTCCTTTTCTTTGACATAATGAAGTTTTTTGCACGAACACAGAATCAACAATGCACTGACTACCATAGCATCATGCATGGGTTTATATACTCTGAGAAACTTTCTAGAACATTCTCGAATATATGTCACATGACGTCATAGATTAATTCTGGATACTTCTGGAAGTTTCTGGAATCACAATCACGTGAACACATAACATAAATAAATAATAGACACTTCAAGACGGCATTCATGAACATAACCTAATTAGTTGTGCCGAGTATTTAGGTCACGTTTACGTTTCGTGTGTTGTTTGTTTACAGTTGTACATTAAGATTTCGGTCTGCGCCGGTGACTGTACAAACTATAGTTTATTGTAACAAGGTAAAAACTACGTCAAAACAATAAAAATAAGAGATAAAAATGGAATGCGATTTTTGAATATATAGGACAGTACCCTTAATATAAACAAAAAAAAAACTAAAATGTTATCTCGCACCCCTTAGGTCAGTTATATCTTTCTTTCTTTGTGAACCTGATGATGACCGAAGAAGGTCGAAACGTTGTTCACTCCTATATGTAAAATATTTTCTCAACCAAAACGAGCCGTTTTTACATATATACAACAGATGTTATATCCTACAGAACTTGTTTAAAACACTAAACCAACTGATGTGATATATTCTACAGAACTTGTTTAAAACACTAAACCAACTGATGTTATATCCTACAGAACTTGTTTGAAACACTAACCAACTGATGTTAACTGCTGTTATATTTTATAGAAGTTGTTTAAACCACTGAAGTGACTGATGTTACATCCTACATAACTTGTTTAAAACACTAAACCTACTCATTTGTATCTGACATTAACTGATGTTAGATCCTGCACACAATGGACCTACAGTATGTCCATACTGTGACAGAAGATAAGAGAACACAAATATTTTATTTACACATTTTCTACATGTTAACAACTTTTAAACACAATAACAGTTAATCTCAACAAAGATATAAAGTCACAGTCCAACCTACCTTTCGTACAATCCAACTGATGTTAAAATTTAGAATACTATTAGGGTCACCATCTCTGATTTCTAGGTCATTCAACATGTTTGTCCATGGAACCTTTGTAAATTCATCTTCCACAGTCTGAGAACTTGGGAGTTCCTGAAGATATGAGTAATGTCTAACCTTTGATATTATCTAAATTACCAACTCTATTTATTCATGTCATACCGTGTATATAATCTGATTATAAATAACTACCATATTTAATTTAACACTACACAGCTAAATATTTCATAACAAAAACTAACGTCTGTAGGTAGAAACATTAACATGTAATAATGTATACGAGGACTGTTTGAATTGCGAGGCTCCAGTTGGTTCCAGGGGAATCCTCTTGGTGTTGCTAGGTTCGCACAGATCAGCTGATTATGATGCCATTTCCCGATTGCAGATATCTTCATTTGTGTATTAGCTACGCGGTTTTAAGTGAAGTGCGATTTTTTCGTTTGGCGGATTTCAGAATGAATGACCTGAAGGAGCAACGACTTGCTGTGAAATTTTGCGTTAAACTTGGAAAATCTGCGACTGAAACTTTTGCTATGCTTAATACGGCGATGTTGCTATGAAGCGTACGGCATGTTTCAAGTGGCATGAATATTTTAAGGATGGTCGACAGTCCATTGAAGATGATGAGCGTCCTGGATGTCCTTCCATCGCCAACTGACGACCCACACGTCGACAAAATCAACACCCTGGTGCGGACAAATCGACGCCTGACTGTCAGGAGCTTGCTGAAGAGTGGGATATCAGTTGGATCTTGTTACGAGATTTTGACCAAAAATTGAAGATGCACCGCGTTGCTGCGAAACTTGTGCCTCAGAACTCGTGAGTTTTTGGCCAAACACTTCATCACTGTTCTACCCCACCCCCCCTACTCACCTAATCTTGCTTCTTGCAATTTTTTCTTGTTCCCCAAACTCAAAAGACCCTTGAAAGGAAGAAGATTTGAGATGATTCCCAAGATTAAGGCAAATGCGACGAAGGAGCTGGAGGACATTACAAAAGAAGCGTATCAGGACTGTTTCAACAAGTGGAAACACCGTTGGGATAAGTGTGTGTGTCGGGGAGGAGAGTACTTTGAAGAGGTCCCAGACCTGTAACTTCTAAATAAAGTACATTTTGTTTTATGACGTCAGTCCGCGTATTTTTTGAACAGCCCTCGTATTCATATTTACAAGA
Source organism: Tachypleus tridentatus (assembly GCF_004210375.1). Classification (NCBI taxonomy): domain Eukaryota; kingdom Metazoa; phylum Arthropoda; class Merostomata; order Xiphosura; family Limulidae; genus Tachypleus; species Tachypleus tridentatus. The sequence goes on along the minus strand of NC_134836.1, from coordinate 130,056,570 downwards.
TTCCAACCAATGTTATTAAAAGGTTCCCAACGTTATTACACCACCAGCAGCTGTTTAAACAATACAAGCATGGGGTAATTTACTTCAAATGATTTGAGTGGAGCCAGTCAAACATATCTTTCCCATTATCAGTTACTAATGGTCAGATTTTACTTCCCGATTGCTGCCATTGGTGTGTGTGTCTTATACCAAAGCCACATCGAGCTATCCACTGTGTTGGGAAATGAACCACTGTTTTTAACCCGAGTACTGTAGAAAGGTTCTCAACTGACATAGCAACTCTAACCCGAACACTTATGAAGAATGCCTCAGTAGAGAAACTAACATGTCGTTTGCTGTTTCTTCCAACTCTCAGTTTCAGTCCATTAAAATTTGAAGGGGTCCCAGACCTTCTAAATAAAGTACATTTTGTTTTATGACGTCAGTCCGCGTATTTTTTGAACAGCCCTCGTATACTATTGGTATAACCTCTATATCTCAAGTTTGTTTACACACAATGTAAATAATGACAAATATTACCTCAGTATTTGAAGTCTGTTTCCATAATATTTGATTAAATATTTTTCCTTAGAAGGTTATATTTTCATATTTGATATACGTCATCTGGCTTCAATTCCTTTCAAAGTACATAACGTCACCTCATATAATTGTTTTCATTCAGTATGAAAATGTTTTGCTATTTGTAAAACTACTCTACATGGAATGTATGAGCTACAACTACCCAACTTGCTTACAATGAGTTTATTTAAGACTACAATCTCACATACAACTTTACTAATAAATGTCTCCCAAACAATACATACAATAGCTGTTGGAATTACTGGAGGCTTTTCAGGCACTGGAGAATCCAGAGTAGAAAACTCTAACGCTGATGGGCCTAGTTGCTAAAACAAAGAAAGTTATTCATTTTTATGACACAATCCTGTAGAAAAACAAACTTTAGTTAACACACTAGAACACAAAATGTTACCAGCTCCTTGAGAAGTGCACTGAAAGTTAATTTCATACAGGAAATCACAACATTCTCCACCCTTATTCAACATGTTGTGTAGAGGGTTTGAATGAACGATTGTTAAAATTGAAAAGAAATGCACCACTAACTTAATCAAAGTACTAACATCCCAGCAATTCTAATACAGCCAGTTTCAATATGCCACTATTGCAGATTATATCTGTTAATGTATTTCCATTTTAATAAATTACTACATATTATAATAAATACTATCCTTGTTAACTACTTCATTTTATAGGAAACTTAGGAGACAAAATATTAAAAATTATAAATTCCTTATGTTAAAGGTACGATAAAATTAAAATATTTTCATGCCTATGTCGCTTACTCAAAGCTGTTAACAAATGTAATGATCACTACATCCTGGTATAACACCACTCGTTAACCAATAATCCCAATGTACTGGTATGACATTACTCATTAACCAGTCTAATGATCCCAATGTACTGATATGACATTACTCATTAACCAGTCTAATGATCCCAATGTACTGGTATGATATGATTCATTAACCAGCCTAATGATCCCAATGTACTGGTATGATATCATTCATTAACCAATGATCCCAATGTACTGGTATGACATTACTCATTAACCAGTCTAAAGATCCCAATGTACTGCTATATCACTCACTAACCAGTCTAATGATCCCAATGCCCTGGTATGATATCACTCATTAACCAATGATCCCAACGTACTGGTATGACATTACTCATTAACCAGTCTAATGATCCCAATGTACTGGTATGATATCACTCATTAACCAGTCTAATGATCCCAGTGTTCTGGTTTCTGGTAAGATATTCTTCCTCACCAGTCTAATGATCCCAATGTTCTGGTTTCTGGTAAGATATTCTTCCTCACCAGTCTAATGATCCCAATGTTCTGGTTTCTGGTAAGATATTCTTCCTCACCAGTCTAATGATCCCAATGTCCTGGTATGATATCACTCATTAACCAGTCTAATGATCCCAATGTTCTGGTTTCTGGTAAGATATTCTTCCTCACCAGTCTAATGATCCCAATGTACTGGTATGATATCACTCATTAACCAGTCTAATGATCCCAATGTTCTGGTTTCTGGTAAGATATTCTTCCTCACCAGTCTAATGATCCCAATGTACTGGTATGATATCACTCATTAACCAGTCTAATGATCCCAATGTTCTGGTTTCTGGTAAGATATTCTTCCTCACCAGTCTAATGATCCCAATGTTCTGGTTTCTGGTAAGATATTCTTCCTCACCAGTCTAATGATCCCAATGTTCTGGTTTCTGGTAAGATATTCTTCCTCACCAGTCTAATGATCCCAATGTACTGCTATAATTTCACTCTAATGATTTACTTAAACACTATATGTAGTCACATGAGTACTGCATACAATTAAACCTTCTGTCTATGTTGCCATAGACACCACACACACAAATATATAAACACTGCTAACTTCATATAAATTATCCCATACAAGTGTATAAACACTGCTAACTTCATATAAATTATCCCATACAAGTGTATAAACACTGCTAACTTCATATAAATTATCCCATACAAGTGTATAAACACTGCTAACTTCATATAAATTATCCCATACAAGTTTATAAACACTGCTAACTTCATATAGATTATCCCATACAAGTTTATAAACACTGATAACTTCATATAAATTATTCCATACAAGTGTATAAACACTGCTAACTTCATATAAATTATCCCATACAAGTGTATAAACACTGCTAACTTCATATAAATTATCCCATACAAGTGTATAAACACTGATAACTTCATATAAATTATCCCATACAAGTGCTGTCAGTTAAGTGATCTAGGCCTACTGTACAACATTCTTTGCACAGACAATTATTGTACATTTTGTTATACTTTGTTAATGGCATATTTTTTGCATATTGCCTAAGTTCATTTTTTATGGTAATAATAGAAATCTAGAAACTGTAAATATCTAAGCTTACTTTCAAGAAACACTCACCAGGTTAGGAAGTAACCCTGCAGGACCTGGGAACTTTCTTTTCCTTGGTTTTTTACTTAATGGTGTGTCTTTTCCTTCTTTTCTTGGGCATGAATTATAAAGTTTCTGTTGGTGTTCTGCCATGTTACTTGACAAGACTTGATTTTCTTTCTCAGAACTCAACTTATTATTTTCAGAGTTTAAAAGACTGGAACTGTGGTACGGGAGCGTTTTTGAGATAGCTTCTAATGACTCATCATGTTGGTTAATTATGGGTGTCAGATGGTGGTTACTTTCTGCAGAAAGTTCATTTTCTTTAGGTTGTATTAAAGATAAGTTTAATCATCTCATATTGATTTAAGACCTGTTATTATCTTCACTAATAAATTAATTCCAGTTTGTTAACACTGAATAAAAATTGCATAAGTGCATAAGCCAGGGATCTGCAATCTGAGACAACTAGATCCATATTATGTTGACTGTTACACATTCAACCTTTTTGCTTCTCAATATATAAATATGTTCAATGATTACAAAACCAATATAACTGTGACAAATGTTTTGTTATAACGACAACACTCTAAAGTAACCTAAAAATTATTAACACTTATTTTATGGTTGAACTTAAAATACAAATGAAAATATATAACTAATAGTGCTGGTAAGCAAGTTTTGTAGACATTGGTAAAATATAGTCAAATAGTTACTATATAAAATATAGTCAAATAGTTACTGTATACCTAAAGGTACACACAGTATAGAATCTTTGTGATGAAATATTTTATATGATTTTTAGAGTGAATAAAATAATTTTAAAGTTGTCAAGTGAAACCTGTTAAGACACTGAATAAGTTCTGCAGTGTTATGTACCTAAAAACAAACTTGTAATATATTAGTGAAAATAAATAAATAAACCTTCAAAAGACTTTATTGTAGAACAGTACAATAAACTAAATATTCAAAGAATGTATGACAATGAAACCAAACTAAAACTTGAACACTAAATAATATAAATCACCACCAAGTAAAATATTCCACAAACTTGTAAGTCTTAGAAAGAAGTAGCTTTGTCAAGAATCACGTAACATTCCAGGATGTAAACTCTTTAAATGTCTCTCAACTATTCTATGTTTCACAGAAAATAAGTCAAACTATGCTTTCCCTTATACGTGTAGTACTAGTGTTTCTATACTGTTTCTAATCAAAAGATAAAGTAAAATATTAGACCACATCAGATACAACTAAATTGTTATTCTGATAATATATACCTTGTTCATAAACTCAAAATTTCCAGATATCAAGATAGAGAGAAATACTAATTGCTGCTACAATGACAGTAAAGCATCAACAGTTTTATCAAAAATTACACCCAACTATCTGCAGTGTTCCTATCACACAGGAAGTCCTGTACACACGAACTGCATCACTTTACACATAATTAAAACATTAAATTTAACTTACTGAAAGTGTTTTAGTTTGTTTATTTTCAAATAAAGACAACAACTGTTCATTTCTTTTATTGATTTTAGAAATTTTACTTTCAAAATTACTGATATAAATACTGAGCCAAAGAAAGAATCTCTGTAGATCCCACTTGTCACTTTACGAGGTATGTTAAAAAAATACGCTGACTGTTAGAATTTGCTGCTCCAGTTGGTTCCAAGGGAATCCGCTTGGTGTCGCTAGGTTCGCACAGATCAGCTGATTACGACCCCATTTCCCGATTGCAGATATCTTCATTTGTGTATTAGCTACGCAGTTTTAAGTGAAGTGCGATTTTTTCGTTTGGTGGATTTCAGAATGAATGACCTGAAGTAGCAATGACTTGCTGTGAAATTTTGTGTTAAACTTGGAAAATCTGCAACTGAAACTTTTGCTATGCTTAACACGGCTTACGGTGATGTTACTATGAAGCGTACGGCATGTTTCAAGTGGCATGAACGTTTTAAGGATGGTCGACAGTCCATTGAAGATGATGAGCATCCTGGACGTCCTTCCACGTCAACTGACGACCCACACGTCGACAAAATCAACACCCTGGTGCGGGCAAGTCGACGTCCAACTGTCAGGGAGCTTGCTGAAGAGTGTGGGATATCAGTTGGATCTTGTTACGAGATTTTGACCGAAAAATTGAAGATGCACCGCATTGCTGCGAAATTTGTGCCTCAGTACTCGTGAGTTTTTGGCCAAACACTCGATCACTGTTCTTCCCCATCCCCCCTACTCACCTGACCTTGCTCTTTGAAATTTTTTATCGTTCCCCAAACTCAAAAGACCCTTGAAAGGAAGAAGACTTGAGATGATTCCCAAGATTAAGGCAAATGTGACGAAGGAGCTGGAGGACATTACAAAAGAAGCGTACCAGGACTGTTTCAACAAGTGGAAACACCGTTGGGATAAGTGTGTGCATTGGGGAGGAGAGTACTTTGAAGGGGTCCCAGACCTGTAACTTCTAAATAAAGTACATTTTGTTTTATGACGTCAGTCTGCATATTTTTTTAACAGCCCTCGTATGTTATCCACTCTGTAGCTTTAAATTCATTACATGTTTTGTTAACCAAACCAACAAATCTATACATGGTTGTTTTTCTTCTCAGAATATTTACAGTAATCTCTATTCCTTACACCGCTACTGTAGAGGTTTATGTGCCATAAACCTTGAAAGAACCTTCTACCCATATACGTATTAATATCTATTGCACTACAGCTCTCCAGCAACACAACTGCAAAACTTCCTCCATGTGCACACTTCAGCTCTCCACCAATAAAACTGCAACAATTCCTCCATGTGCACACTACAGCTCTCCACCAATAAAACTGCAACAATTCCTCCATGTGCACACAACAGCTCACCACCAATAAAACTGCAACAATTCCTCCATGTGCACACTGCAGCTCTCCACCAATAGAACTGCAAAAATTCCTCCATGTGCACACTGCAGCTCTCTACCAATATAACTGCAACAATTCCTCCATGTGCACACTGCAGCTCTCTACCAATATAACTGCAACGATTCCTCCATGTACACACTGCAGCTCTCCACCAATAGAACTGCAACAATTCCTCCATGTGCACACTGCAGTTCTCTACCAATATAACTGCAACAATTCCTCCATGTGCACACTGCAGCTCTCCACCAATAGAACTGCAACAATTCCTCCATGTGCACACTGCAGCTCTCCACCGATAGAACTGCAACACTTCCTCCATGTGCACACTGCAGCTCTCCACCAATAAAACTGCAACAATTCTTCCATGCGCACACTGCAGCTCTCTACCAATATAACTGCAACAATTCTTCCATGTGCACACTGCAGCTCTCCACCAATATAACTGCAACAATTCCTCCATGTGCACACTGCAGCTCTCCACCAATAAAACTGCAACAATTCCTCCATGTGCACACTGCAGCTCTCTACCAATATAACTGCAACAATTCTTCCATATGCACACTGCAGCTCTCCACCAATAAAACTGCAACAATTTCTCCATGTGCACACTGCAGCTCTCCACCGATAGAACTGAAACAATTCTTCCATGTGCACACTGCAGCTCTCTACCAATATAACTGCAACAATTCTTCCATGTGCACACTGCAGCTCTCCACCAATAGAGCTGCAACACTTCCTCCATGTGCACACTGCAGCTCTCCACCAATAAAACTGCAACAATTCTTCCATGTGCATGAGTACATGCATTAGAACAAAGAATTAAAATACTACATTGAGAAGAGAGTAAGGAATTAGTGCAGACAAATTACTAAAATGGGCTTCTTTCTTAGAATAAAATCAATAAGGAAAACCATGAAGCATGTAACCCATTACAAGAGGAAATCCAAGTGGGGCATCACTTAGTCCAAAACTGAATCCATCTCAAGCAGGGGAATATTCTTTGACCAATAGAAGAAGTAGAAAAATACATTGCTTAAATTTGCAGATGATTTGATTTATTTTTAGCTTTGTGCAAAACTATATAAGGGCTATCTGCAGTAGTCATCCATAATTTATCAGTGAAAGGCTAGAGGGAATGCATCTAATTATAACTACCTACCACCAAGTATTTGACTGCTCTTTTACAAACAAATAGTGGGATTGACCATAACATTATTATTATAATTATGGCTAAAAGGACAAGCATGTTTCGTGGTACAGGGATTCGAACCCATGACCCTTAGATTTAGTGTCAAATGTTCTAAACACTTTGCCATGCCAAGCCCTTGCAAATGATAAAGACTTGAGTGTTGCTGGCTGTAAATAGTAGGCCACTACTTTATATAAAGTTTTAGATCATGTAGTGAATTGGGCAAACAAATGACAGATGGATTTTAATTATAATAAATGCAAGATAATGAATGTGGGCTGTCATAATTTGAATTATAAGTATAATTTGGATGGGAATAACCTTAACAGTGTTATAAAAGAGTGGAATTTTGGTGTAATGGTTGATAAGTCTCTAAAGCTATCCCAAAGCAACGTGCAGTTGCTAGGAGCAGGGCAAATAGAATTTTAGGTTGTATCTACAAAATAACTGAATACAAGTCTAAAGAGGTTATAATTTCATTGCATAGGTCATTGGTTAGGCTAGATTTGGAATACTATGTTCAGTCTTGGGCTCTTTACTTCAGAAAAGACATTGAATTTTTGGAAAGGGTCCAGAGAAGGGTTACTAAAATGGCCCCTTGGATGGAGTTGTTATTATATGAGATGAGGCTGAAATGTTTCAAAATGTTTTCTCTCAAAAAATAGAGTTTAGTTGGATCTGATTGAAATATTTAAAGGAAATTGATAGTTTTGATGCATCATTTATTTTCCCATTTCACAGTAAGAACAGGAAGACTATGAGACACAAGTATAGAATTTGGCAGGGTAGGAGCCATCTTCAGCTAAGACAGTTTCATTTTTCTAACAGGGTGGTTGGTCTTTTGAATGAGTTACCTTTGAATATTGTAAAAGCAGTAAATTTAAGTGAGTTTAAGAAAACACTTGTTAAGTATATGAAGGATAAGGGCTGACTTTAAGGTTTGTTTTTTATATTTTAATTTAGTTTAGAGGATGGAACAGTTGAGATGTCCCATGATGTCTTTAAATCAACTCTTATGTACTTTCCAATCATCCATGTACATAAATTAACACTTAGAATAATGTACACCTAACAGATTCATGTGCATGTGAAATGAAGAGCCTACAGCATCAGTAGCTAATTCTGATTGGCTATGGGACACAAGGTTGAATCAATCCTACAAAATGTTCAACTGGAGTTTTAGGAAACTGTATTTGAAGACTCTTAAATAAATATATTTGGATGCAAACTGTCACACCAAAGAGGCCACATTATAAAACAAGTTGGAAAATAACAACGAAATGTGAAAAGGTCAGAATAGATAGTTTAGGACTCCAATCCTTTCAGACTACAATTTTGATAACATTATTGTCCGTAATTCCAATATTAATATTTATATAGTTAAAAATCCAAAAATAACTTACCGTGGCCAATCAGAACAGGACTTGTATTACAATTTTCTGAAAAATATTTAGGAAGGACCTTACTTCCAGAAGCTGGTTTCTTATCAACACTGTTGTTTGTGCTTATGACTGTTGTCTCAGTGATTGTATTATGATGAATTTTACTTATTGTTTTTACAGGTGGTTTACTACTGCAAGTTAAACTTTCCAAGGCAAAACTGTCATTAAAGTCAAGGTCATGACTTAGAAACTCCAGCTCTTCAGGAGAAAGCTGATTTGATGTTGAACTTTCTATTGAAGGTTTCACTGCCAAGGAGCACAAACTTTGTTGTGGAATGTTAGCAAATGTTGTATCAACATTCTCAAATACCGATATTGGATGGTTAAGTCCAGACTTATGTTTCTGATCACAAACTGGAAGAGGTACTGGAGCATTTCTGCTTTCAATTGGAAGCTTAGAATTTATTTGTTTAGAAAGAATTTTATCACAAGTTTTGTTATCCTTTCCATTCTGGATAGTAAATGGTATTTTTTGACCATCCCATTTTGATCCCAGACTTTGTTGGAAAGAAACTTCATTTGTTTCAGTGCCTTTTAAAGTTGATAAAGACACAGAACTATCAGAAGTTAACTGTCCATCATTTGATTCTTTTCTTTCAGTTGAATTGTGAAGTTTCTTTAATAACTCTGGACTTGTTTCCACTGAGGAAACTTTAAAAATATCTTGAAAAAAATCCTAAAAAAAGACAATATATGTATTTAACATTAAAGTAAAAAACCAAAAACAAATCATTTTTTAAACAGTAAGTTAAATGAGTTTAAAATAAATGTAATACACATTCCAAACATTAATTCAAAACAGTAGAAAGATGATATATTCATCATTAACCAATAAATCAAACCATACAATGTAACAAAATTAATACATGTATCAAACATTAAACTACTGTTAAGTATATTTTATGAACATTTCAAAGTTTCCACTCAAAGCTTAATGGTATATAGTTTTATCTAGATATTAAATACATTTATAAATTTTACATTTATCTGATGCTAAAAAATATACAAATTTCAGTCAATAAAAATAAAGTCATTTCTTAAACTATAAAACCAAAAAATATCTAAAGAATAATATAAAACTCAACAACCCTGTGTTTCTTCATATTTAAACATTCTGTTTAACTACAGTATCATCACACATACTTTTAACAAGCAAACCAGTAAGTTTTTATCAAAAAAATAGTCACACATAAATCAATGAGTAAAAATAGTACAGCTACACATTTTAAAAACAGTCATCTGTAGCATGGTTGATTGAGTAAAAATAGTACAGCTACACATTTTAAAAACAGTTATCTGTAGCATGGTTGATTGAGTAAAAATAGTACAGCTACACATTTTAAAAACAGTCATCTGTAGCATGGTTGATCCCCCTAAACATTGGAATTTTTGTTCGCTTTAATTTTGGTGTTTATGCATTTTGTGATTTGTTGTTTTACTGCAAAGCTATGATGAGCTATCTGCTGTGTCCACTGAATAAAATCGAACCCTTGCCTTTAGCACTGTAAATATACAGGATTTACTGATGGCCCATCAGGGGAAGAATTCTGTGGTGACAAATACTTTTTTTGAAATGATTAACATAACCTTTTAACCCCAAACCTAAAGAGTTCTTTTCATTTCCCCAAAGAAAGTGAGCTGCTAGAACTCTAACACATTGAACTAGCAGCTAGCTACAGGTGAACATCACTTCTGTTTTACTACAAGCTCTTATGGGTGAGAGAGATAAAAAATAACTATAATTTTTAGCTAAGCAAACTCAAGCTTTTATACAATTTAGTAATCACTGACAACTTAGCTACTACTAAAATGTATCTGTAGTGTAGATAAGTTTACTGATTTTGTTGTAATCTAAACTGCACATTATTGTGTATGCAATGTCAATAATAATTATAAAAATCTTTATTATAACTTTAACCTGGAATATTTTTTTCAATTTCACGACTACTCACTACACTGAAAATCTCACTTGAAAGTAAATAAGCTCCATTTTACATAATGTCTACAAGTTTTATATCGTGTTACATCCAGACATATGTAACAACGACAGTTATTATTAACACCATTATAGATATATTTTACAACATAAAACATATGGATATATATATATACTACAAATTTATATTACATGACACTGACAGACATATCCAACTTTATAAGAAAAATTTTTAATGTTAGATTAAATAACTTGTTAAACCATTGCTCCTGAAATAAAGATACATGGTCTAATTTCTACTTTTATATTTTAAGACCAGTAAACTAAAGACACGTGTACATCACTTTAAAAAATTTGTGTACAGTTTATTCATTAGTTTTCTTTTACTTTTAGTCTTACTCTTAACATTTTCATATAACTGAAAAAAAGTCAACTCACTCAAATTTATTCATTTAATTACATTCTAAAGCCATTTCAGTATTGGAATTGCCCAACTGAGCAGGAGTTTGGTCTTAGATTCCAAATCAAACCACTAGTTTTATTTTAATTTTGCGAAAAGTGTCTGTTTTCCCTCATAAGTTTTATAGCTGATAATTAATATAACTTAAAATAACTATCAAATGCTATTTTTCAAATAGTGTGCTATTATTACAGCATATAATTTGTACATTAGCTTTGTTTAAACGTATTTACCTCATCTTCTAAATCAAACTCTTTATCAGAATCTACTTTAAACATTTATTTTGTTACAAATACAAACGACACTTTAAATTTTCAACATTTAGAACACAGAGCTGCTTACACTAACTCAATAAATGATAATACGCATGCTTGTCAAAATTCTACTTAAATCTTAGCGCCACAGTATAAAATAACCTCAAATTTATTCGGAACGCTTTCATCTTTTTATATATAATAAATTTATCATAAAATATTTTAATGAAAAAGTTGAAGTGATTTAAAAAATAAAGTAAATATAGTTAATAATCGTTTATCTTAATAAGGCGTCTGAAACAAAAACTGCTGGTTTAATCGCTTAATTAGATACTCGAATACCTGTACTTAATACATATATATAACTTTGGAAAAATATCTTTTCCACAAAATGTATAAATATATATTTATTATAGCAAGTTTTTCTTTATATTTAGGTTCAAATTCTATCACATAACTGGTAATGTTTTTTATGATATATTGTTATCCTTATTTCAACTGTTTTTATCAACATTTTACTGATCAACTGGGGGTTTGGGGCATTTTACTCGCAATCTGCGAGTCGCAGAATCGAATCCTATCCTCTTCCATGCTCGTACTTTCAGACATGAGGAAAGTATAAAGAAGCTGTTAATTTCACTATTCGTTGGTAAAAAATAGCTCAAGAGTTGGCAGTGGGTAGTGTTGAATAGCTGCCTTCCGTATAGTCTACTCTTCCAAACTAGGGACGGCTAATGTAGATTGCCGTGGGCAATCACAAGTAGCTTTTTGTGAAATTTAAAAAAAATAGGAAATCACAAGTCATGATTATATTGTTTTAAGGTCGTTGTTTTGTTAGTAAGTTCTTTTAAAATATATATGCATATAAAATCTAGTCCACATAAAGTTAACAAATCGAAACCTGGCTTCAAATATGTTCGATCTTTCAGAGATGGAGCGCTGTTTTGTGATAACCAATTCAATTGTTCCTCGGTTAAAATGTAGTCTAAAAGTTGATTGTAGATGTTTCTAGCCGGTTACTTTATATATGGTCAGAAGTTCAAAATTAATTCTTGGTATCTTTTCAGAAAACGTATGCTTGTTTAAGAACAAAATTACATTGAGCTCTTTACTGTGTTCACCACAGAGAATAGAGCTTTAGATTTTAGTGTTGTAAGTCCATAAACGTACTACTGACCCATCGGGAAACTTGGCAAAAAATAAGCAGATTAAGAAATAAGTAAAATACTATAATCTGCTAATTTCAAGGACACATACATATTTAGAGAGCAATTATAAAATCATATTGCATTTGTTATTGATAGACAATGCACAACATTTACTTTGAGGAATAAGACGATATTTGTTTTATATTTAATCAGGTGGCATTGTTGTTTTTGGTCAAAACTACATAATGGGCTTTCCGCGCTTTATCCAGTAATGTTAATTGAACCCAAATTTTAGCTTTGTACGTACATAAACTTACTACTAATCCGCCAAAGTATACAAATATGTTGGTTTTGTGTTTATTTTGCCCGTAGAAAAATTTTAACGTTTTAAGTGAAAAACAAAAGCATACAACAAGATTTACTTGTTTGTGACATCAATTATTTTTGACCACATGTGTTTTTCTTCTTTTTCTCTTCTCTATTTTTGTGTTTATTTTTAATATTATTTTGTACGCCCAATAAGTTCAAAATTTTTTCTTTTAAATTGGTGACGGAAATGACGTGACGTTTACTTTTAAAGGTGAGAGGATTGATGACATGGCGACCGAAGAAATTTAACCTTAAGTGTTTCGCTTTTGGTGTTGGACGTGTAGGTGAGGTAGTTAGGTGTTTCAGTAGGTCGATGTAGAATTCAAACTTATAATTTTATTTTAGATATTAAGTAGTTTATATATTTTAAATTGTGTAAAACATAAAATACCTGACAGGTTTTATCTGGATAATTAAAAGTGAAAGTTTCATTTGAAATTTTAACCAAAATTTTAATACTACTACTGGTAATTGTAATAACTGGTAAAGGAGTTTTTAGAGAGTTCTCGTGCGTGCTTATCACCCAAGTCGTCAGTAAGAGGTGTGCAGCATGATATTAGTGTTTGTAGTAATATAAATTATTTATATTTTTTAATGTTTTCTGTAGTTATTTGGTAGTTGATGTTAAATGACGTTTCTATAGCAACAAATAATTATAATATGGTAATATTTAATATAATGTTGATGAAATTATAGAATGTAAAGGAGTGATAATAAATAGTGAAAAACAAAACACAACTTCTAAACATATTACTTTTACTTGAGCTAAGGGTACTATATTTGACCAAAGGTTAAAATTTTACTCGGACTGTTATAGTTTTGGCCTGCTGTTCTTAAAACGTTTGGTTATATGTTTGTTACAACTGAGAGATGCTTGTGTGATGTATGGTGTGGCTATAAGGTACATAATAAAATATCAGATATTTTTTATTTAATAGTGAAATAAATGTTATATATGGGAAAAAATGTTGAGTTCTGCTGGAATATCTAAAACAGTTATAAGAAATAAAAGCATTTATTTTCCATCAGAAAATTACAATTATCCTGGGTTAGGCTAAGTGCTATTATCCCAGAACTAGTACTTGGATGAATAGATTCTAATCAGATTTCAAATTGAGTCCTAATTTGATTTTAAAAGTTGTGTTTTAATGTTGTATATGTTATAGAGGAATCTATGAAATAGAATGGTAATATCTGTTGGTATATTTATAGAATTTATGGTACTGTTGATTGTAATAATGTCTTATAATATCCACCAATGTCCATTTATTATTGCAGTTAACAAAAACTTCTAATCAAAAATAAGCTAATACTGTAGAGTTAAACTAAAAATTAACTTTTACAGTAAATAGAATTGTGTGTAAGAAATGACTAGGCTCTCTAATGTGTCATAAGTTAATATGGCCTCATTCCAATGCAGGGAGGTAATGTGTCATAAATTAATATGGCCTTATTCCAATGCAGGAATTAATGTCATAAGTTAATATGGCCTCGTTCCAATGCAGGGAGATAATGTGTCATTAAGTTAATGTGACCTCGTTCCAATGAAAGGAGGTAATGTGCATTAAATTAATATGGCCTTATTCCAATGCAGGGAGGTAATGTATCATAAGTTAATATGACCTTATTTCAATGCAGGTATATAATGTGTCATAAGTTAATATGGCCTTGTTCCAATGCAGGGAGGTAATGTGTCATGAAGTTAATATGGCCTCATTCCAATGCAGGGAGGTAATGTGTCATTAAGTTAATGTGACCTCGTTCTAATGAAAGGAGGTAATGTGCATTAAATTAATATGGCCTTATTCCAATGTAGGGAGGTAATGTGTCATAAGTTAATGTGGCCTTATTCCAATGAAGGAAGGTAATGTGTCATAAGTTAATATGGCCTTATTCCAATGTAGGGAGGTAATGTGTCATAAGTTAATGTGGCCTCATTCCAATGCAGGGAGGTAATGTGTCATAAGTTAATATGGCCTCGTTCCAATTCAGGGAGGTAATGTGTCATTAAGTTAATGTGACCTTGTTCCAATGAAAGGAGGTAATGTGCATTAAATTAATATGGCCTTATTCCAATGTAGGGAGGTAATGTGTTATAAGTTAATATGACCTTGTTCCAATGCAGGGAGGTAATGTGTCATAAGTTAATATGGCCTCGTTCCAATGCAGGGAGGTAATGTGCATTAAATTAATATGGCCTTATTCCAATGCAGGTATATAATGTGTCATAAGTTAATATGGCCTGGTTTCAATGTAGGGGGGTAATGTATCATAAATTAATATGGCCTCGTTCCAATGAAAGGAGGTAATGTGCATTAAATTAATATGGCCTTATTCCAATGCAGGAAGGTAATGTGTCATAAATTAATATGGCTTTATTCCAATGCAGGTATATAATGTGTCATAAGTTAATATGGCCTCGTTCCAATGCAGGGAGGTAATGTGTCATGAAGTTAATATGGCCTGGTTCCAATGTAGGGAGGTAATGTGTCACAAATTAATATGGCCTTATTCCAATGAGTATTCATAAAATAGTCCTGATCACTGTAAAAATGATTAATAATAGTATTCAAAATTATTTTAAGTGGCTTTAATAATAAAATCTAACTTTTATTAAAGAGAAATGAATCATTATTAATATAATATATAGTTGTGTGTTCTTATGCTCTTTTAATGATTCTTAGGTTCGTTTGATTTTAGTAGGAAATTGACAGTTGGGTAGTTTTCATGAATTTACAGTTAATGATACTTTGAAATCAGGATTTTGAATATCAACAGCATAAGTACTTTGGAAATATTCATTCAGCCAGTTATTTTTATATATTATTAGCTTTAGTAGCTTTGTTATAAAGTTTTAAATGCACTCATCAGAGAAACATAACTGATCATGAAATAAGTTGTTTCATACGCCATCTTGAATTATGAAAAGTATAGGTTCTCATTTAAATACAAGTGTGCCATATATATATATATATATATATATATATATCAGAACATAACTAATGTCTATCAAACAACATACCATGTTCATATGACTAAACCAGTTATTTATGTAAATGAAAAAGTTTGTTCGCTGTTGAATTGGTTCACTGGGAAAGTTTTCATTAGTTATAATATTTTTGAAAAGAAAAATTTAAGATATAATCAGGTTAGGTGGGCCTACTAGTTAAGGGAGGATCTGGGTAAATAGGCCTGCTTGTCAGAAGAAGGTAATGTTGATAGTCATGGAAGGATCAGGATAATTGAGCATGTTAGTTGGATTTCTAAAGTTCAAACTAGTCAGGGAGGTCATTGGAAAGTTGGGATTTTATTATCTATTTTCAGAATAATTTCAAAGTTTTTTCTTGCTTTATAAAGTTTAAAGATTTTTAATAGGGCTTCTTTTGTTGTTGTTGAGGTAATGCTCCTTTTAGTGTTGTATATTTTAACATGTAGAAGGTTTTTAATAAACATCAGGGCATTGGATGCTTATGAAGCTGATAAAAGAAGAAAAAATGCTTGCAAAATCATTGGCTTACTGGTAGAAAGTGGAAATACGTTGTTTTGGGATGAATTATTATGATTGGTTCATGTGTTTGTTTTGTATGTAAGCATAAAAATAATTGTCACTGTTCAGTAGAATATTCCATTAATGTTTTATATTTAATTAGTTTCATGTAGTAGAAGTTGTACCTAATCATTTTTTTTTATTTTGAATTTACTTGTAAAAGAGAAACTAGTGTAATGAAAGGCAACTATTGTATACACCTAATCTACAAACCATGTCACAAAGGTCAAATTATGTGGAATAGTCAGGATAATATTGTGTGTGATCCTGAGATAAAAGATGTGAACTTTATTTCTTTAATATTTCACTTATTTATCAAGGTTTAGCCAAGCATGCTTGCATGTGTTTATATATATATAATGTTTATGCTTTAACATAATACCACAGTTAATGTTATTTTCAGAGTGACTTAAGCTGTATTAGAAACACTTTGAAAACAAAGAAAGAATGAAATGCTTTAATATATAAATAAGAATTGTAGCACAAGTTGTGATACTTGTTGGTCAGGAGGAACCTGTACTTGTCATGTATTAATATGTAAATAAGAATTGTGGCACAAGTTGTGATACTTGTTGGTCAGGAGGAACCTGTACTTGTCACGTATTAATATGTAAATAAGAATTGTTGCACAAGTTGTGATGCCTGTTGGTCAGGAGGAACCTGTACTTGTCACGTATTAATATGTAAATAAGAATTGTAGCACAAGTTGTGATGCCTGTTGGTCAGGAGGAACCTGTACTTGTCACGTATTAATATGTAAATAAGAATTGTAGCTCAAGTTGTGATACTTGTTGGTCAGGAGGAACCTGTACTTGTCATGTATTAATATGTAAATAAGAATTGTAGCACAAGTTGTGATACTTGTTGGTCAGGAGGAACCTGTACTTGTCACGTATTAATATGTAAATAAGAATTGTAGCTCAAGTTGTGATACTTGTTCGTCAGGAGGAACCTGTACTTGTCACGTATTAATATGTAAATAAGAATTGTAGCACAAGTTGTCATACATGTTGGTCAGGAGGAACCTGTACTTGTCACGTATTAATATATAAATAAGAATTGTAGCACAAGTTGTCATACATGTTGGTCAGGAGGAACCTGTACTTGTCATGTATTAATATGTAAATAAGAATTGTAGCACAAGTTGTGATACTTGTTGGTCAGGAGGAACCTGTACTTGTCATGTATTAATATGTAAATAAGAATTGTAGCACAAGTTGTGATACTTGTTGGTCAGGAGGAACCTGTACTTGTCACGTATTAATATGTAAATAAGAATTGTAGCACAAGTTGTGATGCCTGTTGGTCAGGAGGAACCTGTACTTGTCACGTATTAATATGTAAATAAGAATTGTAGCACAAGTTGTGATGCCTGTTGGTCAGGAGGAACCTGTACTTGTCACGATTAATATGTAAATAAGAATTGTTGCACAAGTTGTGATGCCTGTTGGTCAGGAGGAACCTGTACTTGTCACGTATTAATATGTAAATAAGAATTGTAGCACAAGTTGTGATGCCTGTTGGTCAGGAGGAACCTGTACTTGTCACGTATTAATATGTAAATAAGAATTGTAGCACAAGTTGTGATGCCTGTTGGTCAGGAGGAACCTGTACTTGTCACGTATTAATATGTAAATAAGAATTGTTGCACAAGTTGTGATGCCTGTTGGTCAGGAGGAACCTGTACTTGTCACGTATTAATATGTAAATAAGAATTGTAGCACAAGTTGTGATGCCTGTTGGTCAGGAGGAACCTGTACTTGTCACGTATTAATATGTAAATAAGAATTGTAGCTCAAGTTGTGATACTTGTTGGTCAGGAGGAACCTGTACTTGTCATGTATTAATATGTAAATAAGAATTGTAGCACAAGTTGTGATACTTGTTGGTCAGGAGGAACCTGTACTTGTCACGTATTAATATGTAAATAAGAATTGTAGCTCAAGTTGTGATACTTGTTCGTCAGGAGGAACCTGTACTTGTCACGTATTAATATGTAAATAAGAATTGTAGCACAAGTTGTCATACATGTTGGTCAGGAGGAACCTGTACTTGTCACGTATTAATATATAAATAAGAATTGTAGCACAAGTTGTCATACATGTTGGTCAGGAGGAACCTGTACTTGTCACGTATTAATATGTAAATAAGAATTGTAGCACAAGTTGTGATACTTGTTCGTCAGGAGGAACCTGAACTTGTCATGTATTAATATGTAAATAAGAATTGAAGCACAAGCTGTGATACTTGTTGGTCAGGAGGAACCTGTACTTGTCACGTATTAATATGTAAATAAGAATTGTAGCACAAGTTGTGATGCCTGTTGGTCAGGAGGAACCTGTACTTGTCACGTATTAATATGTAAATAAGAATTGTAGCACAAGTTGTGATACTTGTTCGTCAGGAGGAACCTGTACTTGTCATGTATTAATATGTAAATAAGAATTGTAGCACAAGTTGTGATACTTGTTCGTCAGGAGGAACCTGTACTTGTCATGTATTAATATGTAAATAAGAATTGTAGCACAAGTTGTGATACTTGTTGGTCAGGAGGAACCTGTACTTGTCACGTATTAATATGTAAATAAGAATTGTAGCACAAGTTGTGATACTTGTTCGTCAGGAGGAACCTGTACTTGTCATGTATTAATATGTAAATAAGAATTGAAGCACAAGTTGTGATACTTGTTGGTCAGGAGGAACCTGTACTTGTCATGTATTAATATATAAATAAGAATTGTAGCACAAGTTGTGATACTTGTTGGTCAGGAGGAACCTGTACTTGTCATGTATTAATATGTAAATAAAAATTGAAGCACAAGTTGTGATACTTGTTGGTCAGGAGGAACCTGTACTTGTCACGCATTAATATGTAAATAAGAATTGTGGCACAAGTTGTGATACTTGTTGGTCAGGAGGAACCTGTACTTGTCACGCTTTAATATGTAAATAAGAATTGTAGCACAAATTGTGATACTTGTTGGTCAGGAGGAACCTGTACTTGTCACGCATTAATATGTAAATAAGAATTGTGGCACAAGTTGTGATACTTGTTGGTCAGGAGGAACCTGTACTTGTCACGCATTAATATGTAAATAAGAATTGTAGCACAAGTTGTGATACTTGTTGGTCAGGAGGAACTCTTACTTGTCATGTATTAATATGTAAGTAAGAATTGTGGCACAAGTTGTGATACTTGTTGGTCAGGAGGAACTCTTACTTGTCATGTATTAATATGTAAGTAAGAATTGTGGCACAAGTTGTGATACTTGTTGGTCATGAGGAACTCTTACTTGTCACGCATTAATATGTAAATAAGAATTGTGGCACAAGTTGTGATACTTGTTGGTCAGGAGGAACTCTTACTTTTATGTATTAATATAGGTAGTATTATTAAATTTTGGTATGTACCTTCACCACTGAAGGTGGGCAGAGGATATATGTTTTTACCCTGTGTATTTGTTTGTTAGCTAGATTTCTCAAAAATGGTTAAATTGACTTGGACAAAAGTTGTTATACATTTGTATTATGACCAAAAATGGAAGTGGTCAGTTTTTGGAGGTTCAATATGAAAATTATGATGATGATAATTCTTATTCTGTTAACATGAGGATATGTCATGTATGTAGAATATTATTTCTCATTGTTAACAATTTCTCATTGTTTTATTGATAACCTCTTCGGTGTGGATTCCTGAACATGTTGAGGGAATCTCCCAGGGAAGTTTCTGTTCTTTCAGTTTACCTCCTTTGGGATCTAAACATCCACTCACATGTTTGCTGTGCATGGTGACCCGTGAAGGGGAGGAGAGGATCCTGGTGGTTGAGGGGTCCAACCCTAACACACCACTTTGGCCTTGAATTCCTGTAGTGGGGTGGTTCCCCTTAGGTCAATCAGCTGGTCCACTTGGGCTAGGGTCAACCAAGTACCAGTGTTGGGTGTTCTCAACAGGTGTTGTGGACATTCTATCTGATGCTGGTGTTTGGGTATAGTGCTCACAAAACCCTGGCATTGCTGCAGTGTCCTTTATTAGCATTATCGCACAACCCTCCCAGGGCTCCATGGTAGGTGGGGTCAGTGGATCCTCCAAATAAAAACTCAAATAAAATAGCGTAAAAACAGTACATAGGTAAACAACCACATCTTGACGATTCTTAACAGCAATCTTCAACATCCGTAACACCTGTTGTACCTCATTTCCTTATACTACAACATTCTCTTTCAGACAAACCTTTAGGGCAAATGTCTCCTTTTTCATTCAGAAGGAACAAGAGGGACTTGATGGCTCTTCAAAGTCAGTAAAGAAATGTTAGTGTGAAATGGACCCTCATTGCATCAATTTCAATGGCTCTCACCTGTCCTCCTTTCGCTCTTGTCCTGAATAGTTGGAAGAAAAGAGGTGGATCATTTGAAAATGATACATAACATTATTTACCCTGAGTCTTAAAAGTTGCTGTCCACCACTTCACTTCGGATGTATGCTACTGCACTTCATTCTACTACTACAGTGGGAGTGTAGACAGATCTCTCTATGCCTCCAAAATAATCATTCTCAAACCAAATGAAAAGTCTTTTGACCTTCATGGTTAAATAAGTTGATGAATCAACTTCAAGACCAATCTCTGTCCCTAACATACATTCCAACAAATCCAAAGATCAGCTTCCTTTGGTTCTCTTGGTACAGGCATTTCCTTGGGTACATCTTCTCCCACCCCAAGATGCAAAGGATCATTTGTTCACGCCCTCAATTGCTGGAATCGTCTTTCAACAGCAAAGACCTGCCCAATCGACCCAGAGCAGGATCTATGGATGTTGATAGACCTCCCTCAAATAAAGACAGTAAATAAAAAAGACATGGTTGTAAACATAAGTGTTTTCCACTCAATTCATCTACACATAAATAAAAATGACCACCTTGATATACTGGAACTGTAGAGGTTTACATTTTAACCTGGATGACATCAACATACTGATTGCTTCCTACCATCCTGTATGTCTTTCCTCACAGGAAACATTCCTGAAACCTGCTGTTACAGTCCCTTTTCAGCAGTTTTCTTTGTACAAAAATGACAGGCTGTGTGATGGACAAGTGCATGGAGGAGTGGCACTGTTGTTTGATCAGCATGTGCCCGTCTTGTCTTTGCCACTTTGACACACTCTTGGAAGCCATAGCCATCCGTGTTTTCTTAGGTCATACCATCGTTTGTTCTCTCTACCTGTCACCTGGAGAAACCTATGGTTGATCAGGCCTTGATGCTGTTATTGAACAATTGCCATCTCCCTTTTTAATCCTAGGAGACTTTAATGGACACCATCCCCTCTGAGGATATTGATAGGAGGGGTCACTCTGTAGAGCGTATGCTCTCTGATCACAACCCTTCTCTTTTCAATACTGGTTCTTCTACTTATTTTCATGCACCTAGTCAGTCCTTTACTGCTATTGATTTCTCGGTTTGCTCCCCTTCATTATTCTCCCATTTTTCATGGAGAGTTGACAATAATCCACGAGGCAGTGATCATTTTCCTACAATTTTGAGAGAGACTGACTGTGGTTGATGCCACCCATCCCATGTGCCCCAGTGAAAGCTGGATCAAGCAAATTGGCTCTCTTTCACTGCTCTCCCAAAACTTGATCTTGCCATCAATAAACGACTGTGTGGTTGCAGTAACTGACTGTATTATACAAGTAGCTGATCACCGTATTCCTGAAACCTCAACACGTTTTCCACTATATCCTAGTCCATAGTGGAATCCTGCCTGCCACATGGAACGGAAGGCACAAAACAGGCTTGGGATACTTTTCGTAGGTATCCCATACTCACACTGCATTGCTTTCTAGCAGGCCCATGAGCATGCTAGATGTGTAAGACATCAAAGCCAGAATGAATCTTGGATTAAGTTCACAACCAGTATATCTTCTGCCACCAGTTCCAAAATCACATGCGACAGGCTTCAAAAGGTCAGTAGGCACTACAATTCTGCCCCCCTCTCAATCTTACTCTCTGATGGCCAAGAAGTAGCCGATACTCTAGGTGAAAGCTTTTGTTGAGTATCTAGCACTTCTGCTTCTTCCACCTTCATAGCCATGAAGATTCTGGCAGAGCGATCACTTCTTTCCTTTCGTGCTGATTGTCTCTATGACTATAATTGTCCATTTACACTAGTGAAACTCAAACTGGTCCTTCATCGGTCTGACAGTACATCGGTTGGACCTGATGATGTACACTATGAAATGATGTGCCATCTATCTCCTGCTATTCTTGCTATTCTTTTGACTGTTTTAACTGGATTTGGTAGGAGAATGTTTTCATGATGCCTAGTGCCAGCCTGTTGTCCTACCTTTCTAAGCCTGGGAAGGATCCCAAGATTTCTTCAAACTATTGTCCAGTTGCTTTGATGAGATGTCTTTGTAAGATGTTAGAGAGGATGGCTAATGCTCTTCTTGTTTGGTTCCTCAATTCAAACAACCTCCTCTTGATCACCCAGTGTGGGTTCAGATGTCAGCACTCCACCATGGACCACCTGATTCGACTTGAAACGTCAATCAGAGAAGCCTTTCTGAAATGACAACATCTTGTATCAATATTCTTTGACAATGAGAAGGCTTATGATACAACATGGAGGTATGGCATTTTGCAAGACCTCCATATATATAGGTTACATGGCCATTTGCTCATTTTTATTAAAGAAATTTCAATGAACAGGAGATACCAAGTTTGTGTGGGTTTGACTCTTTCCCGTTCTTTTCTACAGAAACTTGGTGTCCCTCAGGGCTGTGTTTTGAGTGTCACACTTTTCAGTATAAAGATTAATGCCATCACTGAAAAACTTCCACCTACTGTTGCAAACAGACTCTATGTCGATGACTTTCACATCTCATGTCAGTTATTGAACATGAGGTATATTGAATAGCAACTACAAACTGTCCTCAATAATTTACTGAAGTGAACCACAGCCAACAGCTTTAACCTCTCTTTCTCTCTAAAACCATTTGCATACACTTTTTCCATCAATGGGGTCTTCACCCTGATCCTGAACTCCCGTATTGGTGAAGTTGTGGTGCCTGTTGTCCTTGAGACAAAATTTTGGTGCTTATCTTTGACCATAAGCTACCCTTTATACCACGTATCAAGCAGCTACAGTTCAAATGTACAAGAGCACTAAACATCCTCCGTATCCTCTCTTCCGCCACTTGGGGAGCAGATCGACGTTCTATGCTAAAGATATATCGTGCTCTTATTCGATCGAAACTCTACTATGGATCACTGGTCTATGGCTAGACCCTATTTATCATTAAGGACTTTGGCTCTGGGTCTTTCCACACTTTCCCAGTTCAGAGCTTATATAAAGAGTCTCATGAAGCTTCTTTGCACTTCTGCTGTTGGCAACTTTCTTTACTATGTGCTTCAAAACTTCGTTCCTTACCAGAGCATCCCACGTGGGGTTGGGTTTTCCTTCCTTGTTGGACCATGCTATTTCAGACTAGATGATCTAACATTGCTTGTTTTGGTCTTCATATCCTGGCACAGTTGGATGAATTGGGTCTGTCCTTGGATAACATTGCTGTATCCACTGGTCAACTCATCCCACCATGGCTTTTTACAGTCTCCAAATGTGACCTATCTTTACATCATATGAAGAAAGCAGACACTTCTGATTGGAAATACTGTCTGTTATTTGCTGAACATCTTTTGAACCATCCTTCCATTCCTATTTATACAGATGGTCCAAAATCAGGTGACTGTATGGGCTCTGCCATGGTTTGTTGTGGTTCGGTGGTTGCATGCAGAATCTCCTCTACAGCTGAACTGTATGCCATTTCTCTTGCCCTGGATCAAATAGAAGCTAAGCAGTACTCAAACTGCACTATTTATACTGACTTGCTTAATTCTCTACTGGCCCTGGAATTATTTCATGTTCGCTCACATCCTGTTCTCTCCAATATTCAAAACCAACTGGCCCATTTCTCTTTGATATTTACTTCTACCCAGTTTTTCTGGATACCGGGCCACGTTGGTATTCGTGGGAATGAGCTCTCCAACACTGCAGCTAAATCTATCTGCTCTGGCTCTATCACTGCTGTGCCTGTTCCATACTTGTACTATGGTCCTGTATTCAAGGCTCGGCTCTGTGCTAGCTGGCAGTCGACTTGGAGTGAGTAACACAAAAAACAAGCTTTTCCAAATAAAACCCTGTATTGGACTTTGGCCGCCTTGCTTCGTAAGGATTGGAAAGAGGAAGTTGTTCTAACTGGACTATGACTGATTACAGCTTTTCAACTCATCATTTTCTTGTATCTGGAACTGATGTACCAGTGTGTAGTCTGTATAACACTCAGGTCATAATAAGCCACATTTTACTATCTTGCCATTGTTATGAATCTCAACAATTCATGTCATGGTTATGTTGTACTGCTACAAAGCAAAGTGATGTACATATTTTTTTCTTGAGTATATGATGCCTGTTTCATAATTCCACTCTATATATATTACTGTTTTATTAGTAGGTAAAGAGAATACCTGTTCAAGAAGTACTGTTGTATCCTGCAGGTGTGCTTTACTTCTGTTTTTTTCAGGCAGTTGTTATCCACTTATATGAATACTATCCTACCTTTACTGGTCCCTTCATATTTTCAGTTTGGAATTATAGCTTTGGGTGTGTAAAGATAGCAGAATTGAGGAAGTTATTGTTTAACTACACTTAAAATATATACTTTTTAAAACAAGAAATGCAAAAAGGATATTTTTGTTATTTTAAAGAGAAATGTATGTAATAACGTTACAAGCTCAGAGTATGTGATGTTACACGTGTTAAGGCACTGATTGTCAGACCAAAATGACAATAAAAATTGTGCACTTTGAAAACGGAGGAAAACATCGGATTTTTCGCCAAAACGCATGTGTGTCCAATAAATTTGTTTGAGAGATCTGCATGTTCTGCAAGTGCAACATGTGCAAAATTCTATAAAAGTGATGGGTTCTCGGTTTCCATAGCTCAGTTTTAAGCCACAGACACACAATACAGTTACGCCAAGACTGACTGAAGCACAATGCAACAATGCCATTGGTCGCTTGGAAGCAGGCGAATCTTGATCAGATGTTGCCAGAGCTGTGAATGTCCACCCAAGCACCATCACAAGGCTATGGAATCGTCACCAACAACATGGATCAACTTGTGACCGCCCACGATCTGGCAGACCTCGCGGTGACCACGCCTGCACAAGTTCGTAACATCCGGTTACGTCACCTTCGGGATAGGACCACCACTATGATGTCTACTGCCTCAACCATACCAGGGCTGCGTAGGATTTCTGATCAGACCGTACACAACCGTCTACGAGATTCTTAGGCTCCATGTGCAACCCATCATGGTGAACGTCAACGACGTTTTTGAACATGACAACACCCGTCCTCACACAGCCCGACTCACCACTGTCTTCTTGAGACACCACAACATCAATGTTCTTCCCTGGCCCTCCAAATCACCAGATTTAAACCCCATCGAACATCTTTGGGACGAGTTGGACCGACATTTGCGACGGCGACTACCTCAACTGCAGATTCTACCTCAGCTTGCAGCAGCTTTGCAGGCTGAGTGGACAGCCATTCCACAGGACGTGATTCGTCATCTCATCACTTCCATGAGCAGGAGATACCAAGCAGTTATTGATGCTCATGGGGGCATACTCGTTATTGATGTTGAGTGATATTCAACTTCAACTAGTTAGCGTGGACTTCGCCTTTGCAGACTTTGGATAAAACTTGTTATAAACTTGTTAACAATTTGTCTCATATTTTGCCTTTTGCGTTTCTTTTTTTGAAGAGTATATTTCCAGTTGTTACTTACCTCCTATCATGTTTAACATGGTCATCATCGCAGTTGTCACTGGTCTTGTATGTAGATCACAGCCACTAGGTGATCCTGTAAACATGGTGAGATATGCTGTTGTCTTTATTCTCCTGTTTAACATGGTCATCATCACAGTTGTCTTCTTTCTTCTGTTTAATATGGTCATCATCACAGTTGTTTTCTTTCTTCTGTTCCCTTTTAAGAATCACAGTTCGATTTGAAATTAGAAAATGGTTGTAACATCAAGTAACTCAAAACCAGGACTGGAAAGGCCAAGTTCAGGTGACTAACGCTGCTATTTGAACTATCCGTTAGTCATCCTTGTGAGTTATTATAGTTACTATTATGCTACAGAAAGTCCTTTACAACTTATATTACTGTAGTTTTTCTGTTATTGCTGCAGACTAGATGTAGACATTGGTTTTATTGTTATTTGTTTTTTTAAACTTTGTTTTGTTTTACTTTAATTTTAACTTTTTACTGGATGTTTGGTGGAAATAGCGAAGCTGCTTTTTGCTATAAAACACCAAACCAACCAGCCAAATTGATAACCAAAGACGAAGGACAAACTTTTCTATTGGTTTTAGGGCTAAATCTGATGAATACTACTTGTTAGAGGTATCTACTCACTGAGTGCCCCTCTAGTTATATGTTTTGTTAAAGTGATACCTGTTTTATAATCAAACATAAATCATGCAATGCTAACTTGTATATTGTACCTTGTTAAATTGTTAGGTACTAAACAAGGTGTGATAATTATGTGTATTCTAGTGCTCCAAGGCTTGAAACAAAGTTAACTTCAAGTTCTGTGTGAGATGTTTATTTTACAATTTTTAACAGACATTTTCCATCATTGTAAGGTCTTTTCTAAGAAGTGGACAGTGTTGTTTAAATCTCATGTTAACCAAAGTGTAACATATAGTGTTGTTTAAATCTCATGTTCACCAAAGTGTAACATATAGCATTGTTTAAATCTCATGTTCACCAAAGTGTAACATATAGCGTTGTTTAAATCTCATGTTCACCAAAGTGTAACATATAGCGTTGTTTAAATCTCGTGTTAACCAAAGTGTAACATATAGTGTTGTGTAAATCTCATGTTAACCAAAGTGTAACATATAGCGTTGTTGAAATCTCATGTTAACCAAAGTGTAACATATAGCGTTGTTGAAATCTCATGTTAACCAAAGTGTAATATATAGCGTTGTTTAAATGTCCTGTTAACCAAAGTGTAACATATAGTGTTGTTTAAATCTCATGTTAACCAAAGTGTAACATATAGTGTTGTGTAAATCTCATGTTCACCAAAGTGTAACATATAGTGTTGTTTAAATCTCGTGTTAACCAAAGTGTAACATATAGCGTTGTTTAAATCTCGTGTTAACCAAAGTGTAACATATAGCGTTGTTTAAATCTCGTGTTAACCAAAGTGTAACATTTAGCGTTGTTGTGTTTTAAAGCGTTGTTTAAATCTCGTGTTAACCAAAGTGTAACATATAGCGTTGTTTAAATCTCGTGTTAACCAAAGTGTAACATGTAGCGTTGTTTAAATCTCGTGTTAACCAAAGTGTAACATGTAGCGTTGTTTAAATCTCGTGTTAACCAAAGTGTAACATATAGCGTTGTTTAACTCTCGTGTTAACCAAAGTGTAACATATAGCATTGTTTAAATCTCATGTTAACCAAAGTGTAACATATAGCATTGTTTAAATCTCATGTTAACCAAAGTGTAAAATATAGCGTTGTTTAAATCTCGTGTTAACCAAAGTGTAACATATAGCGTTGTTTAAATCTCATGTTAACCAAAGTGTAATATATAGCGTTGTTGAAATCTCATGTTAACCAAAGTGTAATATATAGCGTTGTTGAAATCTCGTGTTAACCAAAGTGTAATATATAGCGTTGTTTAAATGTCCTGTTAACCAAAGTGTAACATATAGTGTTGTGTAAATCTCATGTTAACCAAAGTGTAACATATAGTGTTGTGTAAATCTCATGTTAACCAAAGTGTAACATATAGCGTTGTTGAAATCTCGTGTTAACCAAAGTGTAACATATAGGTTTTTTGAAGTTGTTCTTTAACTTTGTACTAATATTTTAAGCCTGATTCAGTAACGTAGTTGTTTTGAAATATAAGTCAAGTTCATATAAATTAAAAAACCTTTGTTCATACATGTATTAATACAGTGTTTGTGTGGTAATGACATATTAGTAGGATGGTTTGTAAATGTGATTTATATTTCTTATGGATAAAGTAGAAGGAAGGAGTGTTTCATATACAGCTAGTTCAGAACTATAATTGTTTTTCATAGCCTTTTATAATATTAAATAAACTTGTTGTCATGACTTTATTGGCCTTAAAAGTTTATTAATGTTTAGTTTTCTTTTTAACCAGATGAAAAATACTGCACGTGATGACTGAGGAATAAACCATGAGATGGAAGAGCTACTTAATTTATAAGTAGATTGTTTGTTCAGGTACAGGAGAGAGAGGTGTTTTGTAGAAGTGTTGTAGTCAGGTTAAAGTCATATCTTGTGTTTTGTAGAAGTGTTTTAATCAGATTATGGTTATATCTTGTGTTTAGTTGAAGTGTCTTAATCAGATTATGGTTATATCTTGTGTTTAGTTGAAGTGTCTTAATCAGATTGTAATAAAAAACTTAGTTATATCTTGAGTTTAGGTACAGGAGAGGTGTGTTTAGTTGAAGTGTTTTAGTCAGATTATGATTATATCTTGTGTTTAGTTGAAGTGTCTTAATCAGATTGTAATGAAAAACTTAGTTATATCTTGTGTTTGAGTACAGGAGAATTTTGTGTAGTTGAAGTGTTGTAATGATTTATTTTGGAAGCATTATCAGCTGTTTCATTTAGGAGTTATAGTTGTAAAAAGTAGGGCTATTGCTTCTAGGCTTTTGATTTATGTGTAAAGAAATACTAATTCACTAACCATGCTCCGAGGAAAGATTCGTTTTCATACTTGTAAGGTTGTTCTAGCAACTTCTCTTGTGTGGTTTCTGTTGGGAGTGTGTCTGTTAATGTACTACACAGAATGTATTGGTACTTCATGTGAAATTGGCAACGAAGTTCGAGGAATATCGCACAGTGAAGACCATGCACCATTTGTCAAGTCATCTAATTCACCTGCTGGAGAGTTTAGAAGTTGGACTGAACGTGGTAAGAATATTTATCTTGTGTTAAACAAAAGAATCTATTCATGCAATTTTTCATCTGTGAGAATTTGTGTTTATTAATATGAATGATAAGCTGTCTTATAGTAATGTAATTCTTATTGGTGAAATTAAAACATAACATTTATAAGTTCTGGAATTGAAAGAAAAACTTGTAAGTATTAGATAGAAAGTAATAAATATAATAATGTGTATAAAGATATTAAGATGTATGTAACAGAGGGTTGAATTAATCCTGTTAAAACAATTTTGAATGAGCAAACCAAGTCACATGATAACCATAGCCAACATAGGTTTGGACTGAAACACAATCTACTGCGACTACATTTTGACATTGTGGTGTTTTGTAAGTAGTGATGCTACCAAACATTTGTCACTTTTGAGAAGGATATATAATAGCCCATTACAGAACAAAAAGTTAATACATTTAGATTATAAAGATGTTTTTAGGTTCAGGATTTGTTTTGTTTTTTTCTGAAAAGAAGATATCCCTTGTGCTTTTATTGTCACTAGCAAACAGAAAAACGTGAAGCAGCTTGGGCAGGACTGTCTCGATGGAGCCCTGCAATAAGTCACACCCAAAGCAAATATTAATCCTACAATGTCATATTACAGATGAGAAATGAAGAACACAAATGCTATTGGTAAAAGCCATCAAAATATCCCAAACAACAGTACACAACATAATTGAGATTGATCTCCATCTAGACTCACCATCATCCAGTTCAACTGTTGCATGTTTAAAACATCTGAAGAAAGAATGAATTAGGTATTCATACTGTTTCATCCAAAGAACATTTGTCAAATTGTTGGACTCGGTGCCTGTGGATCTCTTTGTGATCATTTGACTGTTACAGGGATTCTGGGAAGTCATAGTCCCGATACATTGGGTGATGGATTATGGAATGCAGTCCATGAACAGTTGTGAGTTTTGAACATGACAGATTTACAAGGGAACCTTTTACAGTGGAAACTAATAGGCATAACTTGTGATAGAGCTTGACTGGATGTGGTGACGTGAACTGTAATGACATAATGAATTTCCGTAATTGTTTTTTTTTATAAACTTAACATTCATATGTACACACACACACACACACACACACACACGTGTATATGTATTTTATGTTTTGATCAAAATAATATTTACTCTCACATTTAATATGCCAATTTTTGTCATGAAAAGAATATTCAGCACGAAAATAGATCAGTGTTGTGTTGAGAACTCTTCAGTTAAAACATTTATTGTCTGTTTCTTCTCAGTTTTACACAAAAATCCAGCTGAGTGGCCAGGAGAAAATGGAAAAGGTGTGGTCATTCCTAAAGAAGAAGAAAGTTTAAAAAAGGAAAAATTTAAACTTAATCAGTTTAACTTGCTTGCTAGTGACAAAATTGCTCTCAACAGGTCACTACCTGATTTTAGAATGGAGAAGTAAGATAACTTTTATATCACTTCAAAATAAATTTTATTTTATGTAAAGTGGCTATTGAATTAAATGAAATATATTAGTTTAAAATAGAGAGATAAGTCACATCTGTTTGGTACAGTGATAGTGAAAACAAAATAGACACTGATAACTCTTACACTAGAGTTATTAAATAATTCTTTCAGATAATTTTATTGAGGGTAATTCCAAAACAATATTATGTATCTAGTACGTGAATTATGTTGTAAAATACATATTGAAGTTAAGTCCGTCAGTGCTATTTTAAGTTTTGATGGGGTGAAACTGTTTCATGTTGCGTCAACTGTCGAACACTCGTTGAAACTATTTCATGTTGGACGACATTAATCATTAAATGTTTGTTGTTTAGTATCACATCATTAATACAACTATGTAAGATAGTTATAAGACTCTTTAAGCTTCCATATTTGTAGTATCTCACTCACAAGAAGCATTCTTCATCTTAATTTCCATCTAAACATTGATCATTTGTTTTGCTAATAGTGCACTAGTCTGTAATACCCCTTTATTTTTGCACTGTTTCAGAACATGTGCATAGTGTGTGACTACCCTCCACCTATACTGTTGCAGGGAGTTTCCTCTGCTATTCTAACACAATTGACATTACATTGTATATATACATGTATATGTGTGTTTACTTTGTTCCATCTGCTTGTGTCTTCTTTGTGATTACATTTCATTCCTTAACCAGTTTCAAGTTAAAATCTTTAGTTTTGAATTTTATTTTTTGAATAATTCTACAGTAATTTAAATTCTAATTCTGTGGTGGCAGATGTTGATGTTCTTTCCAACATGGATGATAGTAGTGATGTCACCAGTCCCCAACAATGTTTATCAAAGCAGTTCAAACCTAGAGAGTTAGACACTTTTGCTCATCAGTCTGTTTGTTTTCCCTTTCCACCTGGACAAGCTTCTTAGGAAGAATTTATTCAGGATGCAGATAATTTTGGACAGTCACTTACTGCTGACAAGAGTGTTTGACATTCCTCTACCTTAGTGGTCAAGTAGTAAATGTTTTGTCCCTAATTCTTGATTATTCTCTTCTGTTTGGGTGAAGAATCTTTTAGCAATTTATTATTTTTTTCACCTAACATGGTATGGGTATGCCCCATCCCCTGTCTGATGGGCCAGTATTTTTTGTTTTACTAGCAGGCTTCAGATCCATTTTTTTGCTTCCTAACATTTGAATCATCTTCTTTGCTTTGTGGTGCTCAAATCCAGGGGCTTTGTTTTACTTTAACCAATCTTCGTTTTCTATGATTCATCTTGTTCTGACCACTTTTTTGCATATTATTTCCTCAGTAAAGTTGTTGTCTCAAGGATTTTGTTAGTCATCTGATCAATTTTGTGACGAACTCATGACCCTCCTGTGGTCTACTCTAGCCCATTTATTGGGATTTGTGCTATTTCTTAGCACCTGGGATTTTTTTGGGAGAGGATTACTTGATGGAATGTATCTCACCCTCTATTCATTGGTAGACCCTGTTTTTGTGGAAATGATTTGTGGGAGTTGTCCTTCATCTTTGGAGTCTAAGGTTCATGTTGAGAGGCTACATCCTTCTTGTCCTTCCTGGCATCTTGTTTGTCTTACCTGACTGTTCCTTGTGCTTCCATACTCTATTCCAGACATTTCTATCCTTACCCTTATTTTCCCCATTTCTCCTCAAGGGGACAGTAGTAGAGGTGAGGGATGTATTTTCCAGGGCAACTGGGGGATCACGCTGCAGCACTTCTCAACTATTTGGTGCATCTTCACCATGGATCCATGGGTTCTGTCTGAGTGAATTTTAGTTCAGGTTTCTTGTGAATTTAGAGAAATTCTTCTAACTCTCTATTCAATATGTTACTCACTTAGGGTTTCTTTTCAGTTCCAATCTTAGTTGAACACATTATTCTTCACTTCAGCCCATGGATATGGAATGTGTAGTCACAAAAGCAGTGTAAACACACCTTCTCTCGCTGTATGAGAGGTTCTATCTCTTTTGGGGACTTGGGCATTTTTGGGAGCTCTTATAATCTGGAGTTGGGTACACATGCTATCCCTTCAATGGTTATTTATTGACTAGTGGAACTTCTACCTCGATATATGGCTCAGCATTGGGACTTTCTGCACTTTCCCAGTTCAGAGCTTATACATACTCCCATGAACCTTCTTTGCACCTCTGCCATTGGCAACTGTCTTTACTATGTGTTTCAAAACTTCGTTCCTTACCAGAGCATCCCACTTGGGGTTGGGTTGTCCTTCCTTGTTGGGCCATGCTATTTCAGACTAGATGATCTAACATTGCTTGTTTTGGTCTTCATATCCTGGCACAGTTGGATGAATTTGGTCTGTCCTTGGATAACATTGCTGTATCCACTGGTCAACTCATCCCACCATGGCTTTTTACAGTCTCCAAATGTGACCTATCTTTACATCATATGAAGAAAGCAGACACTTCTGATTGGAAATACTGTCTGTTATTTGCTGAACATCTTTTGAACCATCCTTCCATTCCTATTTATACAGATGGTCCAAAATCAGGTGACTGTATGGGCTCTGCCATGGTTTGTTGTGGTTCGGTGGTTGCATGCAGAATCTCCTTTACAGCTGAACTGTATGCCATTTCTCTTGCCCTGGATCAAATAGAAGCTAAGCAGTACTCAAACTGCACTATTTATACTGATTTGCTTAATTCTCTACTGGCCCTGGAATTATTTCATGTTCGTTCACATCCTGTTCTCTCCAATATTCAAAATCAACTGGCCCATTTCTCTTTGATATTTACTTCTACCCAGTTTTTCTGGATACCGGGCCACGTTGGTATTCGTGGGAATGAGCTCTCCAACACTGCAGCTAAATCTATCTGCTCTGGCTCTATCACTGCTGTGCCTGTTCCATACTTGTACTATGGTCCTGTATTCAAGGCTCGGCTCTGTGCTAGCTGGCAGTCGACTTGGAGTGAGTAACACAAAAACAAGCTTTTCCAAATAAAACCCTGTATTGGACTTTGGCCGTCTTGCTTCCGTAAGGATTGGAAAGAGGAAGTTGTTCTAACTGGACTATGACTGATTACAGCTTTTCAACTCATCATTTTCTTGTATCTGGAACTGATGTACCAGTGTGTAGTCTGTATAACACTCAGGTCATAATAAGCCACATTTTACTATCTTGCCATTGTTATGAATCTCAACAATTCATGTCATGGTTATGTTGTACTGCTACAAAGCAAAGTGATGTACATATTTTTTTTTCTTGAGTATGTGATGCCTGTTTCATAATTCTACTATATATATATATTACTGTTTTATTAGTAGGTAAAGAGAATACCTGTTCAAGAAGTACTATTGTAACCTGCAGGTGTGCTTTACTTTTGTTTTTTTCAGGCAGTTGTTATCCACATATATGAATACTATTCTACCTTTACTGGTCCCTTCATATTTTCAGTTTGGGATTATAGCCTTGGGTGTGTGAAGGTAGCAGAATTGAGGAAGTTATTGTTTAACATCACTTAAAATATATTTCCAGTTGTTACTTACCTCCTGTCATGTTTAACATGGTCATCATCACAGTTGTCACTAGTCTTGTATGTAGATCACAGCCACTAGGTGATCCTGTGAAGATGGTGAGATACGCTGTTGTCTTTTTTCTTCTGTTAGCATGGTCATCATCACAGTTGTCTTCTTTCTTCTGTTTATCATGGTCATCATCACAGTTGTCTTCTTTCTTCTGTTTATCATGGTCATCATCACAGTTGTCTTCTTTCTTCTGTTTATCATGGTCATCATCACAGTTGTCTTCTTTCTTCTGTTTATCATGGTCATCATCACAGTTGTCTTCTTTCTTCTGTTTATCATGGTCATCATCACAGTTGTCTTCTTTCTTCTGTTGGTCATCATCACAGTTGTCTTCTTTCTTCTGTTTATCGTGGTCATCATCACAGTTGTCTTCTTTCTTCTGTTTATCGTGGTCATCATCACAGTTGTCTTCTTTCTTCTGTTTATCGTGGTCATCATCACAGTTGTCTTCTTTCTTCTGTTTATCGTGGTCATCATCACAGTTGTCTTCTTTCTTCTGTTTATCGTGGATCATCATCACAGTTGTCTTCTTTCTTCTGTTTATCGTGGATCATCATCACAGTTGTCTTCTTTCTTCTGTTTATCGTGATCATCATCACAGTTGTCTTCTTTCTTCTGTTTATCGTGATCATCATCACAGTTGTCTTCTTTCTTCTGTTTATCGTGATCATCATCACAGTTGTCTTCTTTCTTCTGTTTATCGTGATCATCATCACAGTTGTCTTCTTTCTTCTGTTTATCGTGATCATCATCACAGTTGTCTTCTTTCTTCTGTTTATCGTGATCATCATCACAGTTGTCTTCTTTCTTCTGTTTATCGTGATCATCATCACAGTTGTCTTCTTTCTTCTGTTTATCGTGATCATCATCACAGTTGTCTTCTTTCTTCTGTTTATCGTGATCATCATCACAGTTGTCTTCTTTCTTCTGTTTATCGTGATCATCATCACAGTTGTCTTCTTTCTTCTGTTTATCGTGATCATCATCACAGTTGTCTTCTTTCTTCTGTTTATCGTGATCATCATCACAGTTGTCTTCTTTCTTCTGTTTATTGTGATCATCATCACAGTTGTCTTCTTTCTTCTGTTTATCGTGATCATCATCACAGTTGTCTTCTTTCTTCTGTTTATCGTGATCATCATCACAGTTGTCTTCTTTCTTCTGTTTATCGTGATCATCATCACAGTTGTCTTCTTTCTTCTGTTTATCATGGTCATCATCACAGTTGTCTTCTTTCTTGGTCTCTACCATGCTTCTTAATCCATCCAAATATGAACTGTTTCTAAAAGTTCTCTCGACCCCATGACTTTACCAGAATCGTTTCTTTACATGAATTGGTCAATGGTGGATAACAATATACCTGAATACTCCCACATGAGCAGGTCAAAGGTGGACAACAGTGAATGATTTAACATTGTTTAGAGGGTTGAGATAGTTTTGGGTGATGAGGAATGAGTATCTATAGAAAATACATTTTCAGTGTATGAAAATGTTAACTTCTGTTGCATCAGTAAATAAAACTAGACATTATGAGTTCAGATGTGAGAAAAGGGAAACAGATTTGAAAACATTTCTGTAATTAAGAATTAAAAAGTGTCTCCGAGTTCATTACCAGAATCTCGATGGATAGTCATGAAGGTGTTAAGAAAATATGACAAACCTACTTCAGAAATGTTAGTTATTTTAATTTGAAGTAATTATATTTAAGACCTGTTTAGTGAACTCTGCAGAAGTTGATTATGAATTTAAATAAACTCACTTGGCACTAAGTTCTGATACTTTAATGTTTTTCAAATTGTGAAACTAAAGCATTAGGTTTTATTAATTAAGGTTTGAGAACGTTCTGGTATGAACATCATTTTTCTGTTATTTTTTTATATACATAGTTTGTAACTAGGGCTTCTCATGAAACAACCCAATAGAAAAAAAGAATTTTTTTTTTTTTCAATGTGGAGCTTTGTCTGAAATGGTTGTTCAGGTTGGTGGACACACAAACTGTAGTTACTGTGTGACTTTGTTGCTGTGGAACATTACTGTAAAACAGTATTTTATCTGTTAACAGTAAGTTAGTATTTATAGTTTCTTATGAAACATTGGCTGTTCTTAAAGCTTTAACACAAATAGAACTGTGTTTTTTACCTGTTATTATATCCATAAAAGAAATTAACATACAGAGAATATGAGGTATATGTAGATACTCATTATGGTATTAAAAGCAAATACTTTGAAAAACACTGATGTTTTTAATATATATAAAACTAAAGATGAAAAACACCAATGTTAAGATATGTGGATAAAACTATATGACAGTTAAAATTAAATACCAGTTGAAAAACTAATAAAACCAGTAGTGCTGTTTGAAACTAAATCTCCCATACTTGTTTAATTTTCAGATGTAAAAACAAAGTTTACCCCAAGAAGCTACCTGCCACAAGTATTGTGATTGTATTTCACAATGAAGCTTGGTCAACTTTACTGCGTACTATTCACAGCATCATTCGCACTTCTCCTAGACAGTTACTAGAGGAAATTATCCTGGTGGATGATGAAAGTGAGAGGGGTGAGTGCTGTTTTTTATTGTGTTTGGATGTCAGGAAGTTAAAACATCAGTGAAGATTAGAATGTTTTGTTTGTTTCCTAGGAAGTGACAAGTTGAGTTTTTTAAGTTCAAGAATGTAACCTTGAAAATCTGTCAAAAATATAGCTCTTGTTTGTCATATATAGTTTGAGTCAATTTAGATCCATGTTTACGTGCTGTATTCACTGTTTAGTTTGTTTCGTGTATTTTTTTTGACTAAATGTCACATTTGTTTTAGTTTAGTGGTATATTTTTTGTGAAAACCTAATTTGTGGTTATTTTAAATACTAAAGTCACTTTTGTAATGCATAAGCACTGTTATATTTTGTTTTTGTGTAATTACAAATTACTACTTTAACTGTAATATTTTCTCAGAGTGAAATGTATTTTTCTTACAGATTATTTAAAACAGTTATTGGAAGATTATGTCTCCAAACTAGAGGTTCCTGTTAAAGTAGGTACTTCATTGTTTTTAACTGCACAAAGCAAATCATGTTAACACTATTTTATATACCTGTATTCATCAAACACAGACTCCATGATTAGTAATATTAGTAATATTTTCAAGTGAAATCTTTCAGTTCCATCATATGTCATTCATTTTTTGATTTGATCACAAAGTAATTTTAGAATAAATTTTAACAGTACCCAAAGACTAACGTTATAAACAAATTTCTAATCTTTTACCATCAGCTGAAACTACAGATAGTTTACACAAAAAGCAGTTGACTGGTAAGAAAAGATTGTTACAATGAATTGTGGGCTGTTTTTTTCATTGTGAATTGGTTTTTCATTTAGTCTCCTTCCTGCTTTATATTGTTGTTTATGTTTTCTCCTAATGCTGTGATATTCAGTAAAATAGTATTCATGTAATCTGTTGATTAGAAAAACCAGGGAGACTGACTCCTTGATATTTCACATTTGTTTTACTGAAAGCATGAAACTTTAATGTTGAACTTGTAAAGTATATTTTTGTAACTCTTCATGAAATCATAGCTTTTAGATACTGTCAAAAACAGAATACATTTCTAGTAATAGGCCTAAGGTATCTTCTTTAGGGTCAGTGATATTTATTACATGATTTAGGAATATTATTTAGTATCCATTGAAGCTGTTTTGTTAGGAATGCATTTAATCTTTTCTTTTTCCTTTGACAAAATTTATAATTCTTACA
This sequence comes from Tachypleus tridentatus, assembly GCF_004210375.1. Lineage (NCBI taxonomy): Eukaryota > Metazoa > Arthropoda > Merostomata > Xiphosura > Limulidae > Tachypleus > Tachypleus tridentatus. Next base: position 130,018,545 of record NC_134836.1, on the reverse strand, counting down.
CTTTTCATACTGTTTCAAGTTTCATGCAGTTTTTTAAACATGTTATGAAACATTTATTTGCTTTTGTTTTATTTTATTATAATGATTTAAGTGTAAAAAGTCTTTTGGTATAATTATATTTAGTAGGCTTGTTTATTAGGTGTATAAGTATGGTCTTACATTTTATTTTTAGTGTATAAGTTTGTAAAAAGTCTTTCTTTTTATTTGTTTAGTAGGTCTAGTAATTAGGTGTATAATAATAATAATAATATTTCTACATGTCTTATCTTTAGAAGGCCTAATAATAAAATGTGTGAGAATAGTCTTTCTTGGTATATTTATCTTTAGTAGGCCTAATAATAAAATGTGTGAGAATAGTCTTTCTTGGTATATTTATCTTTCGTAGGCCTAAAAATAAAATGTGTGAGAATAGTCTTTCTTGGTATATTTATCTTTCGTAGGATAAATCATTGGACTCATTGACTGGTTACTGTTAAGTTATTCTCACATGAGACTTGTAGGGTTGGAATAATAATTATCAAATCATTGGACTCATTGACTGATTACTGTTAAGTTATTCTCACATGAGACTTGTAGGGTTGGAATAATAATTATCAAATCATTGGACTCATTGACTGGTTACTATTAAGTTATTCTCACATGAGACTTGTAGAGTTGGAATAATAATTATCAAACTGATTTTGATAATTTTAATTATTATGAAACAAAAAGTAAAATTGAAAGTTTTACCCAAACCTTTAGTTTTTGTAAGTGTGTGGTCACCACAGTGAGTTTAATTGTTACAAGAAGCAAATGAAATAACATCCTTTCTCTTAGTTAGTTTTCAGTCTCAAATTTTTTTTTAGGTTCTTAGAACAGGAAAAAGGTCAGGACTGATCAGAGCAAGACTTCAAGGGGCAGCTGAGACCAAAGGTCAAATTATCACTTTCCTGGATGCCCACTGTGAGTGTACAGAGGGCTGGTTAGTCCCTCTGTTGGCTAGAATTGCTGAAGACAAGTAGGTTAATCTCCAAACCTTTTTCTTTCATAGATAAAAATACTTTTTTGTATTACCTTCTGGAAATGTCTGTTTTAATAACTTTGGTAAAGAAACCAGACTGTTATCAAAGTGTTTTCAGAATACTGAAAAGTGTAGTTTTTGAATAATTTAAATACCTAATATTTAACTTTAATATTTTCAGTTTTCATCTGTAAAGCTGATGAATAACAGAACTGAAAATCAGTGTTAATTAAACATAAATAAAAAAACATTAGAATACTTGTTAATATTTAGATAAAATACCAATAGTTGAAAGAAACTTAATATGCGAGAACTCCATGTTTATTATGAATAATTTGTTTCAGAAACATTGAGTAAATGGAAACAGGTAGAAGTGTTTTAGTATAGTGGTTTGAGGAGATAATTAGAATTTGTTCTTTATTAGCTTATTTCACTAAAATGTAGTTATTTCAAACAGGAATCGAGTGGTTTGTCCAATAATTGATGTTATTAGTGATGAAACATTTGAGTACATCTCAGCATCAGACATGACATGGGGTGGTTTTAATTGGAGGCTCAATTTTCGCTGGTACAGAGTTCCTCAGCGAGAAGTAGATCGTCGAAAGGGAGACAGAACACTGCCTCTTCGGTAGATGGATGTTTCCATGTGTTACAAAAGCTTAAGTTTTAAATGTATTTTTTTTTTACGTAAATGTCTGTAATGGATGTTGTTATGTATGATGCTATTGTATATTGTACATGTTTTAAAATGATGTATTTTGTGTATTGTACAGGGTTTAATGACAAACTGTTTAATCTAGTTATTTGCAAAAATATAAATTTAGTTTCAAACAATATCTGAAACTCGGGGTTTTTATTTATGGGTATTGTACATATTTTTGAATGATGTTTTTGTGGTTTTTGCATATCTTAAATGGATGTTTTAAAATATTGTTTGTGTTTGAAAATGATGTTTTAAACTTTATATGCAAAAACGGCTCGTTTGGGTTGAGAAAATATTTTACATAGAAGAGCGAACAACGTTTCGACCTTCTTCGGTCATCGTCAGGTTCACAAAGAAAGAGGTAACTGACCGGAAGCTGACCACATGTTTGAAAGGGGTTGTGTAACTGTGTGTCAAAATGTAGAGGGCGGTATTAGATGTTTGAATATATAATTTTATTAGGTGTACGTGAGTCGGTTTTACGTAGGTAGGAATAAAGTATTCCAACACCGCAAATATACGGCATCCCCAAACCTCATAAACCAGATTGTCCATTACGACCAATAATGTCCACATATGAATCGTTTAATTACAATCTTGGTAAATACATAGCATGGGCATTCTCCAAATATGTAACATCAGCCAGCTCATTCATCAAAGACTCTTTTAATTTCAAGTCTAATCTAAATCAACTTAATCATAAAGCCTTAATGGCCAGTTTCGATGTTATATCCCTCTTTACAGAAGTTCCAACCACTGAAGCCTGCAAGATTGCCTTAGAACTCTATATCCGAGACCCTAACCCAACTATAGAAATTCCCAGTAACCAGTTAGCAACCCTCATAGAATTCACCATGATAAAGACAAACTTCATGTTCAACAACCAAAACTATATACAAACAAATGGCCTAAGCATGGGCAACCCAGTATCACCAGTCCTAGCCAATATTTTTATGACACAAGTTGAAACATAAGCAATTAACACAGCATTACATCCACCACTATACTGGTACAGATATGTAGATGACACGGTTGCGGGATTCAAATCTACAGAACACATACTTAATTTTTTCAATCACATTAACTCTATACATCCCAACATTAACTTCACATGTGAACAGGAAGAAAGCAATCAAATATCATTTCTTAACCTCAAAATTACAAGAACTGACACACAATTCAAAACAGAAATCCACCGAAAAATCACCCATACTGGACTATACATTCCTTGGGACTCAGCACATGAAACAAAACAAAAACTCAACATACTAAGAAACCAAATAAACACAGCCATAAAACTATGCTTACCAGGTAAAATTAATGATGAATTAGATTAAATAAAACAATACTTCATCAACATCAATAAGTTTCCTCCACAAACCGTAGAAAACATAACCATACACCTACACAGAAAGCAAAATCAACCAACTAAAGTAAATACAGCTCACGAATCAAAAAACCACGAAACCATATACTGCTGTATGCCATATATTCCTGACATCAGCAAACAAATAACCAACATTTGGCAAAAATTAGTAACAAAATATGACATTCCAGTTAACACCAAATTTATTCAAAAACCCGGCACAAAACTGAGGTCTATACTATGTAAAAACTACACTGACAAACACCACACCAACATTATTTATAAAATACAATGTGAAAACTGCCACGACTTCTATATTGGAGAAACAAGTAGAAAAATGGAAACCAGATTCAAAGAACATAAAAAGTCACCTTCACACGTTTTCCGAACACTGCAAGTCAAATAAACACAACATAACCATAGAAAACACTCAAATACTAAATAAAGAAATAAACATAAACGCAAAATTAAAGAAGCCTTACTTATACAACAACTTACACAAAATAAACCAATATAAAGGAATGCCTTTATACCTATATTAATATAATAAAATAAATAAAATTTTTATTCAAACATCTAATACCGCCCTCTACATTTCGACACACAGTTACACAACCCCTTTCAAACATGTGGTCAGCTTCCGGTCAGTTACCTCTTTCTTTGTGAACCTGACGATGACCGAAGAAGGTCGAAACGTTGTTTGCTCTTCTATGTAAAATATTTTCTCAACCCAAACGAGCCGTTTTTGCATATAAATTTCTCAACAAGTGGGTTTCTCGACATCACTGATGTTTTAAACTGATGTTATGTATTGTGGATGCTCTAAAGGGATTTTTTGGGGTATTGTACATGTTTTAAATGGATTTATGTGTTCTAATTCTGTATTCAACAAGTTTCCTTCCTCCAAAAATTCACTTTATGTCCTTCACATTATTTTCATGGTTATTTATTCAGAGGTCTTCACATTAAGTTTAAATTAGGTTTTACCCACTGTTTAACTTTGTATTCTAGACTTTTTCAGTCTTAATGGAATTTTTGTTGTATTATAATCAAAATTTGTGCATAATTTACAATAGTTTGAAGTGTAAAGTTATTTACAAAAATACAAACTTAGTTTCAAACAGTATCTGAAACTGAGGGTTTTTACAATTAATTTACTCTATTTACTAAATATTTCAAGACTCAGCTGTTTGTAGTTTATTGGTAATTTGAAGAAACGTGAAGGCAGTATGTTTTAAATTTAAGGTTCTGTGATATTCTTTTGAGAAAAGAGCATTTTGTTTCCTCCCATGGTGATGAGACTGTTGCTTTCTAAACAGAGGATGCAGGAGTTCACTGAGAGAAAGCTGTTTTCACTAGAAGGAAACAGTGTTACAATGACTTCATTAATGTACAGTCTTTATGAAACTTTTATAATCTTGTTACTAATTGTCAAATGTTCTTAAAATTTGTTAAATCACATATTTACAAAGTTTTTATTTTGTTTTTAGGACTCCAACAATGGCTGGAGGATTGTTTTCCATAGACAGAGACTATTTTGAGTATCTAGGAAAGTATGATGAAGGAATGGATATCTGGGGAGGTGAAAACCTGGAGCTGTCCTTCAGGGTATGTTATAGTTGATGAAAAACTGAGAAGTTTCCTTCAGGGTATATTTTATTGAGAGAGAACCTACTTCTGATACAGTACATTACCTCCTCTCACATAAATAGCTGTTCTAATTTGGTGCTGCCCTCTATGTTTAAAACTCTTTACACATGCCACAATCCTTTTATGTTCCTTCATTTGGAATTGATTAATTTCAACAAGTCTTTAATCAAATCATGTAACATACACTTTTATGTTCCTTCATTTGGAATTGATTAATTTCAACAAGTCTTTAATCAAATCATGTAACATACACTTTTATGTTCCTTCATTTGGAATTGATTAATTTCAACAAGTCTTTAATCAAATCATGTAACATACACTTTTAATGTACCTCCTCCTATTCCAAAGTATCATTTCTCGTTGGGCAGCCCCATGTTCTGAAATCTTCAAGTTTTTCCATTTCTTTGTATTAATTTCTCTCAACATGTTTACTCTTTATTATGCAGTAGTGATTATTTGTAACTTCAATTATTCTTAAGTGGAATTATTTTATATATCTACCCAGATATGGAACTTGTTACTTCATAACAAAATTGTTTTTTCATTTCTGTTGACACAGTTGTGTTTGGTTATTCATTTTACATTATGAATTCCAATTACCACTTTGGAGATTGTATGTTCTATTAACATACTTACATGGTATTCTCCAGGAATGTTTTCTAGATATACTTTATTGTAAGATGGATTACCCAGTGAACTAACTTTCATTAGATCTCCCCTTGAGTGTTGAGGGCCCACAAATTTGAAATGAAGTCCACTGACTTTGGAAAGATAAGATTGTTATGCTGTTATGGTTTTTGTAAACTTTCATTATTAATATTATTATCTGTCATTATTTAGGTTACATAACATTAAGTTTCATTAGATTGGTTAATATTCATAATCAAAATTAGGTTAGCCATTTGTCTTAGTTGTATTTTTCTACAAAACCATTTACTTAGGTTTACTGTGATGTTTGTTATTTTAGGATTACCATTTATTTGACTCTATTTTTTTTTCTTCCATACGTCAAATCTCGTACATAGGTTACTGTAAATTTCCTTAACTTTAGTGGTCAGTTTTCCTTCTAGAGCTTAGTAATGTTCTTTATTATATATCGTTCAATTAGGCTTTGTAGGTGTTTATTTGTGGCTTATCTGTAGTTCTACTTCAGGGTTAAATGATAATTAGGCTTAATAAGTCTGTTATTTTTGGTTTACCTGTGGTTCTACTTCAGGGTTCATTGATATTTCAGCTAATTACACAGATGTGCAATAGTTTCATTGTCTTGCAATTTTTACATGTTCTACAGTACTACCTGTACACTGATTCTGAAAATGATATCTATTTTTCTCCATTGTGTATATATTTTCACAAACTGTCATATATACTTTTACATAAGTAAACCATTTTTTTCAAATTGGGTCACTACTTGTCAGGCATAAAATGTTGACCAATCACAACATGAGTCTTATTGATCATTCTAGAACCTAAACATAATAATAAAAAAATATTGGTTGTGGTAAACGAAATAATAATTTGATCTAAGTACGGTTTCTTCTTGCCAGTTTGTAAAAATCTTTACATAATAGAACAAAATGAATATTTTTAAATTCTACATAACTTAATAATCGAAACTTTTATGAAAACCAAAACAACTTTATGAAATTTAAATTTGCAGGCCTGAGTTATCTTTTCTTCAACACATCCACTTGATTATTTCATTACACAATTTCTTATAATTTTTGCCTTTCTTTACAGTTTGTACGTCTTACCATTTATTTTGTATACTTTATATTTTTTGCCCTTAATTTTGTTTAACTTGTACTTTTTACCATTTATTTTGTATACTTTATATTTCTTTCTCTTAATTATGTTTAACTTGTACATCTTACCATTTATTTTGCATACTTTATATTTCTTGCCCTTAATTATGTTTAACTTGTACGTCTTACCATTAATTTTGTTTCTGTATATTCCATTTCTCATCTCTTTTGAGATTAGGCACTCGCCAGCTTCCCCCTATGTGAGCATTAATTCTTTTTACCCTATCTTACCATCTGGCAGATTTCATCCTCTACCTAGGATCTTTCTTAGGTTCATTTTACCCTGTTGATATTCCTACAGTTAATATTTACCTTCCATCTGTTTTCTTCAGTGTTCCACTTATATTTAGGGATTTTCATGGGAAACCTATTTTTTCTTCGCTTCATGTTCTTTCTGGTCTCCTCCTTTCCATCTCTACTTCCCTGTAACTTCACTCCTATTGTGCACCTTTCTTTTTCTTGGCATGTCTAGCCTGCTATCAGTTGGAAGTACTTTGTCTGTTGAGCACTGGGACTATATTCATCTCCCAGCCTCTGCTCCGAGTAGCTATTTCTTCCTTATCGGGGTACTGTTGTCAGCCTGTTACCACCATTCACTTCTTCGTGAGGCTGTGATTGGATAAATTACCATTTTGTATATATATATATATATATATATATCTCTTCTTTTTCAGGGACATTTTACTCTTTCTTACTAGATCCTACTCTGTAGCAACTAGTGCCTGGTTAGGAATTATTTAAATAACCAAATCTGCACAGTAGGGCTGTATTGACTTGCATGTTGTAATTCTGTGGCCACATAACAGACAAACCAAACATAATGAAAACTGCAGAGATGGGCTGTTCCAGAATATCACTTGTAGGTCTATCCTCACCACAGAGTTACTTCATAAATTTTCTCGTCCGTTACTGTATTTGCTCCTGGTTAGGCATCCCTACTATGCCTTGTATTGAATAAATCAATATGGTCTGCTTTTAAAATTAGGGTTTTTTGGTCACCCATTGCACTGTTTTGGGTGTTTATATGCAAAAACGGCTCGTTTGGGCTGAAAACACTTTGACATCTTCGGTCATGAACCTGACGATGACCAAGAAGGTCAAACGCTGTTCGATTCTTCTATGTAAAAGTGTTTTCTCAGCCCAAACGAGCCGTTTTTGCATATAAATTTTCTCAACAAGTGGGTTTCTCGTCATCACTGATTGTTTTGGGTGTTGTTGTTCCACTGAACTTTTCTCTACACATTTTTCTAGTGGAGTTTGAGAGTCCCTACCACATTCCAGGAAGCTTGGGTAGTGGATTGTGGAGACAACTTCTTAAATGAGTTAATGAAACACAAAGTGTAGAAATTATTATAAAAACTACTCATTTGAAAGTAGGATGGTGGTCTTGGGTTGGTGTAGATGACACAATATCCTTCAATATGATACACAAATGAAAATGAGTTGTCAAAATTGCAGTTCACCCCTTTGATTGGGATCCCTTGTCCCATGTAGACGTCAGTTCCTAGTGGCGGGGTTTTGGATTGATAGTAAAACCAATCAAATCTTTGCACAGATGTCTATATTCGTACTCCATCACTGTTGTGAGTGATGATGGATTGTTAACATTCTTCCCCTTCCTTCCATTTTTATTTTTCTGAGGATGATGTTATGCTTAGGTGGTTCCAGCCAAGTTCACTTTTGAGGGAGGTGGTTTATATTACAGGATGTCAGGTTCCTGGATCAATCATATTAACCTTCTAGCCTTGGATATCCGTTACTACTTGTGACATCAAATATCCTTCATTACTTGTGACACAAGGTTTTAGTGTTTTACATTCAAGTCCCTCGCTGGGACAGCAATAAGTCTGTGGATTTCCAACACTAAAATCAGGGGTGGACATGACAAATTGCCTGACGTGCCTTTCCTCTCAGAAAACACATTCAAAATCATATTAAACTACATTTTGTTAATGCTATACCAATTAGTATAGCATAATATCTTAACTAATTATCGATATTTTAATACAAGTTTTAATTTTTTGAATTTACAAGGAAATATTAAAAAGAAATCCTGAATTTTCCATAGAATGACACGTGCAACATATATTCTCTTGGCATCTTGTCTTTGTTTTTCCACCACCCCTTGAAAGAGTGTCCCTTCCTGGGATACGCATCTTCTCTTTGAAGATATGTTAGTAGTTCTTACATTCAATTATATATTTTCTATAACCAATAGAAAGTTGAGGTTTTCATTTATCAAATAATGTATTGCATTACGTTGTGTTCTGAACAGATAAACATCAATTTCAATTATAATACAAATTTGGTTCCCATGGGAATCATAATGGCTTGCTTGGATGAATTTGTAATGGTTCTTAGAAAGCCAGAAAGTTTTTTTCTTGAAGGAAATTATCTGCTCTTTGCATGATATTAGTCTGTGTTCTTTAGTGCATTATTTAAATAAATAAAAATTTAGTGCATTATTACGATTATTTAAAAAAATTAAAGACTTAGTTTCACCAACAATCAACAACAATAAAAATGTTTATATAACTCATTTCTTGTTTTTTTATTTATTATAAAAGTAACTAAAATAAAAAATAGAGATCTTTTTAGGTTTGTCAAGATTAGATAAGGTAAAAATAAATAATAAAAATGTTTCATGAGGCATGCTTGCGAGCTGCAGCTGTTCCAAATGATGTACATTATAATTGCTCAGATGTAAATAGATTAATAATATTCTAGAAGTAATGAAAAGGATAATTTAGATTTATTTTGACTTTTTTTTTGGTGGCTACAAGGTCAGCCAGATTGATTCTGTTTTGAGATAGGATAGAGAAAATAATAGAAAAATATATAGTTTTATTGAGAAAAACGTTTGAAATGTATTCAGGAGGTTTTAGCAATCACACAAAGGAAATTTTATATTGAGAGGAAGAAAAATATTCTTAACCTTAACATGACAATTACTTTTGACATAAGTTATTCAAACAAATACTCAACATATTCATGAATAAACTCTTTATATTAATTTATTAAAATTACTTCATTAAAAAATATGACTACTAGATTTCTCCAAGTCTTTTGAACTTGAGTCAGATGGTATATGATCCTTTTACCTACCTCCGTCAGATGATAGTGTTTTGGATGTTGATTTGCCTTCACGATGATTCTCTTTCCTACTCCCACTTGGATGTTGGTTTTCAGTAGGCAGGTCTTTGGATTATAATTGACTTAACAATGGTATGATCTTCATCCTACCACACATGTGGATCTTGGTTCGTAACAGGTGGGCTTAGGGTGTACTTGACTTGCCATGTGTGGTCCGTCTTGTCTACCCTAAGTTCGCATCTTTTTCATTTTACCCACTTTTATATCTTCTGGGATTGAGTTTCACAAATAGTATATGGTTAGGATCACTATTTGGCCAGAGTTATCTTCCTTTTCGATGTTCTCTTCTGTTTTACCACCCATTTATGCAACATCTTTCTGTAATGGGCAAAGTTTAGAAGTAGTGTGGGCTCTTACAACAGATTTTTAGAATCTATGTCATCTTCAGGATTGTCCTTTGGACACTTTTGAAGGATGCTTCTTTCTTTCCCTCATACCATTCCCTCCACTTCTGTGTCAAAGTCTAAGGAATTCTCTCTCCAATAGGGGTGGTCAGGAACATTGTGGTTCCTCTTTGACCCCACTTATGGTGGATTATTTACTTTTACGTGGAAGTTTTCTTGTAATTTGATTTGACTTGTTTAAGGTGATGAAGTGAGGTGTGGGGCATTATGGAAATGACGAGTGAGAAAGGGAAGTGAGACAAAGGCGGCACTAGGGAAGTAGGCCAGGCCAGAGCCCGTAGTCCGAAAAGCCAACGAGACATCAACATTCTTGGCTGGGATCTAAAGATCCAATGTCTGAGATTTGGATGTGGAGGGAAATGGGAGTGCTCCGAGAAAACCCACTTTCACAGGACAGACGCCCAAAGATTTACGTGTCCTGTGCCCGAATCTGAAAAGAAATACGTATAAATATAAACATATATTCACTTTATTTATAATTATGTATTTTGTTGAGTGGTTTGTAATTGTTGAAATGTGTTATATGGTGAGATGTATTTTGGAGGAGCGCTGACCAATTTACATAATGACGCTGACCAATTTACATAATGACGCTGACCAATTTACATAATGACGCTGACCAATTTACATAATGACACTGACCAATTTACATAATGACGCTGACCAATTTACATAATGACGCTGACCAATTTACATAATGACACTGACCAATTTACATAATGACGCTGACCAATTTACATAATGACGCAGTTAGTTTTTGTGTTTTTCTTTCAAGTAATATTTGTATGATATTTCTGTGGGTGGGTAGTTTACTGTTTTTGTGTACATAGTTTCCTGGTGTGTGTGTTGGTAGTTGGTTAGCTGCTCTTACTATTTTATTTTGTTATATTTGGATCTTCTGTAGTATGTTGTTAGACATATTGTATGTGTCTTGACATCTATATTTTATCAGTGGATGGAGGTAAGCCTTGTATATTTAAATTAAGGTTTCTGATGAGCAGTTTGAGTGTTTGCTAGTGATGGACAGAAATGAAATGCATTTTCTGATGGATAAATGTATGTTGTTAACATGTTAATCTGCACTTATTTAACATGGGTGTTCTAGGCTGCATGGGGAGGCAACATACTGTATCAAAAATTATAATCTTCTTGTACTGAAAATATATTTTCAATAGATGCTTACCTCCTCTTGCACTTCCCACCCTACTGAAAACTGATTCTTCCATTTTCTGCCAAAACTCAAAGTAATAGTTCTGTAAAACCAAATAAAGGGGGGGCACGTGTCAGAAGAGTATGTTGCATTGTTATTGGTAGGGTTATCGCATAATGATATACATAAGAGACTCATTGAATCAGTCAGTTGCAGTTGAGGGGAGATAATATGCTCATGGCATGCATAAAAAAACTTGCATGTAGAGGTCAGCACTGTATATAAATAGCTATTTATGTGAGAGGATAAAAGTAACTATCAGAAATATATTTTTCAGTATAGGAGAACCGTAATGTCCATTTTTCAGTGTAGGAGAACCGTAATGTCCATTTTTCAGTGTAGGAGAACCGTAATGTCCATTTTTCAGTGTAGGAGAACCGTAATGTCCATTTTTCAGTGTAGGAGAACCGTAATGTCCATTTTTCAGTGTAGGAGAACCGTAATGTCCATTTTTCAGTGTAGGAGAACCGTAATGTCCATTTTTTCAGTATAGGAGAACCGTAATGTCCATTTTTCAGTGTAGGAGAACCGTAATGTCCATTTTTCAGTGTAGGAGAACCGTAATGTCCATTTTTCAGTGTAGGAGAACTGTAATGTCCATTTTTCAGTGTAGGAGAACCGTAATGTCCATTTTTCAGGATATATTTTATTGAGTGAAAACCTAAACCTGTTCTTCAAAATATATTTTAAGTAAAAATCTAGATTCATTCTTCAGGTTATACTTTATTAATGCAAATGCATAGAAAAAAGTTTAAATTTTATTTGTGTTTATTGTGTTAATTAATTTGTTAGTGTTATTTTTACTTAGCTTTGTTTAGATACACATTCCATTTAAAAATTACAAGTTCTTTATTGCAAGATCTGGATGTGTGGAGGAACACTTGAAATTGTCACATGTTCTCATGTGGGGCATGTTTTCCGTAAGTCTACACCTTATACTTTCCCTGGTGGTACGAGTAAAATTGTCAACCACAATAATGCACGATTAGCTTCTGTTTGGCTGGATGAATGGAAAGATTTTTACTATGCCATTAACCCTGGTAAGTTACTAAAATTGATTAGTACTGTAGTCAAAATAGGGATTCATAGCTTGAGAAGATAATGTTAACACCATTTTCAGCTTAGTTTGTTTGCTCTTTAAAGAGTCCCAGGCTGTAGATTTGAAAATAGGGATTCATAGCTTGAGAAGATAATGTTAACACCATTTTCAGCCTAGTTTGTTTGCTCTTTAAAGAGTCCCAGGCTGTAGACTTGAAAATAGGGATTCATAGCTTGAGAAGATAATGTTAACACCATTTTCAGCCTAGTTTGTTTGCTCTTTAAAGAGTCCCAGGCTGTAGACTTGAAAATAATCGTTTCATTTTGGTTCACCTTGTTTCTGTACTTTTTTGATTATCTCTATTTCTCTCTTTTAAATTATTAATTTTTTACTAATCTTGTAAGTTATAACTTGCTATTTACAATATCAAAATATTTTATCGTGTGACAACTTTTGAGCATTAAAGTGATTTCATTATGTGTTTAATTTCAGTCTCCTAGATTCCTTTCTCTTGTTAATGTTGTCATTTATAGCAAGAAAATACCATCAGACATCAATATCATTTTAACTTGTTTGTGTTTAAAATCATTTATAGGAAACTTAATGATACTTGAAAACATTCAATGTATTCTTTTGAAAACCATAATTAGTGAGAAAAAATAAATGCTAGATTAAGATAAAAATTGTCTTCATCATCTTTCTTCATTTTAGGTGCAAAAAAAGCTGAAATGGGTGACATTACCTACAGGAAACAGTTACGAGAGAAATTAAAGTGCAAAAGTTTTCGTTGGTATTTGGAAACAATATATCCTGAGTCCCAGATGCCTCTGGATTATTATCACCTTGGAGAGGTAGGTTTTTGTTATGTAAAAATTGTTCATGCCGAAAAGTATTAAATTTCAAAATTATGTGTGTTTCCAACGTGGTGCTTCTCACTACTCACAAGATTCACTATGCTCAATCAGTACTGCCCCCTGTAAACATGTATTTTTCTTTATGCATGTTGTAAGCCTTTTTGCTCCCCCCATGATTCCAGTGTGTTTCCCTTATAAATCATCACGCATCACTTCACCAAAAGGAGATTGACTTACTCGTGTGAAGCAAGAAACTCCTATACACTTATGTCGAACTATCACATCTTGATCAGAACTGCTTTTACTCAGACATGTTTGTTTGTTTGTTTGTTTAAAGTTTCACTCTTATCTTTTGTGAAGTGTTCATTTATTCAACTTCTGGTTTCTATTTTAAGTCTGTTTATTATCTTCACTTTAATTGCAGTTTATTACAATTCTTTTGTTCTTTATACCTTCAATTATTAGATCACTCTTTCTCATTATGACTTTCAAAGTTAATGTTACCACTTTGGGAGTTACACTTGTTACTAGTACCATGTCTTAGGCCTCAAGTGTGGCTGATTCTGTGGAAGATGTATCTGTGTTTATTCAGCAGGAAATAGAATGTTACATGGGTCAACCTTTGTTTCTGGACCTTGTTGCCCCACTTCCTTCCAAACAAGCTGAGCCTATTTATGATAAAGATGGATAAGGACTTGGATTGCTTATTTCCACCTCCTTGTTTTATCATGCCATGCCTGAGGAGCATGTTAAGCATAATTCAGTGTTTCTAGGATTTCATTTCTCAGGTATGTGACATTTTATCTATTTCCCACATTTGCTGTGTATCTCATCCTTCCTTACTGTGTGACCAGTCTTCCGATCCCTATTTGGTTTTTGAGGTACATACCTCACAATTAAGTGACAGGATTAGCATACTTTGGTCCTCACAGCCTTTGGATCAATTCACTCTTAAATGTTTCTTGTACCAGCTACTGCTGTAGTCCATTTTGCCTGTTTGGAGTGCAACTCTGAATTTCTTGTAAGTCTGACCCATAGTGTGGATGTTGCTATCCTGTGGCTGGGTTGGGAATTTAGAGTAGAACCAATCAACACAAGTTCTTGCACATGTTTATGGTTCTCTGTATTTCACCCTCTATCGTTCTCCTTCTGTGTTGTGAGTCACAGTGGAAGTAAGGGAGATTATTCTGGTTTTGTCCTTTTTGCTCTCCCTCATTGTATCTTATTCAGAGGAGGTTATTGCTTTTTGGATGGCTCTGGTCAGTTTCACTGTTGGAGAAGTTGATTTATATTATATGAAAATCCTTTCAATACTTGATGTTAGGTCCCAAGATTGATAGACCAAAGCTAACACACATCATGCTTAAAAGTTGGAAGACTCTTGCTTCTCTTCTGTTTCTTGAACTTGAGGTTAATGATCCTTATCTTATCTACTCATGTGGATGTTGGCTCCAAGTGTCTTGGATTCTGGATGTACTTACCATGTGTGGTCCATCTTGCCGTAGCTCCTGTACACTTAGAGATGCTCGTCCTTTTGATTTTACCCACTTTTATATTGTCTTGGATTAAGTTTCATAAATATTGTATAGTTCAGATGACTGTCTGTCCAGAGTTCTTTCCTACTTGGATGTTTTCCTCTGTTCTTCCACTCATTTATACATCTTTCTGTAATAAGTGAAGAGTATACCTGGTTCAGAAGTGGTGTGGTCTCCCACATCAGATTTTAGTGTCTGACTATCTCATCTTCAGGAGTGTCCTTCAGATGAAACTTCTTTCTTTTCTTCATCCTATTTGCTCCACCTATTCAACATGGGATTCTGGCTAATTATGTGAGTGGGAGGTAAAGTACTATATCAAAAGTTACGCTCATCTTATAAGGTATATTCAATAGGTACTTATCTTATGTATGTTTAGTAGGTACTTCTTACACTTCCCAGTTTCCTGTAATACTTAGATCTTCTGCTAAACCTCAAAGTGATAGTTCGCCAGAGGCATATAGCAGGAGCTACATGTGTTATATGGGCATGTTACGTTCCTGTTAGTGGAAAAGGAAGCAGAAAGCTTGTGGTATGTGTAAAGGAAAAAGTTGTATATAGAGGGCAGCACTGAACAAGAATAACTGATCTTTTGAAGAGAGGGAAGTACCTGTTGGTCATACATTTTTAGTATAGGATAATTAAAACTTTCCAAGAATTCAAACTGAGTGATTAATTTATTTTTGAGCTATATATGTGCATGTTAGACTGTATGAAAGTCACATTCACAAGGTTCAGCTTTTTCAAGCCTTTTGTGGAAAAAGTTATATCAAGGTTTCCAGCTTCATCACATGTATCATGATGCTGTGTTTTATTAATTTTAAAGTGGATTATTTTATATTTCTGTATGAGTTTATAAGGTTTGCAGATGTTGTTTTAGGCTTGAAAAACAAATTCTGTTTTAGATAAAGAACGTGGAATCTCAGGGTTGCCTGGACACGTTTGGTCGGAAGAGTGGTGAGAATGCAGCCATGGGTGCTTGTCATGGGTTGGGTGGAAACCAGGTTGGTGTACTTTTCTCAGTCTTGAAAGTGGTATTGAACACGTTATGAAGAAACGTCACTATTTTAAGAATCTCTATTGTAAGTTTTACATTACTCGGCTACTGTTTTTGGTTTTTTTCCTTACACTTAATGTAACGAAGCATTACTTTGTTTATTCAATGTAAAATACATGAAACTCAAATGATTATGTCATTAATTATAGTGATTGATGTTGAAGCTAAGAAACAGATCATTGTTATCAAAGTTTACTTTCCTCTGTTATTAAAATTGATGTGTAACATGGTTTAAAGTGTTAACTTATAAAAGTAGAAATGACTGTTATCTTATAGTGAGTTCTTTTGTAAAGTTTATGAGCAGAGGAAATATAAACTCCTTTAGAAAGACAAGCAGTGGCATTAGTTTGTTACAACAAGCCTGTCTGTACTTTAGAAAGACAAGCAGTGGCATTAGTTTGTTACAACAAGCCTGTCTGTACTTTAGAAAGACAAGCAGTGGCATTAGTTTGTTACAACAAGCCTGTCTGTACTTTAGAAAGACAAGCAGTGGCATTAGTTTGTTAAGCCTGTCTGTACTTTAGAAAGACAAGCAGTGGCATTAGTTTGTTACAACAAGCCTGTCTGTACTTTAGAAAGACAAGCAGTGGCATTAGTTTGTTACAACAAGCCTGTCTGTACTTTAGAAAGACAAGCAGTGGCATTAGTTTGTTAAGCCTGTCTGTACTTTAGAAAGACAAGCAGTGGCATTAGTTTGTTACAACAAGCCTGTCTGTACTTTAGAAAGACAAGCAGTGGCATTAGTTTGTTACAACAAGCCTGTCTGTACTTTAGAAAGACAAGCAGTGGCATTAGTTTGTTACAACAAGCCTGTCTGTACTTTAGAAAGACAAGCAGTGGCATTAGTTTGTTAAGCCTGTCTGTACTTTAGAAAGACAAGCAGTGGCATTAGTTTGTTACAACAAGCCTGTCTGTACTTTAGAAAGACAAGCAGTGGCATTAGTTTGTTACAACAAGCCTGTCTGTACTTTAGAAAGACAAGCAGTGGCATTAGTTTGTTACAACAAGCCTGTCTGTACTTTAGAAAGACAAGCAGTGGCATTAGTTTGTTAAGCCTGTCTGTACTTTAGAAAGACAAGCAGTGGCATTAGTTTGTTACAACAAGCCTGTCTGTACTTTAGAAAGACAAGCAGTGGCATTAGTTTGTTACAACAAGCCTGTCTGTATAAAGCAACTCGTAACAAAATTTGTGTTAAAGCAGAGTGCTCATTTTATTTGTGTTATGTGGTATGGAAAAGAAGATTTTATGTTGTATCTACAGAAATAATGAATACAAGTCTACAGAAATTACTTCATCGTACAGGTCACTTGTTAGGCCAAACTTGAAATACTGTGTTCAGTTTTGGGCTTCTCACCTCATGGAAGACATTGAATTGTTGGAAAAGGGTTCAGAGAAGGGCTACTTGGATGAAAGGGTTGTCCTGCGAGAGGTTGAAATCTCTCAAGTTGTTTTCTCTTGAAAGAAAGAATATGGGAATCTGATTGAAATGTTTAAGGTTGTAAAGGGAACTGATTCTGTTGATGCATCATCTGTATTCATAGATAACACACAAAATAGTAGGACCAAAGGACACAAATATAGAATTTGGCAGGGTAGATGTTAACTTCAGCTAAGATAGTTTCATTTTTCTAACAGGGTGGTTGACCTTTCAAATTGGTTGTCTTTAGATGTTGTAGAAGGAGTAAACTTTAGTGAATTTTAGAAAAAGCTTTAAGTATATGAAAGACAAGGACTGTATTTAAAGTTATAAACTTATTAGTAGTTCTGTCCATAGAATGTTATTCTTTTATTTTCAGACATATTAAGTTGTATCCATTAAACAGTTTTAACTAGGATATCCTGTAACAACTAAAAACTACCATTGTGAAATGTGGTTAAAGGTTGAGGTTTTAGTTTAAAATGGTTTAAAGTGTTTTTTTACTGAGTTGTGATCTTGATAACTGAAATAAAGTGTAGAAAAATGGTTTTCATTCCAGGTTTTTGCATACACAAAACGCCAACAAATAATGTCTGATGACAACTGTTTGGATGCAGCTTCAGTTGAGGGGCCTGTTAAACTTATAAGATGTCATGGAATGGGAGGAAACCAGATGTGGAAATATGATGAAAAGGTAATAACTTTTGAATGGCTTCACTTAACTGTCCATTCCATAGGCTGTCCGAATATCCAGGTATTGAATGTGATTCATCTGTGTAAAAAACGGATGTTGTCGTGTGGCCAGTCCACACCTGTGTACATGACAGAACAAATGTGGAGTCACTCCTTGGTCATCTTGATGAAAGTCTGGTGTACTGAAGTTCCTCCTCCTAAACTTGTATCAACTCTTGGAAACTTTTCAAGGGCAGTGTACATGTTATGTTGAATGAGTGTATTCTGTCATGTCCATGTTATTCTCTGGTATGATAGGCTGTATTGTTTATGTATTACAACTCATGTTATTGTTTTTGTATCAGAATTCTCATCACCTGTAAGTGGTGTTTTTCCTTCTTTTGGCAGATTAAGTGGTTGTATGTGTAATACTGTTATGTGTTTTTTGAGAGATATCTGCTATATGGCAGTAATTTTCTTCCTGTTTAGTCTTATTTATTTTCTTTTATCAAGTGTGCTGGGTTATCTGTTGTTACGTTATGTTCCTTCTCAATATTAGAAATGGTTATTATTATTAAAACTAGCCAGTCTCTAGTGTTGAATTACTGTTGAAGTTACCTTTGATGTTGGCTGTAGTGTGTGTGACCATATTATGGTCAACATAATTGAGCCAGATCTGTAGGTTGTTTTTCTCACTGTGAGAACAATGTTGTTGGTTTTTAATTTTACAGATATATCCATATTTTCCTACAGGCTCATATTTTCTACTTTTAGGATCAGATGGTAATACACGTAAACACAGGACGTTGTCTTACCAAGCCAGATGACAAGGATGCTACCTTACCTCTGTTGCAAGTGTGTAATCCAAGTAATTCTCAGAAATGGGTAATGCAAGGAAAATTCCAATGGCAAGCTTCTTAAAAATCAAAACACATGATTGTTATTTATACAGAGTTTGGGAAATGTCCTGGTGATTGTTATTTATATAGAGATCAGGAATTGTCCTGGAAAACCATTGATGTGTTTTCAATAACCAAGCAAGTATTAAGAACATTATCAATGTTCCTGTGAAACTCTTTTATGAAATTTGTTTTTGTGGTTAACACCTGCTGCTACTTTCGTGTGTGTGAATGTATTTGAAATATATATATATATACAGTTTTAATCATTCCATTGCATGGAATTTCACGTTTGAAAATTAAAATTTGCTATAAGATTGCTTTACATGTGCATGGGGCTTAGCTTTAGTGACAGTTAGTTCTCGATACCCGAGCTTTCCCAAATCAGAACAATTACGTATCATTGTTTACCTTCTTGTAATTTGTCAAGTTAAGCTTTCACCAGACCCATCAGACCATATTTGATACATTTAGGTTACTCTAAAAACTATTAGTAGAAAAAACAAGTTTCATGTTATTTCCTAGCTCAACTTGAAGGTAAGTCTGACGGTTTATTATTGTAAAATTTGGTTATAATATATTTTGACGGTCACAGAGCTGATAACAAATATTTCTGTATCATTTCTTGTCTTGGGCTGTTTATAAATTAATTATTTTCAGTTGAAGGACGTTCTTGATGTTCAAGTGATATTTCTCATTTTTTTACCAGTTTTGTTAATTAATTTAATATATATTAAAATATCCACAGAAAGTAATTAAAGTTTTATGACAATAATAACCACTTCTCCCAACTTTTTGTACAGTTCTTGTTAGTACAGAATTAATTTGTGTTGTTTTGTGATTTTTGATCAGTGAATATATATGCTAGTTGTTTCTGGTAAGATCCAAGTGCAACTATCAGTATCAACATATTAAAATTATCGAACACTATACAACCTGAATGTTTTCTTTATTGTAATAACTGTATGTCAAAAAGTGTTTTCATCACTACATTGAAGACCACATCAAATAATTTTTCCTGCTTAGGCAAGAATTTAAAAAACTGTATTGGAGGAAACTATTAATAAAAAAAAAAAAAAATGGCTGAAAACAACTAATGTGTTTGAATTCAAACCATTTAGGAAACGGGTTTTTCAAACAGTATGCCATTCTTGTTACTTGTATCAGTTTCATTTATTTATTATTTTCACTTGCTGACTCTTGAATAATAAACATAGATTACCACTTTATTGTTTCTTTTGAATGACAAGGATTTCTATTTAGATAAAATTACTGTAAGGGAAGTAATTTTTCACAGAATATAATATCATCCAGTCTGTTTCATGCTTGGAAATCCTGCCAAACATAATTTTCTCTACTTTGGTTTCTGTGTTTGGAAGTCCCATAAAACAGAAAATAATTTCCTCCAGTCTGTTTTACCCATGTTGAGACTTGTACTTGAGATATTAAGTACAAGACAGAATTGTTTCTACTGTACCATGAATATGGGTCCTTTCAGTGCCTTGTGTATCTTGAACAAATCAAAGTGTTAGTGGTACAAGTTAGAAATGACAACCCAAACATTCTTTCATATGTCAAATCTCTGTTGGAACATTCCACTGAATACAACTATAGTATGGTGAGAAAAGGTGTAATATTATTTATTCTTGATAAAACTGTTACCCATGTATGTAGTAGATAATTATTTCTGACAACCTTTGTATTTGTTTAGCACTGTCTGCTTTTACATGTTCACTTTGTAACATGTTCATTTTATGTACTGAGGGTAATCATATGTATTAGGTTTTCATTAATTTTTTCTAAAATTATCCAATTTGTTTATATGTTTTTCATCTTTTATATTTATAATTTGTTGAGAAGTTGATATCAAAATAAAGTTAATGGATGTTTGTAATTATTTCTTAGATGAAATTAACACTTAGGGCACTGTAGGAATTGTAAACATCCATTTGATATATAGAAAAAGTAATTATTCAGACAGTGAAAACTGTAATAAAATACAACATTATTTTGTTTATGTGAGTTTGTGTTTCTCTTTCTGTTACTTTCATCTTGTAGTGTTAGCCATCCTGACAATTTTCCACCATCTGTCATGCCAAGCAGCTATAGTTTGTACGAAACCTTTACCATCACATCTGGTTATATTCTTTCGTAGTTGTCCATTTACCGTTCCATCTGTTTATGTTCTTCTGCACTTGTTTGTTCTTCCATCTATTTATGTTCTTCCTTACTTGTTTATCATTCTTTCTGTTTGTTCTTCCATTGTCCTTCATTTATTGTTCCATCTGTTTGTTCTTCTGCACTTGTTCATCATTCTTTGTTTGTTCTTCCATTGTCCTTTACTTACCATTCCATCTGTTTATGTTCTTCTGCACTTGTTCATCATTCTTTCTGTTTGTTCTTCCCTTGTCCTTTATTTACCATTCCATCTATTTATGTTCTTCTGCACTTGTTCATCATTCTTTCTGATTGTTCTTCCCTTGTCCTTTATTTACCATTCCATCTGTTTATGTTCTTCTGCACTTGTTCATCATTCTTTCTGTTTGTTCTTCCCTTGTCCTTTATTTACCATTCCATCTGTTTATGATCTCTGCTACTTGTTTTTCATTCTTTCTATTTGTTCTTCCCTTGTCCTTTATTTGCTATTCCATCTGTTTATGTTCTTCCTTACTTCTTTGGTTACCATTTCTTTTAAAGCTGCTTGAAATGCTTCTTCCACTCTCTAGTCCACCCACATAATATCTTTTTTTTCAGTGATCCTTTTTATGTTTATCTGTTCAATTTTCACTCTTAGCTTTATTAGTGTCTACAAGAAATGTGCTAATTTCCCAAGTCTTAATTTCATCTGGTGCTTTCAAGACACTATATATGTGCTGAACAGCTCGTATATTTCAGTACTCTTTCTTCCAGGTATCTAAAGGAGTTTCAGATTTGGGGTTGGTTGGTCTATGGAATTTAAACTGTAATTAAACTTGAAAGGCTATCAGTATTAACAGAATCATTTTATTATTCTAAATTGTATTTCATCTTTGTATTGAAATAAAGATATGAATATTTTCCAAGCCTGGCTACTCTAATAGTAACTTTATTTGCTGCTCTTTATCTCCTGTACTAACTTACAAATATGAAATTGGTGAGTTTCCAGTTTAATATTGTGATCAGCATTTGTTAAACAACTAAGCTTCACAGAAAATAAGTAGACTGACTTTATTATAATCTCTAGATACACAAGTTCATGGATATTTATTGAAACAGGTGTTGATGTTTTGTTTATATTGTTTTGCAAAGTTTAAATGTTATTTTGAATATGGAGAATTTGGTTTACATTAAATATGAGGTTATTAATCGCATCTTCAGAGAAATTTAAATCGCCATAACAATGGAAGGAAAGACTTCTGGTTTCTTAATTCCTTGTAAAGTTACTGAACAAGTTTTCTATTAGTTCAGATTAGTGTTGTCACTTCTGTATGCACTGAGGTGAATATTTACAGGATGAGAAATGGTTTTAGTCAAGTGTACAAAAGTGAATAAACTTAACTGAGAAATTGTCACATAGCCTGTAGTTAACAAACCAGAATTAAAGTTTAACTCTGAAGTTATTACGAATTCAGTAGTAAATAAACTACAGTGCAAGGTTAACTATATGGAAGTTATAATAATAATAACTACACAATACTGAATAAACTAGTATCAAAGTTTATCTCTAATCAAATGATTGTTATCACAACCTAGTAATGAGTAAAGTAGAAAATTTTCCTCTAATCAAATCATTCCTATCACAACACCATAATAAATAAACTAGAGAGAATGTCACCAATCAAATTATTATTACAACAAACAAAAGAAGTGAATAAACCAGTGTAAATGTGTATCTCTAATCAACTAATTCTTATGACAACAAAGTAGTGAGTAAACTAGAGTGAAAGTTTACCTCCAACTGAATGATTGTAATAATTATACAGTTGATAATAAACAAGAAATTTACCAATCAAATGATTGTTATCACAACAAGGTAGTGAACAAACTAGAGTGAATGTGTACCTCCAACTGAATGATTGTAATAATTATACAGTCGATAATAAACAAGAAAGTTACCAATCAAATGACTGTTATCACAACACGGTAGTGAATAAACTAGAGTGAATGTGTACCTCCAACTGAATGATTGTAATAATTATATAGTCGATAATAAACAAGAAATTTACCAATCAAATGATTGTTATCACAACAAGGTAGTGAACAAACTAGAGTGAATGTGTACCTCCAACTGAATGATTGTAATAATTATACAGTCGATAATAAACAAGAAAGTTACCAATCAAATGACTGTTATCACAACACGGTAGTGAATAAACTAGAGTGAATGTGTACCTCCAACTGAATGATTGTAATAATTATACAGTCGAGAATAAACGAGAAAGTTACCAATCACATGATTGTTATCACAACAAGGTAGTGAATAAACTAGAGTGAAAGTGTACCTCCAACTGAATGATTGTAATAAGTATACAGTCGATAATAAACAAGAAAGTTACCAATCAAATGACTGTTATCACAACACGGTAGTGAATAAACTAGAGTGAATGTGTACCTCCAACTGAATGACTGTAATAATAACACAGTCGATAATAAACGAGAGAAAGTTACCAATCAAATGATTGTTATCACAACATGGTAGTGAATAAACTAGAGTGAATGTGTACCTCCAACTGAATGATTGTAATAATTATACAGTCGATAATAAACAAGAAAGTTACCAATCAAATGACTGTTATCACAACATGGTAGTGAATAAACTAGAGTGAATGTGTACCTCCAACTGAATGATTGTAATAATTATACAGTCAATAATAAACAAGAGAGAAAGTTACCAATCAAATGATTGTTATCACAACAAGGTAGTGAACAAACTAGAGTGAATGTGTACCTCCAACTGAATGATTGTAATAATTATACAGTCGATAATAAACAAGAGAGAAAGTTACCAATCAAATGATTGTTATCACAACACGATAGTGAATAAACTAGAGTGAATGTTTTTCTCTAATCAAGTGATTCTTAACAATGTAGTGAATAAACTAGAGATAAAGTTTACTTTTTATGATAACACAGTTGTGAATAAGCTACAAGCAATGTTACCAATCAAACAATTATCACAATACAGTAGAGAATAACATGTAGTGAAAGTTTACCTTTGATCAGATGATTGTTATCACAACAAAATAAGAATAAACCAGAGTGATAGTGTACTTGTAATCAAGTGATTGTTACAACAACACTGTTGTGAATCAAGTGGAGTGAAAGTTCACCTCTCATCAGATGATTGTTTTTACAGCACATTAGTGAATGCTTTCCTCTAATCACATGATTATCACAACACATTAGTGAATAAACTAGAGTGAAAGTTCACCTCTCATCAGATGATTGTTATTGCAGCACATTAATGAATGCTTTCCTCTAATCACATGATTATCACAACACATTAGTGAATAAACTAGAGTGAAAGTTTACCTCTCATGAGATGATTGTCATCACAATAAAAATTGAATAAACCAGAATGAGAGTGTACCTCTAATGAGATGAGTGTTATGATGACACAGCAGTGAATAAACTGGAGTGAAAGTGTACCTCTAATCAAATTAATATATCAAATATATGACATGGTCAGTTAATTTGATATGTTGTCTTCGCATGTGACATCAGTTAATTTAATAGGTTGTCTTCGCATGTGACGTCAGTTAATTTGATATGTTGTCTTCGCATGTGACATCGGTTAATTTGATATGTTGTCTTTGCTTGTGAGGTCAGTTAATTTGATATGTTGTCTTTGCCTGTGAGGTCAGTTAATTTGATAGATTGTCTTCACATGTGACGTCAGTTAATTTGATAGGTTGTCTTCACATGTGACGTCAGTTAATTTGATATGTTGTCTTCGCATGTGACGTCAGTTAATTTGATATGTTGTCTTCGCATGTGACGTCAGTTAATTTGATATGTTGTCTTCGCATGTGACATCGGTTGATGTGATATGTTGTCTTCAAATGTGATGTCAGTTAATTTGATATGTTGTCTTCCCATGTGACATCAGTTAATTTGATATGTTGTCTTTGCCTGTGAGGTCAGTTAATTTGATATGTTGTCGTCGCATGTGACGTCAGTTAATTTGATATGTTGTCTTCGCATGTGACATCAGTTAATTTAATAGATTGTCTTCACATGTGACATCGGTTAATGTGATATGTTGTCTTCGCATGTGACGTCAGTTAATTTGATATGTTGTCTTTGCCTGTGAGGTCAGTTAATTTGATATGTTGTCGTCGCATGTGACGTCAGTTAATTTGATATGTTGTCGTCGCATGTGACATCAGTTAATTTGATATGTTGTCTTCGCATGTGACATCAGTTAATTTAATAGATTGTCTTCACATGTGACATCGGTTAATGTGATATGTTGTCTTCAAATGTGACGTCAGTTAATTTGATATGTTGTCTTTGCCTGTGAGGTCAGTTAATTTGATATGTTGTCTTCGCATGTGACGTCAGTTAATTTAATAGGTTGTCTTCGCATGTGACGTCAGTTAATTTGATGTTGTCTTCGCATGTGACGTCAGTTAATTTGATATGTTGTCTTCGCATGTGACGTCAGTTAATTTGATATGTTCTCTTCGCATGTGATGTCAGTTAAATTGATGTTGTCCTCACATTGGACGTCAGTTAATTTAATAGGTTGTCTTCACATGGGATGTCAGTTAATTTAATAGGTTGTCTAGCATTTTTAGCCCACAGACATACT
Organism: Tachypleus tridentatus; assembly: GCF_004210375.1. Taxonomy (NCBI): domain Eukaryota; kingdom Metazoa; phylum Arthropoda; class Merostomata; order Xiphosura; family Limulidae; genus Tachypleus; species Tachypleus tridentatus. Next base: position 129,992,987 of record NC_134836.1, on the reverse strand, counting down.
ACTCTACCACTGGGGGAGGGCATATTTACTTCAACTAGGATTTATTTTTAGGTTTTTAATAACTATATATCTAAATTATGTTTACTCCAATTAGTATTTCTCATTATTAGGTTATATTGTTGTGTATCTAACCAATGAAGTCTTCATCAGTCATTGACTGTATAATTAGTGGGAAAGTTTTGAAATCATGAAAGTCCATTTTCTCAGACTATGTAGTTTACTTTCAGTTTTAAAATTTTCAGTAAGGTAGCATGATTAACAGCATGTTGAATATAAAAAAATCACAAGAAGTTTTGCAAACATGTCAACTTAAATGGCTTAACTATTTTAAACATGCATTTGTTCTCCACCCATAACCCCACTGTATCTAAAGTAACATTAATATTACCAAAACTTAAGTTGCAGAAGTATTTAAAAACTAATATAACAGACGATCAGTGGATGTCTAAACTTCATTTCTTCATACTTCAAGTCTAAATACTTATTAAACTCCTTTAACTCACAGACCCCTTTTCAAGTCGCATTTTTTTTTTTTTTTTAACGAGATATAAATAAAATTAAAACTAACACAGTTTACCCACGCCACGGATGCTGGGCTACATTTTAGTTATTAGAGAGTACGTTAACTGTGTATCATTATATAAACAAAGTTCAATTAATATCGTAAGGTAACGTATTCTCAAGACAGCTGGTATGGGTATTAGCACTTCAATTAAAAGTACAGAGCTGTTCTTAAAGCACACTTTACAAAGTACGGGCATGTACTTTATTTAAAGTGGTAAAACCCATTCCAGCCGTCTTGAGAATACACTTTTACTTCTAGTTGGTTTCTCGTCATCACGAATCGTTAGTTAATGTTTTCAAAGTGAAAAGTTACAAATGGATATAACCTGCTGAGGTTATATTTCAACATAACTACCACTACACATCCACGTTATCAAACTTTTCCTTACCAAAACATTAACCATTTAATACATATGTCGCGCTTAACAACGTCATATGCCGTTGCACGTCAGAGAGCCAAGAAAGTGGAAGTGTAGCGCCATCTAAGAGTAATTTTCTTTAATTTCGTTACTGTAAGCTTAGAGTTGTATGAACAAGGCGAAAGGTGGTAAGTAAATTGCGCAGTATTTGAGTTTAATATTTTTTTTTCCTTTTATAAAATCTAGAATTGTACAAAAGAATATTATTTGCGACATACTATACTTTCTAGTTTATCTTCAAGAACACTTTATATAATTGGTATGATTATCCTTAGTAACATATGAACCCCAATTTTAGAAATAATTCGGGCAGATCTACTTGCAGCTCTTTTCTTGGCGCGAATTATGTGTAACCCCCACGAGGGCGCCACTTGAAAATGTTAGGCCTAGTTACATTCAAAGAGAGAACGCTAATTTTTCATTCAATTTAAAATTAAAATTAAAAATGGCATAAAGACATGTGCCGTTATAAATTGAACATACGTGTTCCTTAAAACTTTACACATTAAAGTTCAGCCGTATATGTTAATTTATATGTGCGTGTGTGTATTTAGTGAAATACTCTGTTGGAAGAGAAGGTACCTAACGTAAAAAGTTTATAACTAGAACACTACCACACGCTTACATTTTTATTTAAGTTATTATTCCATTTTTGATAGTAATATTAAAATGAAACTGAATTGTACTTGTTTTAAGGATAAGCGTAAACATAAATGAATTTAATAGCAAATATTAATGAGCTAATTATATAAATATATTAGTATTTTTAAAAAAAATTCAACTAAAAGTGGATACGAATTTTTTTCAAAACTCAGTTAAAGATAAAAACAGAAATACGATATTAAACCTGAATAAATATTAAAGATATATGTATTATTTAAGAAAATAATAAGTCAACAACTGTACAAGTTTCAACTGGCAATAACCAGTAATAAGCAGGATAGTATTACATTTTTAGATATTCATATTGGAATTTTTAATTAATACATTGGTTCATCATGTAATATAACAGTAACAAAATTTAATATGTTGCTTTTAATACAATTAATTAAAATTTTGATTTTGTTAATATTATAGTTATTTGAATACAATGGTAGACTAATAAAATATATTTTACACCATTTAAATAATAGTTTAATCCAGAGAGAGAACATTTCATTACAAAACAAGTTTTTATCATAGCCTATATATCCCATAGTTCTATATGCTACATGAATAAACGTTTTACATACGATTGTAAAATTTTGTTTAGCAAATGGAAATTTTCATTTTAAACAGAGGTTCTAATGACATAGGAGAAATATGGTGATGATAAACAAATAATCAAATAAAAAATCATAGCTTATATTTGATAGTCATAAATCATGGTCTTGTTTGTTGATCTTGATATTAAATCCATGCACATCAAGGGAGAGAAACATGAAGCCATCTGTGAGAGTTGGGAAAATCTTTTTTTTTTAACTATAAATAAAAAATAAGCGTTTGAGTGAAACTAGCAGTGGGTCATATGTATATGAAACCAACAGTAACAAAATATTTTAAAAGCAAGAAAAAATATACCAGAATGTTGAATCTCAAGAGCTCAGATTTTTCAAGGTCTAGCCTTGAGGGTAAATTGATTCAAAGAGTTCATAGTCCAAATCCTGTTACAGCAAAATCTTGTGTTACATTTACACCCTGTGTGTTAGAAAATTATCAGATTATACTATTGGATTAGAATAGCCCAAACTTTGGTGGTTGGTGCTATTGACTTGTGGCTCTCTCTACAGTAAATTTTGGTTCAAAAGTAGAGACATATGATGTAGGTAGTTATTGTGTGAATATCCAAAATGAAAAGTGGATAAGAGAGAGAATGTCTGAGAAATAAATACCATGTTTCTATTCCTCTATTTGATACTTACAATCATAATTTTAAATATAAGAATGGACATGTTAAGGTTATTTATATGAATAACAATGGATGTGTTAATGTTATATTTTCTGAAGTATGATATAGAACTTTAAAGACATAAAATTTTCTTCTCAGTAACTTGTAACAACTAATGTAGTCAGAGGTTTTCTAACATCTAGGTAAAAGGGAATCTTTCATACACACCTCTAGTATTCTTTAACCTGTCACACAAATTTTCTACATAAATTAAATTAATACTTTCTCATCTCATCTCATCTACAATAGCAACTTCTCACATGAGATACTCTAGTGAGCGCACCATCTGGACACTGCAAGAGTGCTGTGCTCTCATCTTCACTTAAGCTGTGGTAAGTTTTTTTTCCCCCTATTCTTCATGTGAGAATAATTTCTGTTGATTTCACTACTTGTGATAAAATGAATAAGTTGTTTTTAGTTTTAATTTAGTTTTCTACTGCAACCTTTTGTATATTATTTTTTTCTAATGGCAGTAAACTCTAATATTTTATTACAATGTCTTAATTTTTAACAGTGTAATTGGTCCAGAGGTATTAACATAGTAGTTTGGTATTTTCTTTAGGCTTACTTTACTATATTAACATAGGAGTTTGGTACTTTCTTTAGACTTACTTAATGATATTAACATAGTAGTTTGATACTTTCTTTAGACTTACTTGACGATATTAACATAGTAGTTTGGTACTTTCTTTAGACTTACGTGACGATATTAACATAGTAGTTTGGTACTTTCTTTAGACTTACTTTACGATATTAACATAGTAGTTTGGTACTTTCTTTAGACTTACTTTACGATATTAACATAGTAGTTTGGTACTTTCTTTAGACTTACGTGACGATATTAACATAGGAGTTTGGTACTTTCTTTAGACTTACTTGATGATATTAACATAGTAGTTTGGTACTTTCTTTAGACTTACGTGACGATATTAACATAGTAGTTTGGTACTTTCTTTAGACTTACGTGACGATATTAACATAGTAGTTTGGTGCTTTCTTTAGACTTACTTTACGATATTAACATAGTAGCTTGGTACTTTCTTTAGACTTACGTGACGATATTAACATAGGAGTTTGGTACTTTCTTTAGACTTACTTGATGATATTAACATAGTAGTTTGGCACTTTCTTTAGACTTACTTGATGATATTAACATAGTAGTTTGGTATTTTCTTTAGACTTACTTGATGATATTAACATAATGGTTTGGTACTTTCTTTAGACTTACTTGATGATATTAACATAGTAGTTTGATACTTTCTTTAGACATACTTGATGATATTAACATAGTAGTTTGGTACTTTCTTTAGACTTACTTGATGATATTAACATAGTAGTTTGGTACTTTCTTTAGACGTACTTGATGATATTAACATAGTAGTTTGATACTTTCTTTAGACGTACTTGATGATATTAACATAGTAGTTTGATACTTTCTTTAGACTTACTTGATGATATTAACATAGTAGTTTGATACTTTCTTTAGACTTATTTGATGATATTAACATAGTAGTTTGGTACTTTCTTCAGACTTACGTGACGATATTAACATAGGAGTTTGGTACTTTCTTTAGACTTACTTGATGATATTAACATAGTAGTTTGGTACTTTCTTTAGACTTACTTGATGATATTAACATAGTAGTTTGGTATTTTCTTTAGACTTACTTGATGACATTAACATAGTAGTTTGGTACTTTCTTTAGACTTACTTGATGATAAGTTTGGTATTTTCTTTAGACTTACTTGATGATATTAACATAGTAGCTTGGTACTTTCTTTAGACTTACTTGATGATATTAACATAGTAGCTTGGTACTTTCTTTAGACTTACTTGATGATATTAACAAAGTAGTTTGGTACTTTCTTTAGACTTACTTGATGATATTAACATAGTAGTTTGCTACTTTCTTTAGACTTACTTGATGATATTAACATAGTAGTTTGGTACTTTCTTTAGACTTACGTGACGATATTAACATAGGAGTTTGGTATTTTCTTTAGACTTACTTGATGACATTAACATAGTAGTTTGGTACTTTCTTTAGACTTACTTGATGATAAGTTTGGTACTTTCTTTAGACTTACTTGATGATATTAACAAAGTAGTTTGGTACTTTCTTTAGACTTACTTGATGATATTAACATAGTAGTTTGCTACTTTCTTTAGACTTACTTGATGATATTAACATAGTAGTTTGGTACTTTCTTTAGACTTACGTGACGATATTAACATAGGAGTTTGGTACTTTCTTTAGACTTACTTGATGATATTAACATAGTAGTTTGGTACTTTCTTTAGACTTACGTGACGATATTAACATAGTAGTTTGGTACTTACTTGATGATATTAACATAGTAGTTTGGTACTTTCTTTAGACTTACTTGATGATATTAACATAGTAGTTTGATACTTTCTTTAGACTTACTTGATGACATTAACATAGTAGTTTGGTAATTTCTTTAGACTTACTTGATGATATAAACATAGTAGTTTGGTACTTTCTTTAGACGTACTTGATGATATTAACATAGTAGTTTGATACTTTCTTTAGACGTACTTGATGATATTAACATAGTAGTTTGATACTTTCTTTAGACTTACTTGATGATATTAACATAGTAGTTTGATACTTTCTTTAGACTTATTTGATGATATTAACATAGTAGTTTGGTACTTTCTTCAGACTTACGTGACGATATTAACATAGTAGTTTGGTACTTACTTGATGATATTAACATAGTAGTTTGGTACTTTCTTTAGACTTACTTGATGATATTAACATAGTAGTTTGGTATTTTCTTTAGACTTACTTGATGACATTAACATAGTAGTTTGGTACTTTCTTTAGACTTACTTGATGATAAGTTTGGTATTTTCTTTAGACTTACTTGATGATATTAACATAGTAGCTTGGTACTTTCTTTAGACTTACTTGATGATATTAACAAAGTAGTTTGGTACTTTCTTTAGACTTACTTGATGATATTAACATAGTAGTTTGGTACTTTCTTTAGACTTGATGATGTTAACATAGTAGTTTGGTACTTTCTTTAGACTTGATGATATTAACATAGTAGTTTGGTACTTTCTTTAGACTTACTTGATGATATTAACATAGTAGTTTGGTACTTTCTTTAGACTTACTTGATGATATTAACATAGTAGTTTGGTACTTTCTTTAGACTTACTTGATGATATTAACATAGTAGTTTGGTACTTTCTTTAGACTTACTTAATGATATTAACATAGTAGTTTGGTACTTTCTTTAGACTTACTTAATGATATTAACATAGTAGTTTGGTACTTTCTTTAGACCTACTTGATGATATCAACATAGTAGTTTGGTATTTTCTTTAGATTTGATGATATCAACATAGTAGTTTGGTATTTTCTTTAGATTTGATGATATCAACATAGTAGTTTGGTACTTTCTTTAGACTTGATGATGTTAACATAGTAGTTTGGTACTTTCTTTAGACTTGATGATATTAACATAGTAGTTTGGTACTTTCTTTAGACTTACTTGATGATATTAGCATAGTAGTTTGGTACTTTCTTTAGACTTACTTGATGATATTAACATAGTAGTTTGGTACTTTCTTTAGACTTACTTGATGATATTAACATAGTAGTTTGGTACTTTCTTTAGACTTACTTGATGATATTAACATAGTATTTTGGTACTTTCTTTAGACTTACTTGATGATATTAACATAGTAGTTTGGTACTTTTTTTAGACTTACTTAATGATATTAACATAGTAGTTTGGTACTTTCTTTAGACTTACTTAATGGTATTAACATAGTAGCTTGGTACTTTCTTTAGATTTGATGATATCAACATAGTAGTTTGGTACTTTCTTTAGACTTACTTGACGATATTAACATAGTAGCTTGGTACTTTCTTTAGATTTGATGATATCAACATAGTAGTTTGGTACTTTCTTTAGACTTACTTGATGATATTTTCACATGCAAAACGTTATCTCAGTCTTGTAGGGAACTAGGTCTAAAACATCAACGCTGGTACATATAGTGGAACACTACACCATATTGACTCAGGTAAAGATACTGGAACACTAATTACACTGTACTGACTATGGTAGAGATAGTGGAACAGTTATGAAACTTTCTAGAATGGACAGTAACTGCCTGTTGTGAAGAGACAAGTGATGAGGACAAAGTTTCGAGAGTCTTTCGTCTTCAAGTCAGTGTGAGTAAGACGCATGTGGCAGGGGTTTAGTTTAGAGAGAGAGAGAAATCTGAATAATTCACTCTCCAACTGGGGTGGTCAGGAAAGTTGTGGTTTCTTTTCGTCCCCTTACGTGAAAAAAAATTATTTAACTTTACATGAGGTTTTTCTTTATCTTATTTTGACTTTATTAAGGTGAAGAAGTATGTGAGAGTATCACGAAAGAAGGGAAAACCGGACGAGGGCGGCGTAAGTGAAGTGAGCTAGGCCTTGGGCCATGATCAGAATACCCTGGCGGCTGGCGAGTTGATTTAGAATTAACTATACCCGATTAAAACGACTCTTTTCAGGACTAGGCAAGAATTTTGTCTTGGCTGGGATCTATAGATCCAATGCCGGAGTTTTAGCTGTAGAGGGAAACGGAAGTACCCCGAGAAAACCCACTTTCACGGCCTGGGCGTCGAAATTCTACCCAGACCGTGCCCGGAAGTAGCTGGAAAAAACACAGGAATAAAAAGAAAACTGATGGATTATGGCAGTGGTATACATTTGGCTGGATGTTGGGTGACTAGGAAAACTGCTAGCTGCGGTCTTGTAGATCAGGTAGGAACTGCATGTTGAACTTGCGTTCACATCTGAAGCCCATTGATGATAGACAAAAACGTGGTCTTGGTGGTGAAACAACTGGCTGTTCTTCGCTGGTCTGGGATGCTTTGTTTCTTGTAATTGTGGTTTGTGTTTTCTGAGTGATAGTAGTCCGTTTTTCTGTTTGAGCTGACGCTTCGATAGTTGTCTTGTTAATGGTCTGAGTCTGGCTGGTAGTTGAATTCCGTGAAAGTGGAACTGAAGTCTGGCATGATCTGTCACCTTTCTTCGTTGGGTTGCTAAATCTCGGCGTGTTGTTACCAGTGGGAGTTGTCGTCTTCTTGGTCGAGTTGTCTCTATCTGCTTTCGTGTTATTTCTTGCTTGTTCTGGACTCGGCGTTATTTCTGTAGTTTTTCGTTGAAAGTTGTCCATTGGTTGTCTATATTTTCTGGGCACTTTGTTTGACCACGAGTTGAAAGGTCAAGGGCCGGCGATGCGGGCGTTCGGCTCTAAAGTGAAAAATATGTCAGTGTGCGTTTAATTTTTTTAAAATTTTAAACATGGTAGTCGTTTGGGTTTTGATGGCCTTTGAGGGGGAAACCTCAAAGTCACACCCGGGGCTCTCAGAAACTGTTGTTTCTCTTCAGCCCCACACGCGTTAAAGAGTGAGACGTGTCATGAGGAGACAGGTAGAAAAACAAATTGAATTGAATATGACAGAGTATAACAATAAAGTAGGAAAGTTGAGGAGCGGGAAACTGGACTTGTATCATGAGGTCGGATTTCATCACTACCACGAGCAGGGTAGACCAAGGCTACAGCACGTCATACATACTTAAAGGGATCGGTGACATAGAGAGAGAGAGAGATATGGAGACTGACAGGAAAAGAGAGAGAGACAGTAGGTCCTTTCAGGGCTAGGGTGCTGGGGATCTATAAATTCAACGGCAAGAAATTAGATGTAGGGGAAACCAGAGTACTCAGAGAAAACCGCTTTCACTGGGTGGGCGCCGAAAAATCAACCTACCCAGTGCCCAACCTGGAATGAAAAAAAAATTCATTAGTGGCAAATAAATTGGTAACACTATAAGGTCTGTTTCACCGATAGTAGTTAATACGGGCCAATGTGGTTAGTAATCCAGTTTAATGGTGATGTATACTATACAAATAAATGGGTAACACTATAAGGTCTGTTTCACCGATAATAGTTAATACGGGCCAATGTGGTTAGTAATCCAGTTTAATGGTGTTGTATACTATACAAATAAATGGGTAACACTATAAGGTCTGTTTCACCGATAATAGTTAATACGGGCCAATGTGGTTAGTAATCCAGTTTAATGGTGATGTATACTATACAAATAAATGGGTAACACTATAAGGTCTGTTTCACCGATAATAGTTAATACGGGCCAATGTGGTTAGTAATCCAGTTTAATGGTGATGTATACTATACAAATAAATGGGTAACACTATAAGGTCTGTTTCACCGATAATAGTTAATACGGGCCAATGTGGTTAGTAATCCAGTTTAATGGTGTTGTATACTATACAAATAAATGGGTAACACTATAAGGTCTGTTTCACCGATAATAGTTAATACGGACCAATGTGGTTAGTAATCCAGTTTAATGGTGATGTATACTATACAAATAAATGGGTAACACTATAAGGTCTGTTTCACCGATAATAGTTAATACGGACCAATGTGGCTAGTAATCCAGTTTAATGGTGATGTATACTATACAAATAAATGGGTAACACTATAAGGTATGTTTCACCGATAATAGTTAATACGGGCCAATGTGGTTAGTAATCCAGTTTAATGGTGATGTATACTATACAAATAAATGGGTAACACTATAAGGTCTGTTTCACCGATAATAGTTAATACGGGCCAATGTGGTTAGTAATCCAGTTTAATGGTGATGTATACTATACAAATAAATGGGTAACACTATAAGGTCTGTTTCACTGATAATAGTTAATACGGGCCAATGTGGTTAGTAATCCAGTTTAATGGTGATGCCCAGGCTTGAGGTGTGTCTGCCAGTTGGAATAATTGGTGGGTTTGAGTGTTTCTGACCTCAGCTTTAGTGTAGTATCGTTGGGCAAGTTTGATGAATCTATTCTGAATTGATAAGAGCTGAGTTAAGAATTAAGGTATGCTGTGAGAGTGTTGGTAAGCGATTTTAATGGTGCGGTATTGCAGGTTTTGTAATATTGAGTATTGTCTATCAGTCATGTTACATGTAACTGTATAACCATATTCGAAAAGGGTTCTAATGAACGCTTTGTATAAGGAAAGAATGATTTTGGGAGAGCAGCCTGTGTTAAAGCCGCTAATTCGTTTGAGGAAGAAAATTATATTGCTTGCTTGGGTAGAGATTTTCTGAAAGTGTGGTGCCCAGGATAAGTTTTGAGTCATGGTTAGGCCTAGAAAAGTGATAGATTTAGTAAAGATGATATCGGTGTTATTGAGCTTGAGTTTTATACTTTGGAATTTTTTCCTGTACTTATTAACTTTACTGTGAAAAGCGACAGCTTGTAATTTCGTGGGGTTTAAGACGACACGCCATCTATTACACCATTGGGATACTGCATCAAGGGTTGCTTGAACCCTGGAGGTGCTCGAAATAGCGATATCATCAGCATATTGGGAAATAAGGGTGGAGTTCAGAGAGGGAAAAGAAATATCATCCAAAATATATTGTAGAGTATTGGGCTGAGCACCGATCGTTGAGGCACACCAGCTTTTAAACTGATTGCGTTTGTTTGCTTGTTTTGGAATTTCGCACAAAGCTACTCGAGGGCTAACTGTGCTAGCCGTCCCTAATTTAGCAGTGTAAGGCTAGAGGGAAGGCAGCTAGTCATCACCACCCACCGCCAACTCTTGGGCCACTTTTTTACCAACGAAAAGTGGGATTGACCGTAACATTATAACGCCACCACGGCTGGGAGGGCGAGCATGTTTGGCGCGACTCGGGCGCGAACCCGCGACCCTCAGATTACGAAGCGCACGCCTTAACGCGCTAGGCCATGCCAGGCCCGATTGGGTTTGAAACAGATGTATTTATTTTGACACTTGCTTTAAGATTAGTGAGGAAACTTGATATCTACCAGACAAAAATTGGTGGGATACCCAGGGCTAGCGTTTTATAGCGTAGGCCATCATGCCAGACTGAATCAAATGCTTTTTGGACGTCCAAAAAGGTAGCGATAGTGGTTTGTTTACGATTGAATCCTTTAAAAACTGATTCGGTGAGACGGGCAAGGTGATCGATAGTTTGTCTATTTTTTCTACCTGCATTTTGAACTTCGCTAATCAGATTATTGGTCTCGAGGAAGCAGCTAATTCTATTAGTAATTGATTTCTCCATGAGTTTGCTTAGTGTATTTAGAAGACTGATCGGTCTGTAGGTATTTGGGTCATTTAAGTTCTTGTTTTTTTTTAGGTATGACTTTAATAATAGCAGACTTCCATGTGTTTGGGTAGTAACCTGAGAATAGGGATAGGTTAAAAATTGCAACAAGATGATCTAAATTGATATCGGATAGATGCTTAAGGACTATGTTACTAATGTTGTCAGGTCCAGGAGCTTTTTTAAGCTCCTAATTTTTAAGGATTAGTCGGGTTTAGTTATAGAACGGGTGTAATAAGAGTTTGTTTGGTTATTACTATTGATATTAATGGGAAATTGAGCTGAAAAGAGAGTGGGTTTAGTGTTGACGCTTCGGTTAACCTGATTATAGTGTGGTTGATCAATGGAAGAAACATTTGGGGTAACGAAAGTGTCCGTGAAACAGGTTAGCTTTCTCTGGATTAGAGGTTGCTGATAAATTATTATACTTAATTTCGGGGTAGTTGTTGCTAGGTTGTATGTTGGCTAAGGATTTAACCTTTCTCCAGAAGAGAGTTGGGTTGGGATGTGCTCTTTCAATGGTATTACAAAATTTGTTCCAATTGTTGGTTTGGAGTGTTTTTATCAGTGTTTTGTTCCTATTATTAGTATTGTTTATCAGAGTTTTAATACTTGAATTACGCGTGTTAATGAATTGACGTCGTAATCGTCGTCTATGAATGATGGCTTGATGTAATTCAGGGTTAATTTTCCAAGATCTGAGGTTGGTACTGAGATTAATCTTAGGTATAGTTTTATGGATAGCGTGATTAATATCATTGGTTATTTGTGATGTGTATAGTTTTATGGATAGCGTGATTAATATCATTGGTTACTTGTGATGTGTATAGTTTTATGGATAGCGTGATTAATATCAGTGGTTACTTGTGATGCGTATAGTTTTATGGATAGCGTGATTAATAACATTGGTTATTTGTGATGTGTATAGTTTTATGGATAGCGTGATTAATATCATTGGGTACTTGTGATGTGTATAGTTTTATGGATAGCGTGATTAATATCATTGGTTACTTGTGATGCGTATAGTTTTATGGATAGCGTGATTAATATCATTGGTTATTTGTGATGTGTATAGTTTTATGGATAGCGTGATTAATATCATTGGTTATTTGTGATGCGTATTTTTCTATATCATGTTCGCTGGATGTTATAGTCATAATTTGGGGCAAATGGTTTTCAGTGTGTTTGTTCAAGTGAGTAATCAAATAGAGGCGATCGTGTGTTGAACCTAGGAGTGAGATTAGAGGAAATTTCAATGTAAATAGGGCAGTGATCGTTACCGATGTCATTGAGTGTTTGAAAGTTATGTAATTACTAAGACTGTCTTATTGGGGTTATTATTAAATCAAAGATGTCTATCATTATGTGTGTGAGTGGCTTGGCTATTGTTTATCGTAATCAGATTATTGTTCTCTAAGAATTCATGTAGTAACATTTCATTGCGATTTGTGGTTCGACAATTAAAATCGGTGTGTTTTCTATCTAGGTCTCCTATGATAGTCGTGTTAGGAAATGATCTTGTAACGTACATATATCGGGTTTAGTTTGGGGGGATACACAGATAGCAGGTAAAGGGGGTAGACGTGGTGGATATTTGTAGTATAATAATTTCATTATCAGTGGTATGTGCGAGTTCTGGGAAGGAGATTGACAACGAGTTACGGTAAAGTACTGCAATGCCGCGACGGGATTGGCTGTAAGGAATATGTTTCATTTTAAAGCCTGGGATGTTAAACGTGGTATTTTCCTTTAATAAGGTCTCATTAGTGAGTAGTATGTCAGTATTTGTTGTTTGAAACAGTTCATATTTTTTGTGGTACAAGCCTCCTCTGATATTAATATGAGTTATTTTTACCATTCTTAGTATAAAATAAAACTGAACGCAAACTAACGTGGCAGGGGTTTAGTTTAGAGAGAGAGAAATCAGAAGATTTCTGTCTCCAACTGGGGTGTTCAGGAACATTGTGGTTCCTCATCGTCCCCTTTCGTGGAAGGTTATTGAATTTAGCTGGGTTTTTTTGTTTTTCTTTTAATTTGATTTTTTTTTATTTTGGGTGAAGGAATGAAGTTGGTCATAATATTGATGAGCGAGACAAAGGTAGCACTGGAGAAACCAGTCAGACCAGATCCCGAAAAGCAGGTAAATATGAACATGAACGCGAAATGACTCGATTCAGGGCATATCAATAAAGTTGCCTTGGCTAGGATCTAAAGATCCAGTGCCTGAGATTTGGCTGTGGGGAGAAACGGGAGTGCCCCAAGAAAACCCACTTTCACAGGACAGACGCCCAAAGATTTACCTGTCCTGTGCCCGAGACCTGAAAAAAAACACACATAATATATACGTGAGGTTTGTCCTTTATATAGTTTGTTGTGTGATTTGTAATTGCTGAAATATGTTTATGGTGAAATATATTTGGTTGGTGCACTGGCTAATTTACAGAGTGATGCAGTTAGTTTGTTTCTGTGTTCTGCTTTTAAATAATATTTGTATGACATTTCTGTTAGTCTGTTTCTTAGCATTGGTAAGTTACTGATTTGGTGTATATCGTTTACGGGGTATATGGTGGTAACGTGCATACTGCCCTTTGTATTTTGTTTTGTTGTACTTGGATTTTCTGAAGTGTGTTATTTGACATATTATATGTGACTTGGCATCCATACTCTATTAACGGACGGATGTAAGCCTTATATATTTGAATAATGGTCTTTGATGAGCAGTTTGAGTTAGAGTAAGTAAATGTGAAATGCGTTTTCTGATTCATGAGTGTATGTTGTTAACATGTTTTTTCCATGTTAGTCTTGTGTCGAAAGTGATGCCAAGGAATGTGATATGTTTGCTCATGTTAATGGGCGTATTTTCGAGTGAGAATTTTAATTTTTCTAGAGTTTCTTTTTTGTCTTTTTATTTTCCTCTAGAAGGTGATTGCTTGTGTTTTGGTTGGATTTAAAACTGCTCTCCACTTGTTACTCCAGTTCGAGACATTGTTTAATGATTCTTGAACACGAGACAGCCATTACTGGGTTTCTTGAGGTACTCCAGATTGCAATGTCATCTGCGTATTGTGAATTATGAGTGTATGTTAAATTGGGGAAAGGTATATCGCTGACAAAGATAATGTACAGGAGTGGAGACAGGACTGATCCTTGGGGCACTCCTGCAATTATTTTGAAAGATTTAGATAAAGTTTTATTGACTTGTGCTGTTCTATCTGTTAGGAAGTTTGATATCCATTTAATAATAGTGGGATTTATTTTCAGATGTGTTAATTTGTACTTGATGGCGTTGTGCCATATGTTATCAAATGCTTTTTTAACATCTAAAAATACACCTATTGTTACCTGATTGTAATTAAAAGCTTTGTAGGCTGATTCCGTGAGTCATGTGAGGTGATCTATTGTGTGTCTGGTTTTCCTGGAAGCATTTCGAAATTCTGGAAGGATATTATTTATTTCACAGAAGTGAAGAAGACGATTTGAGATAATTTTCTCCATCAGTTTACCAAGGCAACTTAACAGACTGATTGGACGTTAATTATCCGGATTTGTCCTGTTTGTTTGTTTCTTTGGTATCGTGGTGGTGATGGCTTTTTTCCCATGTGTTGGGGTAGTAACCAGTTGTTAGTGAGATGTTCATGATGTTTGTGAGGTGTTGTATTAGGAGAGTAGAGCCTTTTTTGAGAATAATGTTTGGTATTTAGTCGTGTCCGAAAATAAAAATACACAAACACAAACTAACGTGGCAGGGGTTTTGTTTAGAGAGAGAGAAATCATGAGAAATGTTTTAAAATATCCGTGGAATTTTTACTTTATTTTTAACATTTCAAAAATGGAGTGGGGTATTTGTGAGTGAGAGGAAGGACGGGAGAACTGGACGAGAGCAGCGAAAGTGAAGTGAGCTAGGCCTTGGCTCGAGGACGGAGTACACAGGCGGCTGGCGAATTAATTTTTAAAATTTACTATGATTGATCAGATACCCTGTGACTGGGTAAACGGCCCTTTTCAGAACAAGGCTGGGACCTACAGATCCGATGCCAGAGATTTTGCTGTGGGGGGAAACGGGAGTACCCCGAGAAAACCCACTTTCACGGCCTGGGCGCCGAATAATCTACCCAGACCATGCCCGGAAGTAGCTGGGAAGAAAGAAAGAAAGAAGATAAAAAAATAAAACAAAAAAACAAAACTGATGAACTATGTTGGTGGTATAGGTGGAAACTGTTAGCTGCAGTCTTGTAGATCGGGTGGTAACTTCGTCATGAACTTGTTTCCACACTTGAAGCCCATTGGTGCAAGTGAAAAACGTGGTCTCGGTGGTGGAACTACTGGCTGTTCTTCAGTGAGTTGTTCTTCGTTGGTCTGTGATGCTTTGTTTCTTCTCGAGATTTTGGTTTGAGTTTTCTGCGTGGAGGTAGATTGTTTTTCAGTTTGTACTGTCGCGTCGATGGTTATCTTGGTAATGGTTTGAGTCTGGCTGGTTGTTGAATTCTGTGGAACTAGGATTGATGTCTGGCATGCACTGTCCTTTTTCTTTCTTGAACTACTGGAACTTAGCGTGTTGCTAACAATGGGAGTTGTCGTCTTCTGAGTCGGGTTGTCTGAATCTGTCTTCATGTTTCTTCTAATACGGTCTTGAGTCGGCGGTATTTTGGTATTTTCATGTTGGAAGATTTCCGTTAGTTGTTTGCGATATCTTGGTGCTTTGTTTGAACTATTATTGAGTGGTCGTCGATGTGGGCGTTCGGCTCTAAAATGAAATATATGGTAATAACAGCCGTCACGTAAAATACAGTCAGCACTGTACTGTTGTCACTATCTGTAAAATACAGTTAGCACTGTACTTCGACGTTGTCACTATCTGTAAAATACAGTCAGCACTGTACTTCGACGTTGTCACTATCTGTAAAATACAGTCGGCACTGTACTTCGACGTTGTCACTATCTGTAAAATACAGTCGGCACTGTACTTCGACGTTGTCACTATCTGTAAAATACAGTCAGCACTGTACTTCGACGTTGTCACTATCTGTAAAATACAGTCGGCACTGTACTTCGACGTTGTCACTATCTGTAAAATACAGTCGGCACTGTACTTCGACGTTGTCACTATCTGTAAAATACAGTCGGCACTGTACTTCGACGTTGTCACTATCTGTAAAATACAGTCGGCACTGTACTTCGACGTGGTCACTATCTGTAAAATACAGTCGGCACTGTACTTCGACGTGGTCACTATCTGTAAAATACAGTCGGCACTGTACTTCGACGTTGTCACTATCTGTAAAATACAGTCGGCACTGTACTTCGACGTTGTCACTCTGTAAAATACAGTCGGCACTGTACTTCGACGTTGTCACTATCTGTAAAATACAGTCAGCACTGTACTTTGACGTTGTCACTATCTTCATGAAGTGTGTGGGATGATTACTGTTCTTAGAATAAATTCGATGAACTGCATATACCTTGGCTTGTATTTGGGGTTCTATGGTTTGTCTAATTTCTTCTGATTGAATTGATGGGTCGACGCCCCTGAGGAATACAGAATAAAGATTGACTGGACTTTTAGTGGGGGAACAACTTACTTTAAATTCAGTGTTCCATGGCTGGCACAGATAAATTTGGTCTGCAGTAGTGGCTGGTTGGATGAGGATTCCTCCCCGGCGTAAAATACGGGTCCTGGACGGTTCGATGGTTGCCCCGGGCTTGGCTCGGGCGATCAACGTGGCGACTTGGTACGGCGTGAGGTTCGGCGGTAAGCCGTCGACGATTACAGGCGGCACTAACGGCCTGACTGGCGAGGATGAACGTTTCGTTCTGAATAGCATATTAGCACGTCTGACTTGCTCGGTGACTAGCTCAATTCCTAAAGTATTGTCAGAAGTGGGATTCGAATCCAAGCCTCCACTCGGAGACCAGAATACGCAATACCGTTATAATAACGGAAGGTTTTCATACATTGAGTCTGGCGCCTTAGACCACTCGGCCATCCTGACCTTAAATAAAACTAAACTAACGTGGCAGGGGTTCAGTTTAGAGAGAGAGAAATCAGAAGAGTTCTCTCTCCAACCGGGGTGTTCAGGAACTTTGTAGTTCCTCCTCGTCCCCTTTCGTGGATTGTTATTAAGATTAAGTGGTGGTTTTTTTTAATTATTGTTTTAATAAATTAATTATCGTTATTATTCTTGACTTTTTGGGTGGAGAATGTCTCTCTAAATGTTGTTTTGGGTGGAGGCAAAGGCAGCAGTGGAAAGAAAGGCCGGGACCTGTCCTGAAAGGAAAAAGTTGGGCAGATGTGAACATGAATGTAATTCATTCAAATCCAGATCAAATAAAACTAAAACTAAACTACCGTGGCAGGGGTTCAGTTTAGAGAGAGAGAAATCAGAAGAGTTCTCTCTCCAACTGGGGTGTTCAGGAACTTTGTAGTTCCTCTTCGTCCCCTTTCGTGGATTGTTATTAAGATTTAATGGTGGTTTTTTTTATTATTATTATTTTAATAAATTAATTATCGTTATTATTCTTGACTTTTTGGGTGGAGAATGTCTCACTAAATGTTCTTTGGGTGGAGGCAAAGGCAGCAGTGGAAAGAAAGGCCGGGACCTGTCCCGAAAAGAAAAAAGTTGGGCAGATGTGAACGTGAATGTAATTCATTCAAATTCAGATCAAATCAAACGGCCCGATTCTGGGTCTGGCAAAAAGGTTGCCTAGACTGGGATCTAGAAATCCAATGCCTGAAGATTTTGATGTGGGGAAACGGAGTGCCCTGAGAAAACCCACTTTCACACGACAGGCGCCGAAAGTTTTGCCTGTCGTGTGCCCTGTACTTGAAAAAAAGGAATTCATGTTAATAACATAGATTTTATTTATTTAGATTCTTTGTTGAGTGGATTGTGATTCTTGAAATATGTTGTAAGGTGATATGTATTTTGTTGGTGCACTTGATAATTTGTGTAGTGATGCCGTTAGTTTGTTTCTATTTTCTGCTTTTAGATAATATTTGAGAGAAAGTTCTGTTATTCTATCTCTTATAGTTGGTAAATTACTAATTTGGTGTAGATAATTTGTTGGCGTAAAAGATGGTAAACTGAATGCGGATTTTAATATTTTGTTTTGTTGTACTTGGATTTTTTGGAGTGTGTTGTTTGACATATTGTATGTTACTTGCCATCCGTACTCTATTAGTGGACGGATGTAAGCCTTGTATATTTGTATAATGGTGTTCGGTGCGCATTTCGATTGTTTACCGGTTATAGTCGTTAGATATGAAATCCTTTTTCTGATTGATGAGTGTATATTGTTTATGTGTTTTTCCATGTTAGTTTTGTGTCGAAAGTGACGCCAAGGAATGTGATGTTTTTGCTCATGTTAATGGTTGTGTTTCCAAGTGATAGTTTTATTTTTTCTAGATTTTTTCTTTGCTTCTTTAGTTTTCTATATAAGGTGATTGCTTGTGTTTTTGTCGGATTTAACACGACCCTCCACTTGTTGCTCCATGTTGAGACGTTGTTTAGTGATTCTTGTACGCGAGACATGGCCATTACTGGGTTTCTGGAGGTGCTCCAGATTGCGATGTCGTCTGCGTATTGTGAATTGTGTGTGTATGTTAGATTTGGAAAAGGTATGTCACTGACGAAAATTATGTATAGAAGTGGAGAGAGGACTGATCCTTGGGGCACTCCTGCCGTTATATTAAATAATTTTGATATGGTTTTATTGACTTTTACTTGTGCTGTTCTATTGGTTAAAAAATTTGAAATCCATTTGACTATCGTAGGATTTATTTGTAGGTGATTTAGTTTGTATCTGATGGCGTTGTGCCAAACGCTGTCGAATGCTTTTTTGACATCTAGGAATACCCCGATGGTTACTTGATTGTTGTTGTAAGCTTTGTAGATTGATTCGGTGAGTCGTGTTAGGTGATCTGTTGTTTGTCTATTTTTTCTGGAGGCATTTTGAGATTCTGGAAGGATGTTGTTTGATTCGCAAAATGGAGGAGACGGTTGGAGATAATTCTCTCCATCAGTTTGCCAAGACAGCTTAACAGACTGATGGGGCGGAAATTATCTGGATTTGTTCTGTTAGTTTGTTTCTTGGGGATCGTTGTTATGATGGCTTTTTTCCACGTGTCAGGGTAATACCCGGTCGCTAGTGAAATGTTCATGATGTTTGTGAGGTGTTGTAGTAGGAGAGTGGAACTTTTTTGAGAATAATATTTGGTATTTGGTCATGTCCGGGGGAAGTGTTCTTCAAGTTTTGATATTAATCTTTAGTTCGGATATGGTTATTTTCTATTGATTGAATTTGAGTATGCTTCTAGTGTCTCTCCGGGAAATCCTGGTGAGAATGAAGCTTGGTTTGTATTTATGTAGTTGTTGACATGGTGTTGGTGTTGTGTGTCGAAATCTACTGAGTTTAAATCGCTAAAAGCGGATTTGTAATAGTCAGCTAATAAGTCAGCTTTCTCTTCGTCCGTCCTTGCAATTTTATTGTTGTGTGTGATGTGTTGTAGCATGTGATTTGTGTTTTTGTCTGAAGCAATACTCTTGAATTTTTTCCAGAATTCTTTTGATTGTTCTTGGTTTTTCTAAGTTTTGCAGAAGTTATGCCAATTGTTTTCTCTGACTTTTTTAATTTCTTGTTTAATTTTTGTATTTGTTCGATTGATTTCTGTTTTAATGTGTGGATCGCGTGTGATGTAGTGTGTTCGTCTTAATTGTCTGCGTTTGATTATTAGTGCGTGAATTTCTGGTGTTAGAGTCCATTGAATAAGTGATTGTTTTCTTTTTGATTTAGGAATTGTGTTTTTTATGGCTTTCTTTATGGCTTCTGTAATTTGATCAACATAGTTGTCTAGTTCTGCTTTGTTATTTACATGTTCGATTGGATGGGGTAGGTACGAGTCCAGAGAAGCATTAAAAGTGAGCCAGTCTGTTTCAGTGAAGGTGTATGCGGAAGGAGTCACGTACGCCACAGCCGGGTGGCGCGGGTGAATCATACATGACATGGGGAAGTGGTCACTGGTGATTTCATCATGCACTTTAAAGTTAGATATTCTGTTAACCATGTCCTTGGGTGCAATGATGAAATCGAGTACATCGTATGAGCCGTTAGCGGCAAATAAAACTAAACTAAACTAAACTAACGTGGCAGGGGTTCAGTTTAGAGAGAGAGAAATCAGAAGAGTTCTCTCTCCAACTGGGGTGTTCAGGAAATTTGTAGTTCCTCTTCGTCCCCTTACGTGAGAAATGTTTTAAAATATCCATGGAATGTTTACTTTATTTTTAACATTTCAAAAATATTTGTGAGTGAGAGGAAGGACGGGAGAACTGGACGAAAGCAGCGAAAGTGAAGTGAGCCAGACCTTGGCTCGAGGATGGAGAACCCTGGCGGCTGGCGAATTGGTTTTTAAAATTTACTGTAATTGATTAGATATCCTTGACTGGGTAAACGGCCCTTTCCAGAATGAGGCTGGGACCTACAGGTCCGATGCCAGAGATTTTGCTGTGGGGGGAAACGGGAGTACCCCGAGAAAACCCACTTTCACGGCCTGGGCGCCGAATAATCTACCCAGACCGTGCCCGGAAGTAGCTGGGAAAGAAAAAGAAAAGAAAAAACTGATGAACTACGTTGATGGTGTACGTGAAAACTGTTATCTGCAGTCTTGTAGATCGGGTGGTAACTTCGTCATGAACTTGTTTCCACACTTGAAGCCCATTGGTGCAACTGAGAAACGTGGCCTTGGTGGTGGAACTACTGGCTGTTCTTCGGTGAGTTGTTCTTCGCTGGTCTGTGATGCTTTGTTTCTTCTCGAGATTTTGGTTTGAGTTTTCTGCGTGGAGGTAGATTGTTTTTCAGTTTGTGCTGTCGCGTCGATGGTTATCTTCGTAATGGTTTGAGTCTGGCTGGTTGTTGAGTTCTGGGGAACTGGGATTGATGTCTGGCAGGAACTGTCCTTTTTCTTTCTTGAACTACTGGAACTTGGCGTGTTGCCAACAGTGGGTGTTGTCTTCTTCTGAGTCGGGTTGTCTGAATCCGTCTTCGTGTTTCTTCTAATACGGTCTGGACTCGGCGGTATTTTGGTATTTTCCTGTTGGAAGATTTCCAACTATAGGTGCTGAAGGTCTTTTATAGTGTCCTGATGGATTGTGGAGAGCATGTTGTGATTGATTGGATTATCACTGTATCTGATTGGAGGAGAGATTTCCTGTAGATTCAAAATTCAACCAATGGCAGCCACAGGCTACTCACCTCTAATCCAGAATTGCTGTTAAGTGAAGGTTTAATAATGTTGATATAAAATGATTATTTGATGTTTCTTCCCTTCCAGAATTTGTCTGTGCCAATGATTCTAGTTTTTTCCCAGTTTTTCTGTGTCCAGTTTAAGTGGCATGATCTGCAATGGCTGAATTTTATGTTTTCATGAGTCTTGTACTATCTTTATCTATCAAAGTGGAACAGTAACTGTACCATATTGACTCAGGCAAAGATAATGGAACACTAAGTATACAGTATTTAATCCGGTGGAGATAGTGGTACAGTAATACACCAAATTGACTCAGGTAAAGATAATGGAACACTAAGTATACAGTATTTAATCCGGAAGATATAGTGGTACAGTAATACACCAAATTGACTCAGGTAAAGATAATGGAACACTAAGTATACAGTATTTAATCTGGTAGAGATAGTGGTACAGTAATACACCAAATTGACTCAGGTAAAGATAATGGAACACTAAGTATACAGTATTTAATCCGGTGGAGATAGTGGTACAGTAATACACCAAATTGACTCGGGTAAAGATAATGGAACACTAAGTATACAGTACTTAATCTGGTAGAGATAGTGGTACAGTAATACACCAAATTGACTCAGGTAAAGATAATGGAACACTAAGTATACAGTATTTAATCTGGTAGAGATAGTGGTACAGTAATACACCAAATTGACTCGGGTAAAGATAATGGAACACTAAGTATACAGTATTTAATCCGGTGGAGATAGTGGTACAGTAATACACCAAATTGACTCAGGTAAAGATAATGGAACACTAAGTATACAGTATTTAATCTGGTAGAGATAGTGGTACAGTAATACACCAAATTGACTCAGGTAAAGATAATGGAACACTAAGTATACAGTATTTAATCTGGTAGAGATAGTGGTACAGTAATACACCAAATTGACTCAGGTAAAGATAATGGAACACTAAGTATACAGTATTTAATCTGGTAGAGATAGTGGTACAGTAATACACCAAATTGACTCAGGTAAAGATAATGGAACACTAAGTATACAGTATTTAATCTGGTAGAGATAGTGGTACAGTAATACACCAAATTGACTCAGGTAAAGATAATGGAACACTAAGTATACAGTATTTAATCTGGCAGAGATAGTGGTACAGTAATACACCAAATTGACTCAGGTAAAGATAATGGAACACTAAGTATACAGTATTTAATCCGGTGGAGATAGTGGTACAGTAATACACCAAATTGACTCAGGTAAAGATAATGGAACACTAAGTATACAGTATTTAATCTGGAAGAGATAGTGGTACAGTAATACACCAAATTGACTCAGGTAAAGATAATGGAACACTAAGTATACAGTATTTAATCTGGTAGAGATAGTGGTACAGTAATACACCAAATTGACTCAGGTAAAGATAATGGAACACTAAGTATACAGTATTTAATCTGGTAGAGGTAGTGGTACAGTAATACACCAAATTGACTCAGGTAAAGATAATGGAACACTAAGTATACAGTATTTAATCCGGTGGAGATAGTGGTACAGTAATACACCAAATTGACTCAGGTAAAGATAATGGAACACTAAGTATACAGTATTTAATCTGGTAGAGATAGTGGTACAGTAATACACCAAATTGACTCAGGTAAAGATAATGGAACACTAAGTATACAGTATTTAATCTGGTAGAGATAGTGGTACAGTAATACACCAAATTGACTCAGGTAAAGATAATGGAACACTAAGTATACAGTATTTAATCTGGTAGAGATAGTGGTACAGTAATACACCAAATTGACTCAGGTAAAGATAATGGAACACTAAGTATACAGTATTTAATCTGGTAGAGATAGTGGTACAGTAATACACCAAATTGACTCAGGTAAAGATAATGGAACACTAAGTATACAGTATTTAATCTGGAAGAGATAGTGGTACAGTAATACACCAAATTGACTCAGGTAAAGATAATGGAACACTAAGTATACAGTATTTAATCTGGAAGATATAGTGGTACAGTAATACACCAAATTGACTCAGGTAAAGATAATGGAACACTAAGTATACAGTATTTAATCTGGTAGAGATAGTGGTACAGTAATACACCAAATTGACTCAGGTAAAGATAATGGAACACTAAGTATACAGTATTTAATCTGGTAGAGATAGTGGTACAGTAATACACCAAATTGACTCAGGTAAAGATAATGGAACACTAAGTATACAGTATTTAATCTGGAAGAGATAGTGGTACAGTAATACACCAAATTGACTCAGGTAAAGATAATGGAACACTAAGTATACAGTATTTAATCTGGTAGAGATAGTGGTACAGTAATACACCAAATTGACTCAGGTAAAGATAATGGAACACTAAGTATACAGTATTTAATCTGGTAGAGATAGTGGTACAGTAATACACCAAATTGACTCAGGTAAAGATAATGGAACACTAAGTATACAGTATTTAATCTGGTAGAGATAGTGGTACAGTAATACACCAAATTGACTCAGGTAAAGATAATGGAACACTAAGTATACAGTATTTAATCTGGAAGAGATAGTGGTACAGTAATACACCAAATTGACTCAGGTAAAGATAATGGAACACTAAGTATACAGTATTTAATCTGGTAGAGATAGTGGTACAGTAATACACCAAATTGACTCAGGTAAAGATAATGGAACACTAAGTATACAGTATTTAATCTGGTAGAGATAGTGGTACAGTAATACACCAAATTGACTCAGGTAAAGATAATGGAACACTAAGTATACAGTATTTAATCTGGTAGAGATAGTGGTACAGTAATACACCAAATTGACTCAGGTAAAGATAATGGAACACTAAGTATACAGTATTTAATCTGGAAGAGATAGTGGTACAGTAATACACCAAATTGACTCAGGTAAAGATAATGGAACACTAAGTATACAGTATTTAATCTGGTAGAGATAGTGGTACAGTAATACACCAAATTGACTCAGGTAAAGATAATGGAACACTAAGTATACAGTATTTAATCTGGTAGAGATAGTGGTACAGTAATACACCAAATTGACTCAGGTAAAGATAATGGAACACTAAGTATACAGTATTTAATCTGGTAGAGATAGTGGTACAGTAATACACCAAATTGACTCAGGTAAAGATAATGGAACACTAAGTATACAGTATTTAATCTGGTAGAGATAGTGGTACAGTAATACACCAAATTGACTCAGGTAAAGATAATGGAACACTAAGTATACAGTATTTAATCTGGTAGAGATAGTGGTACAGTAATACACCAAATTGACTCAGGTAAAGATAATGGAACACTAAGTATACAGTATTTAATCTGGTAGAGATAGTGGTACAGTAATACACCAAATTGACTCAGGTAAAGATAATGGAACACTAAGTATACAGTATTTAATCTGGTAGAGATAGTGGTACAGTAATACACCAAATTGACTCAGGTAAAGATAATGGAACACTAAGTATACAGTATTTAATCTGGTAGAGATAGTGGTACAGTAATACACCAAATTGACTCAGGTAAAGATAATGGAACACTAAGTATACAGTATTTAATCTGGTAGAGATAGTGGTACAGTAATACACCAAATTGACTCAGGTAAAGATAATGGAACACTAAGTATACAGTATTTAATCTGGTAAGAGATAGTGGTACAGTAATACACCAAATTGACTCAGGTAAAGATAATGGAACACTAAGTATACAGTATTTAATCTGGTAGAGATAGTGGTACAGTAATACACCAAATTGACTCAGGTAAAGATAATGGAACACTAAGTATACAGTATTTAATCTGGTAGAGATAGTGGTACAGTAATACACCAAATTGACTCAGGTAAAGATAATGGAACACTAAGTATACAGTATTTAATCTGGTAGAGATAGTGGTACAGTAATACACCAAATTGACTCAGGTAAAGATAATGGAACACTAAGTATACAGTATTTAATCTGGTAGAGATAGTGGTACAGTAATACACCAAATTGACTCAGGTAAAGATAATGGAACACTAAGTATACAGTATTTAATCTGGTAGAGATAGTGGTACAGTAATACACCAAATTGACTCAGGTAAAGATAATGGAACACTAAGTATACAGTATTTAATCTGGAAGAGATAGTGGTACAGTAATACACCAAATTGACTCAGGTAAAGATAATGGAACACTAAGTATACAGTATTTAATCTGGTAGAGATAGTGGTACAGTAATACACCAAATTGACTCAGGTAAAGATAATGGAACACTAAGTATACAGTATTTAATCTGGTAGATATAGTGGTACAGTAATACACCAAATTGACTCAGGTAAAGATAATGGAACACTAAGTATACAGTATTTAATCTGGTAGAGATAGTGGTACAGTAATACACCAAATTGACTCAGGTAAAGATAATGGAACACTAAGTATACAGTATTTAATCTGGTAGAGATAGTAGAACACTAATACACCATATTGACTCAACTAAACTTAGTCGATCACTAATACTCCATGTTCAAATGACTAAATTAAACAGCTGTATTTTAAATTTAGGGGAATTCTTTTTTTGTAGATAGTCCTTGCTATATTTTGTGTAGCATGGACTAATATTGTTATTACATGTGTAATATATGTGTGTGTTGATATATTCAGATTCAATATTTCTTACAAGAACAGAGATGACAATCTGCTGCCAAGATCGTGGGAATAAAAAACATTCATTTTCCATCTATAAGAGTCCACTTAAACATACTCTGATTCTGATGTACAAAAGAGAATGGAACAGCAAAGAAGAGTAACCACCAGTTCAAAAGATTTGTCCACACCAATTGTTAGACCAGATGGGAGCCAAGGTAGATCATACTGTGAAGTTTGAGGTTTATTAAATATACAAAGAAACAAAATATTGTTAACCTTATGTAAAGGATGGCATTGGTAGCACTTTACTAATTATCTAAAAAACACATTGAAAAATTCAGAGGGCAATGTTAGAGGTGAAATCACTTGTAAACCTTGTGAAGCTTGAGTTAAATCAACTTTCAACTAAATTAACTTAGAAAAACAACAAAAACCTAATGTCAGCCATTATCATTCATATACTTATCAAATATTTCTTAAACATAATTAAATTTACTGCATCTAGAATATCTGAAGGCCAACCATCTTGTTAAAAAAATAAAACTGTCTTAGCTGAAGATGACACTTACTGTGCCAAAATTTATACTTGTGTCCTCTAGTCATATGATTCTCTCTGTTAAATATGATAAAAGATGATGTATCAACACAATTTTAAATACCTCAATCAGATGCCACCTAACGTTTCGTTTTCAAGAGAAAACAATTTAAGAGATTTCATCTTCTCCTCATATAACACCTCCATCCTAGACAGAATTTAGTAACCCATCTCTAAACCCTTTCAAACAATTCAATGTTTTCCCTGAGGTAAGGAGACCAAGACTGAACACTATACTCCCAGTGTAGCCTAACCAATGACTTGTACATTTAAATTATAACCTCATTAGACTTGTATTCAATATTTCTGTAGTTACCACCTAAAATCCTATTTGTTCTACCATTAGCAACAGCATACTGGTTGATCAAACATTACACCAATATCCTTTTCTTTCATAACACTGTTAAGGTTATTCCAATCCAAATTGTACTTATAATCCAAATTGTAATAATCCACATGTAATATCTTGCATTCATCACAATTAAAACCAATCTGTCATTTATTTCTCCACCTCACTAAATGACCTAAATCCTTTTATAAATTAGCAGGACCCTTTACACAGACAGCAATCCTAAAGACCTTAATATCATCAGTAAATGTAAGTAATTTGTTGGCCATTTCTTTATCTGTGTCATTGATGTAAATCAAAAGGACCAAAGGTTCTAAAAGTGAGTCCTGAACTTTTGACATTAATCCAGATTGAGTGAACTCCATTTGTAATAACCCTCTGCCATCCAGCTACTCTTCTATCCAAGTAGTTAACTTATTCTCCACATCCACAGAGCTAAGTTGTTTACAAGCCTTTCATAGAGTACCTTGTCAAAAGCTTTCTGAAAATCTAGATATACCAAATCTATACATTTACTCTCATCTACATAAGCAGTAACCTTTATAAAACATGTCAAAAGGTTTATATTTCCTTAGTGAAACCATGATATACATAACAACTGATATAAGATACATAATTACTGGGATAATCTTTATCTCCTCTTTTGTGAAGAAGAGTCACATCAGATAACTTCTGGTACTTACCCACAAGTCTAGACTGACAATAACAGTAACAAGTATACAATCTTTAATCTCCTTCAAATCCTTGAAGAAATACCAGTAGCTTTATTACTTATTAATCTGAGGTTTTTCTTAACCAACTCAGAATTAATGAAGACATCATGTTTGATCTTGTTACCATTTACCAACTGTTCAAGATGTGGAATACTGCTTAAATATTTACTAATAAAAAGCAAAGAAAAAACCAAAATTTAATAACTCAGCCATCGTATAATCATTGGACCTTCAACTTTATTTAATAATACATGATATTTTCTAATATCTGATTGTTTTCAATAATTATTATTAACTATAATACCTTTCATATGAGCTGAAATTAACTATAATACCTTTTGTTTGAGCTAATATTAACTATAATACCTTTTGTTTCAGCTAATATTAACTATAACATCTATTGTTTGAGCTAATATTAACTGTAATACCTTTTGCTTAAGCCAATATTAACTGTAGTACATTTTGCTTTGGCTAACATTAACTGTAATACCTTTTGCTTGAGCTAATATTAAACGTAACACCTTTTGTTTGAGCTAATGTTAACTGTAACACCTATTGTTTGACTAATATTAACTGTAATACCTCTTGTTTGAGCTAATATTGACTGTAACACCTTTTGTTTGAGCTAATATTGACTGTAACACCTATTGCTTGAGCTAATATTAACTGTAACACCTATTGTTTGAGCTAATATTAACTGTAATACGTTTTGTTTGAGCTAATATCAACTGTAATACCTTTTGTTTGAGCTAATGTTGACTGTAACACCTACTGCTTGAGCTAATATTAACTGTAATACATTTTGTTTGAGTTAATATAAACTATAACACCTATTATTCTACTGTGGCTGAATTTTCAATGTTTTTCATCTCTTTATGCCCCAAAATGACTGACATCTGTTAAGCATATAGTTTGAATGAGACTTAGCCTTATCCAGTGCATTATAAAAATACAATGACTGACATCTGTTAAGCATATAGTCTGAATGAGACTTAGCCTTATCCAGTGCATTATAAAAATAGAATGACTGACATCTGTTAAGCATATAATCTGAATCAAACTTAGCCTTATCCAGTGCATTATAAAAATACAATAACTGACATCTGTTAAGCATATAGTCTGAATGAGACTTAGCCTTATCCAGTGCATTATAAAAATACAAGGACTGACATCTGTTAAGCATATAGTCTGAATGAGACTTAGCCTTATCCAGTGCATTATAAAAATACAATAACTGACATCTGTTAAGCATATAGTCTGAATGAGACTTAGCTTTATCCAGTGCATTACAAAAATACAATGACTGACATCTGTTAAGCATATAGTCTGAATGAGACTTAGCCTTATCCAGTGCATTATAAAAATACAATGACTGACATCTGTTAAGTATATAGTCTGAATGAAACTTAGCATTCCTCAGTGTATTACCAAAATAGGATGACTGACATCTGTTAAGTACAGAGTCTATATGAGACTTAGCATTCCTCAGTGTACTACCAAAATAGAATGACAAGATCTTATATTTGTACAGTTTGAACAAGACTTGCTCTTCCACAGTTTATGTGAGTAACTCTTGTTGTTTTTAATCTTTCATTCACACCAACTAATTATACAAGCACTATATGATGTCACATGACATCAACAGTGTTTTTGTATGCAGTTGTTTGTTTTTCAGTTTACAGCACTAATGGAGTTTTCTTTAAGATAGTAATCCTGGAATTCATCTTTGTGTAGATTTTTTGAAATGTGAGCCTTGTGGATCTATTTTTCACACCCTTACCACCTTCATCAACCACAAAAGTACAGGTTGTCAGTCACAGAGATTTTCCAGTTCTGTCACAGCTAAAGGTGAGTTTTTTTAACACCTAATGAATAACATGCATCTCTAATAAAAATGATCCATCTTATAAATGTATGTATGAATTGTATGCATCACTCATCTCGTTGGTTCCTAGATAAGGCAGGAATTTTTCAGAGAGAAGATTATTTTAAAATTTTTTTTCAACAAATTTGCATCCCAGTGGCAAAGCAGTAAGTGTGTAATATTATAAATGTTTTATGATATCCATGGCTGACAGATAAACCATCTTGTAGCTTTATATTTAATGACTTCTCTAACCACACCTCAGTCACTTACACAATACATCTATTTATGTATCTTACCACATCCCAGTCACACAATACATCTATTTATGTATCCTACCACATTCCAGTCACATAGTACATCTATTTATGTATCTTACCACATCCCAGTCACACAATACATCTATTTATGTATCCTACCACATTCCAGTCACACAATACATCTATTTATGTATCTTACCACATCCCAGTCACACAACACATCTATTTATGTATCTTACCACATCCCAGTCACACAATACATCTATTTATGGATCTTACCACATCCCAGTCACACAATACATCTATTTTTGTATCTTACCACATCCCAGTCACACAATACATCTATTTATGTATCCTACCACATTCCAGTCACACAATACATCTATTTATGTATCTTACCACACCCCAGTCACACAATACATCTATTAATAGATCTTACCACATTCCAGTCACACAGTACATCTATTTATGTATCTTACCACATCCCAGTCACACAATACATCTATTTATGTATCTTACCACATTCCAGTCACATAGTACATCTATTTATGTATCTTACCACATCCCAGTCACATAGTACATCTATTTATGTATCTTACCACATCCCAGTCACACAATACATCTATTTATGTATCTTACCACAAACCAGTCACACAATACATCTATTTATGTATCTTACCACATCCCAGTCACATAGTACATCTATTTATGGATCTTACCACATTCCAGTCACACAATACATCTATTTATGTATCTTACCACATCCCAGTCACATAGTACATCTATTTATGGATCTTACCACATCCCAGTCACACAATACATCTATTTATGCATCTTACCACATCCCAGTCACATAGTACATCTATTTATGTATCTTACCACATCCAAGTCACATAGTACATCTATTTATGGATCTTATCACATCCCAGTCACACAATACATCTATTTATGTATCTTACCACATCCCAGTCACACAATACATCTATTTATGTGTCTTACCACATCCCAGTCACACAATACATCTATTTATGTATCTTACCACATCCCAGTCACACAATACATTTATTTATGTATCCTGCCACATTCCAGTCACACAATACATCTATTTATGGATCTTACCACATCCCAGTCACATAGTACATCTATTTATGGATCTTACCACATCCCAGTCACACAATACATCTATTTTTGGATCTTACCACATCCCAGTCACACAATACATCTATTTATGTATCCTACCACATCCCAGTCACATAGTACATCTATTTATGGATCTTACCACATCCCAGTCACACAATACATCTATTTATGGATCTTACCACATTCCAGTGACATAGTACATCTATTTATGGATCTTACCACATCCCAGTCACACAATACATCTATTTATGTATCCTACCACATTCCAGTCACACAATACATCTATTTATGTATCCTACCACATTCCAGTCACACAATACATCTATTTATGTATCCTACCACATTCCAGTCACACAATACATCTATTTATGTATCCTACCACATCCCAGTCACATAGTACATCTATTTATGGATCTTACCACATTCCAGTCACACAATACATCTATTTATATATCTTACCACATCCCAGCCACATAGTACATCTATTTATGGATCTTACCACATCCCAGTCACACAATACATCTATTTATGCATCTTACCACATCCCAGTCACATAGTACATCTATTTATGGATCTTACCACATCCCAGTCACACAATACATCTATTTATGGATCTTACCACATTCCAGTCACATAGTACATCTATTTATGTATCTTACCACATCCAAATCACATAGTACATCTATTTATGGATCTTACCACATCCCAGTCACACAATACATCTATTTATGTATCTTACCACATCCCAGTCACACAATACATCTATTTATGTGTCTTACCACATCCCAGTCACACAATACATCTATTTATGTATCTTACCACATCCCAGTCACACAATACATTTATTTATGTATCCTGCCACATTCCAGTCACACAATACATCTATTTATGGATCTTACCACATCCCAGTCACATAGTACATCTATTTATGGATCTTATCACATCCCAGTCACACAATACATCTATTTTTGGATCTTACCACATCCCAGTCACACAATACATCTATTTATGTATCCTACCACATCCCAGTCACATAGTACATCTATTTATGGATCTTACCACATCCCAGTCACACAATACATCTATTTATGGATCTTACCACATCCCAGTCACACAATACATCTATTTATGTATCCTACCACATCCCAGTCACATAGTACATCTATTTATGGATCTTACCACATCCCAGTCACACAATACATTTATTTATGGATCTTACCACATCCCAGTCACACAATACATCTATTTATGGATCTTACCACATTCCAGTGACATAGTACATCTATTTATGGATCTTACCACATCCCAGTCACACAATACATCTATTTATGTATCCTACCACATTCCAGTGACACAATACATCTATTTATGTATTTTACCACATCCCAGTCACACAATACATCTATTTATGTATCCTACCACATCCCAGTCATATATGTGATACATCTGTTTACTTATCTAACCCACATCTTAGTCTCTTATTATACATCTGTTACATCACGTGTATCTAATTACATCCCTGTCAATTACATGATACATCTGTTTACTTATCTAATCACATCCCAGTAAATTATATGTTAAATCTATTTAGTCATTGAACCACATCCCAGTCAGTTATGTATTTGTTTTTATGTTACAGATACTAACTAGTTTATACCTGTAGTTCTAAGTAGTTATAAATAACAATTTTCTCTTTTAGATATTTGTTTTTATGTTAGATACTTACTAGTTTATACCTGTAGTTCTAAGTAGTAGTAAATAACGTTTGTCTCTTTTAGATATTTGTTTTTATGTTAGATACTTACTACTTTATATCTGTAGTTTTAAGTAGTTGTAAATGGCATTTATCTTTTTTAGATATTTGTTTTTATGTTAGATACTTACTAGTTTATATCTGTAGTTCTAAGTAGTTGTAAATAACATTTATCTCTTTTAGATATTTGTTTTTATGTTAGATACTTACTAGTTTATATCTGTAGTTCTAAGTAGTTGTAAATAACATTTATCTCTTTTAGATATTTGTTTTTATGTTAGATACTAACTAGTTTATACCTGTAGTTCTAAATAGTTCTAAATGACATTTATCTCTTTTAGATATTTGTTTTTATGTTAAAGATGCTTACTAATTTTATACCTGTGACTCTAAGTAGTTATAAATAACATATCTCTTTTTAGATGTTTTTATGTTAAAGCTACTTATTATTTGAGATCTGTGTCTCTAAGTAGTTGTAAATAACATCTCTTTTTAGATATTTGTTTCTATGTTAAAGCTACATTTTATTTTATACCTGTGGCTCCAAGTAGTTGTAAATAGTATCTATCTCTTTTAGATATTTGTTTTTATGTTAAAGATGCTTACTAATTTTATACCTGTAACTCTTAAGTAGTTCTAAAGAACATTTATTGCACCTCTAAAATTACAGTGGCTTATTCTTCTTCTGGTAAGAAACCTCCTGCAGTGAACACTGCTGAGAAAAAACCAGCTTTTGTAAATATTTCTGTGAGAAATACTCCAGGTACAAATAGAGATGAAAGAAAAACTCTAGATGGAAGCTTCTCCAAGAGTGCTGGACGACAGATCCAGATTCCCAAATTAACCCCAAAGATGACAGCATTACAACAGGAAAAAATGAATTTTAAAGTGGCATCAACTGTTAAGGTCAGCATTTAGTCAGAAGAAGTTATTTATATATTGATGTGCCTACTTGTAGCCTGATAAACCAGCTTAACAATTGTTACAATAATTAATATCATTTGATAAAATCCTAGAAATTTAATATACAGGGTTAATGCAATATCTTTTCTGTTTGCATGCTCTACAAAGGAAAAGGTATGAATTTTTGCTGTTAACCAAAATTAATCAAAACCAATTGACTGTTTTATCAAAAGTTTTTGTTTTGTTAAACTTAACCCAGTAATAGTGTTTTAGTCTTATCAAAGCCATTTTTTTTTTAAATCACACCTGTAATATTTAGTGTTTTAGTCTTATCAAAACCATTTGTCTTGTTAAAATTAAATTGGTGTCAAGTTAGTGTTTGAGCAAATAAAAAGGTGTAAAGAATTCACAGTAAGGACTATTAGGCTTAACATATTCTGACATTTAGGGCAATTGACTTTTAATATGTGAGTCACATGTTTGAATTATCTTTGCCTACATGCTTTTCTTATATGCCTGCTGACTGGACCAATCATCTGGGTGTAAAAAATCTTGGCTTGCAAATATACTGGGCAACCCCAAACTAGTTATGCTTAAGGTTGTTATTAGGTCTTAGTGCGTAATTGGTTTCTGGTTTTGAAAGTTCCTAGTTTTAGCTTATAATGTTGAATTATAACAATATGAGAAAGAGTGAGATGGCTCAGTAAGGCTACTCCTGTTTCACCCGTAAAACTAGAGTATCAAAATCATACTTGCTATAGGGTTTCAGAACTGTTTTATGAACTTGAATTTATAATCTGTGTTCTGATAAGAACACATTCAAACTCTGTGTTGTATTATAAGAAGTGACTCTTTTTGTAACTGTTAGGATATAAAGTCACCAGAGATGTCTGTGAAGGATGCCAAGCAGGCTTGTGGAGAATGTGAAGGTTGTTTACGGGAAGAGGACTGTGGCGAATGTGCCACATGTCTAGTGAGTTACAATAAAGCTTTTCTTGTGGAATATTTCAAATTCTCTGGTCAAAGCCTATTTCTAGTAAGTTGTATTAGGAATGCAATATTTACTGTAGTTTTTATTTTAATGTTACATCTACATTTTCTGCTATACTAACTAAGAAGACTGAATAATTGTAAAGTTAGAAATAGCCAGATTATCTAGTGTTGGTTTAAACTCTTCAAATATTGGTCTTTACAGATATGGGCTTCTTCATTATATGTATTCTTTAATACAAAATTTGTAGACATTATTATAGTTCCTTTTAGCAGTTTTATCTTCAGTATAAAACTGCTTAGACTTTTGTTTTATGTTATTCTAGATAGTTAGAGGAGATGTTGAGTTAAGTTGGACATTGTATCTACAAGTCTTAGGAGAGATGTTGAGATAAGTTGGATATTGTATATACAAGTCTTAGGAGAGATGTTGAGATAAGTTGGATATTGTATATACAACTCTTAGGAGAGATGTTGAGATAAGTTGGACATTGTATTTACAAGTCTTAGGAGAGATGTTGAGGTGATATATATGCAAAAACGGCTCGTTTGGGTTGAGAAAATATTTTACATAGAAGAGCGAACAACGTTTCCACCTTCTTCGGTCATCGTCAGGTTCACGATGACGATGACCGAAGAAGGTTGAAACGTTGTTCGCTCTTCTATGTAAAATATTTTCTCAACCCAAACGAGCCGTTTTTGCATATATATTTCTCTACAAATGGGTTTTCTCGACATCACTGACGTTGAGGTGAGTTGGACATTGTATTTACAAGTCTTAGGAGAGATGTTGAGTTAAGTTGGACACTGTATATACAAGTCTAAGGAGAGATGTTGAATTACATTGGACATTGTACTTACAAGTCTTAGGAGAGATGTTGAGTTACATTGGAAGTTGTATTTACAAGTCTTAGGAGAGAAATTGAGTTAAGTTGGACATTGTATATACAAGTCTAAGGAGAGATGTTGAATTACATTGGACATTGTATTTACAAGTCTTAGGAGAGAAATTGAGTTAAGTTGGACATTGTATATACAAATCTAAGGAGAGATGTTGAATTACATTGGACATTGTATTTACAAGTCTTAGGAGAGATGTTGAGTTACATTGGACGTTGTATTTACAAGTCTTAGGAGAGATGTTGAGTTACATTGGACATTGTATTTACAAGTCTTAGGAGAGATGTTGAGTTACATTGGACGTTGTATTTACAAGTCTTAGGAGAGATATTGAGGTAGTTTGGACATTGTGTTTTTATGATGACTTTAGGATAGCTTTATGGGTTGAAAGTATCTTTACATGGTGACTTTAGAACAGATTTATTGGTCATAGACATCTGTACATAGTGATGTTGGAATAATTTTATTGATTCCTTTGAAAATGAAAAATTTGGCCTGTTTGAAATTAGTTGTTTTTTCCATGTTTCATTATTTTTTTTGAAATTTTTATATCATTATTGCTTTTATTGAGCAAACAACTTTCTTTAAATACAATTCATACATACAAGTAATAAGTTGTGAAGAACTTACTGTAAGTTATTACATACAAGTAATAAGTTGTGAAGAACTTACTGTAAGTTATTACATACAAGTAATAAGTTGTGAAGAACTTACTGTAAGTCATTACATACAAGTAATAAGTTGTGAAGAACTTACTGGAAGTCATTACATACAAGTAATAAGTTGTGAAGAACTTACTGGAAGTCATTACATACAAGTAATAAGTTGTGAAGAACTTACTGGAAGTTATTACATACAAGTAATAAGTTGTGAAGAACTTACTGAAAGTCATTACATACAAGTAATAAGTTGTGAAGAACTTACTGTAAGTCATTACATACAAGTAATAAGTTGTGAAGAACTTACTGTAAGTCATTACATACAAGTAATAAGTTGTGAAGAACTTACTGTAAGTCATTACATACAAGTAATAAGTTGTGAAGAACTTACTGTAAGTTATTACATACAAGTAATAAGTTGTGAAGAACTTACTGTAAGTTATTACATAAAGTAATAAGTTGTGAAGAACTTACTGTAAGTTATTACATACAAGTAATAAGTTGTGAAGAACTTACTGGAAGTTATTACATACAAGTAATAAGTTGTGAATAACTTACTGTAAGTCATTACATACAAGTAATAAGTTCTGAATAACTTACTGTAAGTCATTACATACAAGTAATAAATTGTGAAGAACTTACTGGAAGTTATTACATACAAGTAATAAGTTGTGAATAACTTACTGGAAGTCATTACATACAAGTAATAAGTTGTGAAGAACTTACTGGAAGTTATTACATACAAGTAATAAGTTGTGAAGAACTTACTGGAAGTTATTACATACAAGTAATAAGTTGTGAAGAACTTACTGGAAGTTATTACATACAAGTAATAAGTTGTGAAGAACTTACTGGAAGTTATTACATACAAGTAATAAGTTGTGAAGAACTTACTGTAAGTTATTACATACAAGTAATTTGTTCCAGACACAACCAGAACATTTAACATTGGTTATCAGTTGTACAGAACAGTTAACATGGGTTGTCAGTTGTAAAGACATGGTCCATAGCAGTTAACATCTGTTATCACTTGAAAGACATATTTCATAGCGGTTAACATCTGTTTGTAGTTGTAAAGAGGTGGTCCATAACACTTAAAATATGTTATCAGTTGTAAAGAGGTGGTCCATAACACTTAAAATATGTTATCAGTTGTAAAGACATAGTCCATAAAAGTTAACGTATTATCAGTTGTAAAGACATGGTCCATAACAATTAACATCTTTTATCAGTTGTAAAGATATAGTTCATAACAGTTAACATCTGTCATCAGTTGTAAAGACATGATCCACAAAAGTTAACATTTGTTAGTAGTTGTAAGGAGATGGTCCATATCAGTTAACATCTGTTATCAATTGTAAAGAGGTGGTCCATAACAGTTAACATCTTTTATCAATTGTAAAGAGGTGGTCCATAACAGTTCAAATCTTTTAGTCTTTGTAAAGACATGGTTTATAACAGTTAACACTTATCAGTAGTTATAAAGATATGGTCCATATTAGTTAACATCTGTTATCAGTTGTAAAGAGGTGGTCCATAAAAATTAACATCTGTCATCAGTTGTAAAGACTTGGTCCATAACAGTTAACACCTGTTATCAATTATTAAAAAATTGTACAGAACAGTTAACATCTGTGATCCATTTTAACATCTCGTTGTAGCTGCTGCATCTCATTGTTTTCTTCAGATCAATCGGGTGTATAAAGTAGAGAAGGTTTTGGGTAAAAGATACCACCAGGGTGTGCTTGAGTATTTGTTAAAGTGGAAAGGATACCCAAGGTATGTATAAATTACTGAAAATATATTTTGGTTTGTAAGAAGAAAGTATTAAAAGGGAGTTACGATTTCAATGTTATAATTTTAATCTTTTTACAGTTCTGGTTAATAATTATTGTATTACCAGTCCTGATGTACCTTCAGTGTTGAATGATAATATTTATTGTATTACCAGTCCTGATGTACCTTCAGTGTTGAAATGTTGAATGATAATATTTATTGTGTTACCAGTCCTGATGTACCTTCAGTGTTGAATGATAATATTTATTGTATTACCAGTCCTGATGTACCTTCAGTGTTGAAATGTTGAATGATAATATTTATTGTGTTACCAGTCCTGATGTACCTTCAGTGTTGAATGATAATAATTATTGTATTACCAGTCCTGATGTACCTTCAGTGTTGAAATGTTGAATGATAATATTTATTGTATTACCAGTCCTGATGTACCTTCAGTGTTGAATGATAATAATTATTGTATTACCAGTCCTGATGTACCTTCAGTGTTGAATGATAATAATTATTGTATTACCAGTCCTGATGTACCTTCAGTGTTGAATGATAATATTTATTGTATTACCAGTCCTGATGTACCTTCAGTGTTGAAATGTTGAATGATAATAATTATTGTATTACCAGTCCTGATGTACCTTCAGTGTTGAATGATAATATTTATTGTATTACCAGTCCTGATGTACCTTCAGTGTTGAAATGTTGAGTCTGTGAGGTATGAGATCTTTATGTTCCAGTTTCTTTGTTTTTGGTGGAATGATCCACTGTCTTTGAATGTAATTAATATTAATTTATGTGAAAGGTAATAAATGCTCATTAGCAGCAATAGTTGGGCGGTGAATGGGTTGTTAAACCCTTACTAAGATGTCCTACGAAATTTTATTGAGATTGGTTGGGTGGTCTAGGAGTAGGTAAATATTGGACAGGCATGTATAAACTATAATCATGGTGATAGATAGTTTGGTATGTAGTGTGTATATTGTTATAAACTGTAATGGAGCATAGTGTTTTGTACAACTTTAACATATTAAACTTAGTTACTAATAAATATTTAATATCTCATGTAAACCTTTTAGTTTTGATGAATTTATTAGTATCTTTATGGAAATTAAGGTCTTTTGTGGAAAAAATCACCAATTTTTTTGACATTTATTGTGTTTGTTTTTTCTTTTTACAAGAAAATTTTCAAACATTAAACCATTTTATCAGCAGTTTAGTTCTTGTTTAGCACAAAGAGATACAATTAGTTATCTTTAGTGCAGCCAGTGCAGAGATTAAAACCGAAATTTAATGCTAGAAACCCTCCAGTTTGTAACTGAGCCACTAGGGAGAGCTTTATTTAATGTTGTATCAGTTTGTAACTGAGCTACTAGGGAGAGCTTTATTTAATGTTGTATCATGTTGTGATCCATGACCTTCTCTGTATTTTTTGTAACAACAGTTTCTCTAAAATTAGTTCTGAAAATTGCTGGGAACCAGAAGTAAACATTCTCAGTAAGAACTTGATTGAAGAGTTTGAGTGGAGAAAAAGAAGAGAGAGATCCTACTCCCCAGAAACAGGGAGAGGAAAGATAAAATACCCCATCACAAAGTTAAAAGAGAAGTACAAGTCCCACAGACGACAAGTGAATACTATTAATATCCAGAGAAGATCACCTGATGAATCTGTTAGTGAAGTAAGAAAGAAACAGATGAGAGAGAAAACTGAACCAGTTATTAAATTAATTGAACTGGAAGTAGAGGTTAGTCAGCTACTTTGATTTCAGATTTATCATTATACTTTCTCTACCTGTTACATTCTACAGAAGTGTAAGCATGTACTCTATCACATCATCAGATATCTCTAGATCATTTCCTAGTAGTGTAAGCATGTACTCTATCACATCATCAGATATCTCTAGATCATTTCCTAGTAGTGTAAGCATGTACTCTATCACATCATCAGATATCTCTAGCTCATTTCCTAGGAGTGTAAGCATGTACTCTATCACATCATCAGATATCTCTAGATCATTTCCTAGTAGTGTAAGCATGTACTCTATCACACCATTAGATATCTCTTGATCATTTCCTAGGAGTTTAAGCATGTACTCTATCACATCATTAGATATCTCTTGATCATTTCCTAGGAGTGTAAGCATGTACTCTATCACACCATTAGATATCTCTTGATCATTTCCTAGGAGTTTAAGCATGTACTCTATCACATCATTAGATATCTCTTGATCATTTCCTAGGAGTGTAAGCATGTACTCTATCACATCATCAGATATCTCTAGCTCATTTCCTAGGAGTGTAAGCATGTACTCTATCACATCATCAGATATCTCTAGATCATTTCCTAGTAGTGTAAGCATGTACTCTATCACATCATCAGATATCTCTAGCTCATTTCCTAGGAGTGTAAGCATGTACTCTATCACATCATCAGATATCTCTAGATCATTTCCTAGTAGTGTAAGCATGTACTCTATCACACCATTAGATATCTCTTGATCATTTCCTAGGAGTTTAAGCATGTACTCTATCACATCATTAGATATCTCTTGATCATTTCCTAGGAGTGTAAGCATGTACTCTATCACATCATTAGATATCTCTAGATCATTTCCTAGGAGTGTAAGCATGTACTCTATCACTTCATCAGAGATAATCTTTAACATTTTGTAGAAGTCTAAGCATGTTCTTTATTACATTATTGGAGGTCACAGTGGAAAATAACCATGTGGAGTTGATGTCATAGAGTTTATGAAATATGTAGAATTATTGGCTAGTTTATAATAAAACTTAGACTTTGAGACATTCACGAAATGCAGCTTTGACTTGTTATGATATACATCTTACCCCAAATTGACAACAGTGCATCTTTTCTGTCATATGAAATGGTTAGACTAAAACCTTTCTACTGATTGGAGGATATCTTCTAATCTTTTCAGGGATGAGAAAACTTTATTCCTCATATCTTTTAAAAACAAATATTTTTTGTTGGTAAAAATCCATTCATTATTTTTAACCACCTTCAGTTTCTACTAACTTACAAAATCTAATATTGTCATTAATGAGAAATATCATGACTTCCAGTCATACTCACTGACTTTTAAATGCTTGTTAAAATAAACAAAAGACTTAGAATGTGTAGCATTGATATAGATTAAACTAAAGCTAGTTAACCATTATTATGGTTGTAAAGCTTATCTGTAAACAAGGATTTGATACAGATTAAAGCTGGTTCACCATTATTAAGGATTATCTGTGAAGAAGGGTTTGATACAGATTAAACTAAAGCTGGTTAACCATTATTAAGGATTATTTGTAAACAAGGGTTTTATACAGATTAAACTAAAGCTGGTTAACCATTATTAAGGATTATCTGCAAACAAGGGTTTGATATAGATTAGATTAAAGCTGGTTAACCATTATTAAGGATTATCTGCAAACAAGGGTTTGATATAGATTAGATTAAAGCTGGTTAACCATTATTAAGGATTATCTGTAAACAAGGGTTTGATATAGATTAGATTAAAGCTGGTTAACCATTATTAAGGATTATCTGTAAACAATGGTTTGATATAGATTAGATTAAAGCTGGTTAACCAATATTATGGTTGTAAAGCTTATCTGTAAAGAAGGGTTGATATAGATTAAACTAAAGCTGGTTAACCATTATAAAGGATTATCTGTAAACAAGGGTTTGATACAGATTAAACTAAAGCTGGTTAACCATTATTAAGGATTATTTGTAACCAAGGGTCTGTTATGGATTAAACTAAAGCTGGTTCACTATTATTAAGGATTATCTGTGAACAAGGGTTTGATATAGATAACTCTAAAGCTGGTTAACTGTTATTAAGAATTATGTGTGGACAAGAGTTTGTTACAGATTAAACTAAAGCTTCTTAACCATCATTAAGGATTATCTGTAAACAAGGGTTTGATATAGATTAGATTAAAGCTGGTTAACCATTATTAAGGATTATCTGTAAACAAGGGTTTGATATAAATTAGATTAAAGCTGGTTAGCCATTATTATGGTTGTAAAGCTTATCTGTGAACAAGTGTTTAATATAGATTAAACTAAAGCTGGTTAGCCATTATTATGGTTTTAAAGCTTATCTGTAAACAAGGGTTTGATATAGATTAAACTAAAGCTGGTTAACCATTATTATGGTTGTAAAGCTTATCTGTAAACAAGGGCTTGATACAGATTAAACTAAAGCTGGTTAACTATTATTAAGGATTATCTGTGAACAAGAGTTTGTTAGAGATTAAACTAAAGCTGGTTAACCATTATTAAGGATTATCTACAAACAAGCGTTTGATATAGATTAAACCTGGTTAACCATTATTAAGGATTATCTGTAAACAAGGGTTTCATATAGATTAGATTAAAGCTGGTTAACCATCATTAAGGATTATCTGTAAACAATGGTTTGATATAGATTAGATTAAAGCTGGTTAACCATTATTAAGGATTATGTGCAAACAAGGGTTTGATATAGATTAGATTAAAGCTGGTTAACCATTATTAAGGATTATCTGTAAACAAGTGTTTGATATAGATAAGATTAAAGTTGGTTAGCCAGTATTATTATTGTAAAGCTTATCTGTAAACAAGGGTTTGATATAGATTAAACTAAAGTTGGTTAACCATTATTAAGGATTATTCGTGAACAAGTGTTTGATATAGATTAAACTAAAGCTGGTTAGCCATTATTATGGTTTTAAATCTTATCTGTAAACAAGGGTTTGATACAGATTAAACTAAAGCTGGTTAACCATTATTAAGGATTATCTGTAAACAAGCGTCTGTTATTTATTAAACTAAAGCTGGTTAACTATTATTAAGGATTATCTGTAAACAAGGGTTTGATATAGATTACTCTAAAGCTGGTTAACCATTATTATGGTTGTAAAGCTTATCTGTAAACAAGGGTTTGATACAGACTAAACTAAAGCTAGTTAACCATTATTAAAGATTATCTGTAAACAAGTATCTGTTATGGATTAAACTAAAGCTGGTTAACTATTATTAGGGATTATCTGTGAACAATGGTTTGATATAGATTACTTTAAAGCTGGTTAACTGTTATTAAGAATTATGTGTGGCCAAGACTTTGTTACAGATTAAACTAAAGCTGGTTAACCATTATTAAGGATTATCTGCAAACAAGGGTTTGATATAGACTAGATTAAAGCTGGTTAACCATTATTAAGGATTATCTCTAAACAAGGGTTTCATATAGATTAGATTAAAGCTGATTAACCATCATTAAGGATTATCTGTAAACAAGGGTTTGATATAGATTAGATTAAAGCTGATTAGCCATTATTATGGTTGTAAAGCTGACCTATAAATAAGGGTTTGATACAGATTAAAGTAAAACTGGTTAACCATTATTGAGGATTATTCGTGAACAAGTGTTTGATATAGATTAAACTAAAGCTGGTTAGCCATTATTATGGTTTTAAAGCTTATCTGTAAACAAGGGTTTGATATAGATCAGATTAAAGCTGGTAAACCATTATTATGGTTGTAAAGCGTATCTGTAAACAAGGGTTTGATATAGATTAAACTAAAGCTGGTTACCCATTATTATGGTTGTAAAGCTTATCTGTAAAGAAGGGTTTGATACAGATTAAAGTAAAGCTGGTTAACCATTATTATGGTTGTAAAGCTTATCTGTAAACAAGGGTTTGATACAGATTAAACTAAAGCTGGTTAACCATTATTATGGTTGTAAAGCTTATCTGTAAACAAGGGTTTGATATAGATTAAACTAAAGCTGGTTAACCATTATTAAGGATTATTTGTGTACAAGTGTTTGATATAGATTAAACTAAAGCTGGTTAACCATTATTATGGTTGTAAAGCTTATCTGTAAACAAGGGTTTGATACAGATTAAACTAAAGCTGGTTAACCATTATTAAGGATTATCTGTAAACAAGTGTTTGATATAGATTAAACTAAA
This sequence comes from Tachypleus tridentatus, assembly GCF_004210375.1. Taxonomy (NCBI): domain Eukaryota; kingdom Metazoa; phylum Arthropoda; class Merostomata; order Xiphosura; family Limulidae; genus Tachypleus; species Tachypleus tridentatus. Next base: position 129,949,092 of record NC_134836.1, on the reverse strand, counting down.
GCTGGTTAACCATTATTATGGTTGTAAAGCTTATTTGTAAACAAGGGTTTGATACAGACTAAACTAAAGCTAGTTAACCATTATTAAGGATTATCTGTAAACAAGTGTCTGTTATGGATTAAACTAAAGCTGGTTAACTATTATTAGGGATTATCTGTGAACAATGGTTTAATATAGATTACTTTAAAGCTGGTTAACTGTTATTAAGAATTATGTGTGGACAAGAGTTTGTTACAGATTAAACTAAAGCTGGTTATCCATTATTAAGGGTTATCTGCAAACAAGGGTTTGATATAGATTAGATTAAAGCTGGTTAACTATTATTAAGGATTATCTGTAAACGAGGGTTTAATATAGATTAGATTAAAGCTGGTTAACCATCATTAATGATTATCTGTAAACAATGGTTTGATATAGATTAGATTAAAGCTGGTTAACCTTTATTAAGGATTATGTGTAAACAAGGGTGTGATATAGATTAGATTAAACCTGGTTAGCCAGTATTATGGTTGTAAAGCTTATCTGTAAACAAGTGTTTGATATATATTAAATTAAAGCTGGTTAGCCATTATTATGGTTTTAAAGCTTATCTGTAAACAAGGGTTTGATACAGAGTAAACTAAACCTGGTTAACCATTATTATGGTTGTGAAGCTTATCTGTAAACAACGGTTTGATATAGATTAAACTAAAGCTGGTTAACCATTATTAAGGATTATCTGTGTACAAGTGTTTGATATAGATTAAACTAAAACTGGTTAACCATTATTAAGGTTTATCTGTAAACAATGTTTGATATAGATTAAACTAAAGCTGGTTAACCATTATTATGGTTGTAATGCTTATCTGTAAATAAGGGTTTGATACAGATTAAACTAAAGCTGGTTAACCATTATTAAGGATTATCTGTAAACAAGTGTTTGATATAAACTAAACCTGGTTAACCATTATTATGGTTGTAAAGTTTATCTGTGAACAAGGGTTTGATATAGATTAAACTAAAGCTGGTTATCCATTATTAAGGATTATCTGTGAACAAGGGTTTGCTACAGATTAAACTAAAGCTGGTTAACCATTATTAAGGATTATCTGTAAACAACGGTTTTATATAGATTAACTAAAGCTGGTTAACCATTATTATGGTTGTAAAGCTTAACTGTAAACAAGGGTTTGATACAGATTAAACTAAAGCTGGTTAAGCATTATTAAGGATTATCTGTGAACAAGGGTTTGCTACAGATTAAACCAAAGCTCGTTAAGCATTATTAAGGATTATCTGTGTAGAAGTGTTTGATATAGATTAAACTAAAGCTGGTTAACCATTATTAAGGATTATCTGTGTACAAGTGTTTGATATAGATTAAACTAAAGCTGGTTAACCATTATTATGGTTGTAAAGCTTATCTGTAAACAAGGTTTGATACGGATTAAACGAAAGCTGGTTAACCATTATTAAGGATTTTCTGTGAACAAGGGTTTGCTACAGATTAATTTAAAGCTGGTTAACCATTATTAAGGATTACCTTTAAACAAGTGTTTTATATAGATTAGATTAAAGCTAGTTAACCATTATAAAGGATTATCTGTAAACAAGGGTTTTATATAGATTAAACTAAAGCTGGTTAACCAATATTATGGTTGTAAAGCTTATCTGTAAGCAAGGGTTTGATACCGATTAAAGTGAAGCTGGTTAACTATTATTATGGTTGTAAAGCTTATCTGTAAACAAGGGTTTGATACAGATTAAACTAAAGCTGGTTAACCATTATAAAGGATTATCTCTAAACAAGGGTTTGTTATAGATTAGATTAAAGCTGGTTAACCATTATTATGGTTGTAAAGCTTATTTGTAAACAAGGGTTTGATGGAGATTAAACTAAAGCAGGTTAACCAATATTAAGGATTATCTATGAACAAGGGCTTGATATAGATTACTCTAAAGCTAGTTAACCACTATTAAGGATTATCTGTAAACAAGTGCTAGATATAAACTAAAGCTGGTTAACCATTATTATGGTTGTAAAGCTTATCTGTGAACAAGGGTTTGATACAGATTAAACTAAAGCTGGTTAACCATTATTAAGGTTTATCTGTGAACAAGGGTTTGCTACAGATTACACTAAAGCTGGTTAACCATTATTAAGCATTATCTGTGTACAAGTGTTTGATATAGATTAAACTAAAGCTGGTTAACCATTATTATGGTTGTAAAGCTTATCTGTAAACAAAGGTTTGATACAGATTAAACTAAAGCTGGTTAACCATTATTAAGGATTATCTGTGAACAAGGGTTTGATATAGATTTCTCAAATCTGGTTAACTGTTATTAAGAATTATGTGTGGCCAAGAGGTTGTTACAGATTAAACTAAAGCTGGTTATCCATTATTAAGGGTTATCTGCAAACAACCGTTTGATATAGATTAAAGCTGGTTAACCATTATTAAGGATTATCTGTAAACAAGGGTTTCATATAGATTAGATTAAAGCTGGTTAACCATCATTAAGGATTATCTGTAAACAATGGTTTGATATAGATTAGATTAAAGCTGGTTATCCATTATTGAGGATCATGTGTAAACAAGGGTTTGATACAGATTATATTAAAGCTGGTTAGCGAGTATTATGGTTGTAAAGCTTATCTGTAAACAAGGGTTTGATAGAGATTAAACTAAAGTTGGTTAATCGTTATTAAGGATTATCTGTGTAGAAGTGCTTGATATAGATTGAACTAAAATTGGTTAACCATTATTAAGGATTATCTGTAAACAAGTGTTTGATATAGATTAAACTAAAGCTGGTTAACCATTATTAAGGATTATCTGTAAACAAGTGTTTGATATAGATTAAACTAAAGCTGGTTAACCATTATTATGGTTGTAATGCTCATCTGTAAACAAGGGTTTGATACAGATTAAGCTAAAGCTGGTTAACCATTATTAAGGATTATCTGTAAACAAGTATTTGATATAGATTAGATTAAAGTTGGTTAGCGAGTATTATGGTTGTAAAGCTTATCTGTAAACAAGGGTTTGATAGAGATTAAACTAAAGTTGGTTAATCGTTATTAAGGATTATCTGTGTACAAGTGTTTGATATAGATTGAACTAAAATTGGTTAACCATTATTAAGGATTATTTGTAAACAAGTGTTTGATATAGATTAGATTAAAACTGCTTAGCCAGTATTACGGTTGTAAAGCTTATCTGTAAACAAGTGTTTGATATAGACTAAACTAAAGCTGGTTAGCCATTATTATGGTGTTAAAGCTTATCTGTAAACAAGGGTTTGATACAGATTAAAGTAAAGCTGGTTAACCATTATTATGGTTGTGTAGCTTATCTATAAACAAGGGTTTGATATAGATTAAACTAAAGCTGGTTAACCATTATTAAGGATTATCTGTGAACAAGGGTTTGCTACAGATTAAACTAAAGCTGGTTAACCATTATTAAGGATTATCTGTAAACAACGGTTTGATATAGATTAGACTAAAGCTGGTTAACCATTATTATGGTTGTAAAGCTTAACTGTAAACAAGGGTTTGATACAGATTAAACTAAAGCTAGTTAACTATTATTAAGGATTATCTGTGAACAAGGGTTTGATATAGATTACTTTAAAGCTGGTTAACTGTTATTAAGAATTATGTGTGGACAAGAGTTTGTTACAGATTAAACTAAAGCTGGTTATCCATTATTAAGGGTCATCTGCAAACAAGGGTTTGATATAGATTAGATTAAAGCTGGTGAACTATTATTAAGGATTATCTGTAAACAAGGGTTTCATATAGATTAGATTAAAGCTGGTTAACCATTATTAAGGATTATCTGTAAACAATGGTTTGATATAGATTAAAGCTGGCTAACCATTATTAAGGATTATCTGTAAACAATGGTTTGATATAGATTAAAGCTGGTTAACCATTATTGAGGATTATCTGTAAACAAGGGTTTGATATAGATTATATTAAAGCTGGTTAACCATTATTAATGATTATCTGCAAAAAAGTGTTTGATATAAATTAGATTAAACCTGGTTAGCCAGTATTATGGTTTTAAACTTATCTGTAAACAAGGGTTTGATACAGATTAAACTAAAGCTGGTTAACCATTATTATGGTTGTGAAGCTTATCTGTAAACAAGGGTTTGATATAGATTAAACTAAAGCTAGTTAACCATTATTAAGGATTATCTGTAAACAAGTGTTTGATATAGATTAAACCAAAGCTGGTTAACCATTATTATGGTTGTAAAGCTTATTTGTAAACAAGGGTTTGATACAGACTAAACTAAAGCTAGTTAACCATTATTAAGGATTATCTGTAAACAAGTGTCTGTTATGGATTAAACTAAAGCTGGTTAACTATTATTAGGGATTATCTGTGAACAATGGTTTAATATAGATTACTTTAAAGCTGGTTAACTGTTATTAAGAATTATGTGTGGACAAGAGTTTGTTACAGATTAAACTAAAGCTGGTTATCCATTATTAAGGGTTATCTGCAAACAAGGGTTTGATATAGATTAGATTAAAGCTGGTTAACTATTATTAAGGATTATCTGTAAACGAGGGTTTAATATAGATTAGATTAAAGCTGGTTAACCATCATTAATGATTATCTGTAAACAATGGTTTGATATAGATTAGATTAAAGCTGGTTAACCTTTATTAAGGATTATGTGTAAACAAGGGTGTGATATAGATTAGATTAAACCTGGTTAGCCAGTATTATGGTTGTAAAGCTTATCTGTAAACAAGTGTTTGATATATATTAAATTAAAGCTGGTTAGCCATTATTATGGTTTTAAAGCTTATCTGTAAACAAGGGTTTGATACAGTGTAAACTAAAGCTGGTTAACCATTATTATGGTTGTAATGCTTATCTGTAAATAAGGGTTTGATACAGATTAAACTAAAGCTGGTTAACCAGTATTAAGGATTATCTGTGAACAAGGGTTTGCTACAGATTAAACTAAAGCTGGTTAACCATTATTAAGGATTATCTGTAAACAAGTGTTTGATATAAACTAAAGCTGGTTAACCATTATTATGGTTGTAAAGTTTATCTGTGAACAAGGGTTTGATATAGATTAAACTAAAGCTGGTTATCCATTATTAAGGATTTTCTGTGAACAAGGGTTTGCTACAGATTAAACTAAAGCTGGTTAACCATTATTAAGGATTATCTGTAAACAACGGTTTTATATAGATTAACTAAAGCTGGTTAACCATTATTATGGTTGTAAAGCTTAACTGTAAACAAGGGTTTGATACAGATTAAACTAAAGCTGGTTAAGCATTATTAAGGATTATCTGTGAACAAGGGTTTGCTACAGATTAAACCAAAGCTCGTTAAGCATTATTAAGGATTATCTGTGTAGAAGTGTTTGATATAGATTAAACTAAAGCTGGTTAACCATTATTAAGGATTATCTGTGTACAAGTGTTTGATATAGATTAAACTAAAGCTGGTTAACCATTATTATGGTTGTAAAGCTTATCTGTAAACAAGGGTTTGATACGGATTAAACGAAAGCTGGTTAACCATTATTAAGGATTTTCTGTGAACAAGGGTTTGCTACAGATTAAATTAAAGCTGGTTAACCATTATTAAGGATTACCTTTAAACAAGTGTTTTATATAGATTAGATTAAAGCTAGTTAACCATTATAAAGGATTATCTGTAAACAAGGGTTTTATATAGATTAGACTAAAGCTGGTTAACCAATATTATGGTTGTAAAGCTTATCTGTAAGCAAGGGTTTGATACCGATTAAAGTGAAGCTGGTTAACTATTATTATGGTTGTAAAGCTTATATGTAAACAAGGGTTTGATACAGATTAAACTAAAGCTGGTTAACCATTATAAAGGATTATCTCTAAACAAGGGTTTGTTATAGATTAGATTAAAGCTAGTTAACCATTATAAAGGATTATCTGTAAACAAGGGTTTTATATAGATTAGACTAAAGCTGGTTAACCAATATTATGGTTGTAAAGCTTATCTGTAAGCAAGGGTTTGATACCGATTAAAGTGAAGCTGGTTAACTATTATTATGGTTGTAAAGCTTATCTGTAAACAAGGGTTTGATATAGATTAAACTAAAGCTGGTTATCCATTATTAAGGATTATCTGTGAACAAGGGTTTGCTACAGATTAAACTAAAGCTGGTTAACCATTATTAAGGATTATCTGTAAACAACGGTTTTATATAGATTAACTAAAGCTGGTTAACCATTATTATGGTTGTAAAGCTTAACTGTAAACAAGGGTTTGATACAGATTAAACTAAAGCTGGTTAAGCATTATTAAGGATTATCTGTGAACAAGGGTTTGCTACAGATTAAACCAAAGCTCGTTAAGCATTATTAAGGATTATCTGTGTAGAAGTGTTTGATATAGATTAAACTAAAGCTGGTTAACCATTATTAAGGATTATCTGTGTACAAGTGTTTGATATAGATTAAACTAAAGCTGGTTAACCATTATTATGGTTGTAAAGCTTATCTGTAAACAAGGTTTGATACGGATTAAACGAAAGCTGGTTAACCATTATTAAGGATTTTCTGTGAACAAGGGTTTGCTACAGATTAATTTAAAGCTGGTTAACCATTATTAAGGATTACCTTTAAACAAGTGTTTTATATAGATTAGATTAAAGCTAGTTAACCATTATAAAGGATTATCTGTAAACAAGGGTTTTATATAGATTAAACTAAAGCTGGTTAACCAATATTATGGTTGTAAAGCTTATCTGTAAGCAAGGGTTTGATACCGATTAAAGTGAAGCTGGTTAACTATTATTATGGTTGTAAAGCTTATCTGTAAACAAGGGTTTGATACAGATTAAACTAAAGCTGGTTAACCATTATAAAGGATTATCTCTAAACAAGGGTTTGTTATAGATTAGATTAAAGCTGGTTAACCATTATTATGGTTGTAAAGCTTATTTGTAAACAAGGGTTTGATGGAGATTAAACTAAAGCAGGTTAACCAATATTAAGGATTATCTATGAACAAGGGCTTGATATAGATTACTCTAAAGCTAGTTAACCACTATTAAGGATTATCTGTAAACAAGTGCTAGATATAAACTAAAGCTGGTTAACCATTATTATGGTTGTAAAGCTTATCTGTGAACAAGGGTTTGATACAGATTAAACTAAAGCTGGTTAACCATTATTAAGGTTTATCTGTGAACAAGGGTTTGCTACAGATTACACTAAAGCTGGTTAACCATTATTAAGCATTATCTGTGTACAAGTGTTTGATATAGATTAAACTAAAGCTGGTTAACCATTATTATGGTTGTAAAGCTTATCTGTAAACAAAGGTTTGATACAGATTAAACTAAAGCTGGTTAACCATTATTAAGGATTATCTGTGAACAAGGGTTTGATATAGATTTCTCAAATCTGGTTAACTGTTATTAAGAATTATGTGTGGCCAAGAGGTTGTTACAGATTAAACTAAAGCTGGTTATCCATTATTAAGGGTTATCTGCAAACAACCGTTTGATATAGATTAAAGCTGGTTAACCATTATTAAGGATTATCTGTAAACAAGGGTTTCATATAGATTAGATTAAAGCTGGTTAACCATCATTAAGGATTATCTGTAAACAATGGTTTGATATAGATTAGATTAAAGCTGGTTATCCATTATTGAGGATCATGTGTAAACAAGGGTTTGATACAGATTATATTAAAGCTGGTTAGCGAGTATTATGGTTGTAAAGCTTATCTGTAAACAAGGGTTTGATAGAGATTAAACTAAAGTTGGTTAATCGTTATTAAGGATTATCTGTGTAGAAGTGCTTGATATAGATTGAACTAAAATTGGTTAACCATTATTAAGGATTATCTGTAAACAAGTGTTTGATATAGATTAAACTAAAGCTGGTTAACCATTATTAAGGATTATCTGTAAACAAGTGTTTGATATAGATTAAACTAAAGCTGGTTAACCATTATTATGGTTGTAATGCTCATCTGTAAACAAGGGTTTGATACAGATTAAGCTAAAGCTGGTTAACCATTATTAAGGATTATCTGTAAACAAGTATTTGATATAGATTAGATTAAAGTTGGTTAGCGAGTATTATGGTTGTAAAGCTTATCTGTAAACAAGGGTTTGATAGAGATTAAACTAAAGTTGGTTAATCGTTATTAAGGATTATCTGTGTACAAGTGTTTGATATAGATTGAACTAAAATTGGTTAACCATTATTAAGGATTATTTGTAAACAAGTGTTTGATATAGATTAGATTAAAACTGCTTAGCCAGTATTACGGTTGTAAAGCTTATCTGTAAACAAGTGTTTGATATAGACTAAACTAAAGCTGGTTAGCCATTATTATGGTGTTAAAGCTTATCTGTAAACAAGGGTTTGATACAGATTAAAGTAAAGCTGGTTAACCATTATTATGGTTGTGTAGCTTATCTATAAACAAGGGTTTGCTACAGATTAAACTAAAGCTGGTTAACCATTATTAAGGATTATCTGTAAACAACGGTTTGATATAGATTAGACTAAAGCTGGTTAACCATTATTATGGTTGTAAAGCTTAACTGTAAACAAGGGTTTGATACAGATTAAACTAAAGCTAGTTAACTATTATTAAGGATTATCTGTGAACAAGGGTTTGATATAGATTACTTTAAAGCTGGTTAACTGTTATTAAGAATTATGTGTGGACAAGAGTTTGTTACAGATTAAACTAAAGCTGGTTATCCATTATTAAGGGTCATCTGCAAACAAGGGTTTGATATAGATTAGATTAAAGCTGGTGAACTATTATTAAGGATTATCTGTAAACAAGGGTTTCATATAGATTAGATTAAAGCTGGTTAACCATTATTAAGGATTATCTGTAAACAATGGTTTGATATAGATTAAAGCTGGCTAACCATTATTAAGGATTATCTGTAAACAATGGTTTGATATAGATTAAAGCTGGTTAACCATTATTGAGGATTATCTGTAAACAAGGGTTTGATATAGATTATATTAAAGCTGGTTAACCATTATTAATGATTATCTGCAAAAAAAGTGTTTGATATAAATTAGATTAAACCTGGTTAGCCAGTATTATGGTTTTAAACTTATCTGTAAACAAGGGTTTGATACAGATTAAACTAAAGCTGGTTAACCATTATTATGGTTGTGAAGCTTATCTGTAAACAAGGGTTTGATATAGATTAAACTAAAGCTAGTTAACCATTATTAAGGATTATCTGTAAACAAGTGTTTGATATAGATTAAACCAAAGCTGGTTAACCATTATTATGGTTGTAAAGCTTATTTGTAAACAAGGGTTTGATACAGACTAAACTAAAGCTAGTTAACCATTATTAAGGATTATCTGTAAACAAGTGTCTGTTATGGATTAAACTAAAGCTGGTTAACTATTATTAGGGATTATCTGTGAACAATGGTTTAATATAGATTACTTTAAAGCTGGTTAACTGTTATTAAGAATTATGTGTGGACAAGAGTTTGTTACAGATTAAACTAAAGCTGGTTATCCATTATTAAGGGTTATCTGCAAACAAGGGTTTGATATAGATTAGATTAAAGCTGGTTAACTATTATTAAGGATTATCTGTAAACGAGGGTTTAATATAGATTAGATTAAAGCTGGTTAACCATCATTAATGATTATCTGTAAACAATGGTTTGATATAGATTAGATTAAAGCTGGTTAACCTTTATTAAGGATTATGTGTAAACAAGGGTGTGATATAGATTAGATTAAACCTGGTTAGCCAGTATTATGGTTGTAAAGCTTATCTGTAAACAAGTGTTTGATATATATTAAATTAAAGCTGGTTAGCCATTATTATGGTTTTAAAGCTTATCTGTAAACAAGGGTTTGATACAGTGTAAACTAAAGCTGGTTAACCATTATTATGGTTGTAATGCTTATCTGTAAATAAGGGTTTGATACAGATTAAACTAAAGCTGGTTAACCAGTATTAAGGATTATCTGTGAACAAGGGTTTGCTACAGATTAAACTAAAGCTGGTTAACCATTATTAAGGATTATCTGTAAACAAGTGTTTGATATAAACTAAAGCTGGTTAACCATTATTATGGTTGTAAAGTTTATCTGTGAACAAGGGTTTGATATAGATTAAACTAAAGCTGGTTATCCATTATTAAGGATTTTCTGTGAACAAGGGTTTGCTACAGATTAAACTAAAGCTGGTTAACCATTATTAAGGATTATCTGTAAACAACGGTTTTATATAGATTAACTAAAGCTGGTTAACCATTATTATGGTTGTAAAGCTTAACTGTAAACAAGGGTTTGATACAGATTAAACTAAAGCTGGTTAAGCATTATTAAGGATTATCTGTGAACAAGGGTTTGCTACAGATTAAACCAAAGCTCGTTAAGCATTATTAAGGATTATCTGTGTAGAAGTGTTTGATATAGATTAAACTAAAGCTGGTTAACCATTATTAAGGATTATCTGTGTACAAGTGTTTGATATAGATTAAACTAAAGCTGGTTAACCATTATTATGGTTGTAAAGCTTATCTGTAAACAAGGGTTTGATACGGATTAAACGAAAGCTGGTTAACCATTATTAAGGATTTTCTGTGAACAAGGGTTTGCTACAGATTAAATTAAAGCTGGTTAACCATTATTAAGGATTACCTTTAAACAAGTGTTTTATATAGATTAGATTAAAGCTAGTTAACCATTATAAAGGATTATCTGTAAACAAGGGTTTTATATAGATTAGACTAAAGCTGGTTAACCAATATTATGGTTGTAAAGCTTATCTGTAAGCAAGGGTTTGATACCGATTAAAGTGAAGCTGGTTAACTATTATTATGGTTGTAAAGCTTATATGTAAACAAGGGTTTGATACAGATTAAACTAAAGCTGGTTAACCATTATAAAGGATTATCTCTAAACAAGGGTTTGTTATAGATTAGATTAAAGCTAGTTAACCATTATAAAGGATTATCTGTAAACAAGGGTTTTATATAGATTAGACTAAAGCTGGTTAACCAATATTATGGTTGTAAACTTATCTGTAAGCAAGGGTTTGATACCGATTAAAGTGAAGCTGGTTAACTATTATTATGGTTGTAAAGCTTATCTGTAAACAAGGGTTTGATATAGATTAAACTAAAGCTGGTTATCCATTATTAAGGATTATCTGTGAACAAGGGTTTGCTACAGATTAAACTAAAGCTGGTTAACCATTATTAAGGATTATCTGTAAACAACGGTTTTATATAGATTAACTAAAGCTGGTTAACCATTATTATGGTTGTAAAGCTTAACTGTAAACAAGGGTTTGATACAGATTAAACTAAAGCTGGTTAAGCATTATTAAGGATTATCTGTGAACAAGGGTTTGCTACAGATTAAACCAAAGCTCGTTAAGCATTATTAAGGATTATCTGTGTAGAAGTGTTTGATATAGATTAAACTAAAGCTGGTTAACCATTATTAAGGATTATCTGTGTACAAGTGTTTGATATAGATTAAACTAAAGCTGGTTAACCATTATTATGGTTGTAAAGCTTATCTGTAAACAAGGTTTGATACGGATTAAACGAAAGCTGGTTAACCATTATTAAGGATTTTCTGTGAACAAGGGTTTGCTACAGATTAATTTAAAGCTGGTTAACCATTATTAAGGATTACCTTTAAACAAGTGTTTTATATAGATTAGATTAAAGCTAGTTAACCATTATAAAGGATTATCTGTAAACAAGGGTTTTATATAGATTAAACTAAAGCTGGTTAACCAATATTATGGTTGTAAAGCTTATCTGTAAGCAAGGGTTTGATACCGATTAAAGTGAAGCTGGTTAACTATTATTATGGTTGTAAAGCTTATCTGTAAACAAGGGTTTGATACAGATTAAACTAAAGCTGGTTAACCATTATAAAGGATTATCTCTAAACAAGGGTTTGTTATAGATTAGATTAAAGCTGGTTAACCATTATTATGGTTGTAAAGCTTATTTGTAAACAAGGGTTTGATGGAGATTAAACTAAAGCAGGTTAACCAATATTAAGGATTATCTATGAACAAGGGCTTGATATAGATTACTCTAAAGCTAGTTAACCACTATTAAGGATTATCTGTAAACAAGTGCTAGATATAAACTAAAGCTGGTTAACCATTATTATGGTTGTAAAGCTTATCTGTGAACAAGGGTTTGATACAGATTAAACTAAAGCTGGTTAACCATTATTAAGGTTTATCTGTGAACAAGGGTTTGCTACAGATTACACTAAAGCTGGTTAACCATTATTAAGCATTATCTGTGTACAAGTGTTTGATATAGATTAAACTAAAGCTGGTTAACCATTATTATGGTTGTAAAGCTTATCTGTAAACAAAGGTTTGATACAGATTAAACTAAAGCTGGTTAACCATTATTAAGGATTATCTGTGAACAAGGGTTTGATATAGATTTCTCAAATCTGGTTAACTGTTATTAAGAATTATGTGGCCAAGAGGTTGTTACAGATTAAACTAAAGCTGGTTATCCATTATTAAGGGTTATCTGCAAACAACCGTTTGATATAGATTAAAGCTGGTTAACCATTATTAAGGATTATCTGTAAACAAGGGTTTCATATAGATTAGATTAAAGCTGGTTAACCATCATTAAGGATTATCTGTAAACAATGGTTTGATATAGATTAGATTAAAGCTGGTTATCCATTATTGAGGATCATGTGTAAACAAGGGTTTGATACAGATTATATTAAAGCTGGTTAGCGAGTATTATGGTTGTAAAGCTTATCTGTAAACAAGGGTTTGATAGAGATTAAACTAAAGTTGGTTAATCGTTATTAAGGATTATCTGTGTAGAAGTGCTTGATATAGATTGAACTAAAATTGGTTAACCATTATTAAGGATTATCTGTAAACAAGTGTTTGATATAGATTAAACTAAAGCTGGTTAACCATTATTAAGGATTATCTGTAAACAAGTGTTTGATATAGATTAAACTAAAGCTGGTTAACCATTATTATGGTTGTAATGCTCATCTGTAAACAAGGGTTTGATACAGATTAAGCTAAAGCTGGTTAACCATTATTAAGGATTATCTGTAAACAAGTATTTGATATAGATTAGATTAAAGTTGGTTAGCGAGTATTATGGTTGTAAAGCTTATCTGTAAACAAGGGTTTGATAGAGATTAAACTAAAGTTGGTTAATCGTTATTAAGGATTATCTGTGTACAAGTGTTTGATATAGATTGAACTAAAATTGGTTAACCATTATTAAGGATTATTTGTAAACAAGTGTTTGATATAGATTAGATTAAAACTGCTTAGCCAGTATTACGGTTGTAAAGCTTATCTGTAAACAAGTGTTTGATATAGACTAAACTAAAGCTGGTTAGCCATTATTAAGGATTATCTGTGAACAAGGGTTTGCTACAGATTAAACCAAAGCTCGTTAAGCATTATTAAGGATTATCTGTGTAGAAGTGTTTGATATAGACTAAACTAAAGCTGGTTAACCATTATTAAGGATTATCTGTGTACAAGTGTTTGATATAGATTAAACTAAAGCTGGTTAACCATTATTATGGTTGTAAAGCTTATCTGTAAACAAGGTTTGATACGGATTAAACGAAAGCTGGTTAACCATTATTAAGGATTTTCTGTGAACAAGGGTTTGCTACAGATTAATTTAAAGCTGGTTAACCATTATTAAGGATTACCTTTAAACAAGTATTTTATATAGATTAGATTAAAGCTAGTTAACCATTATAAAGGATTATCTGTAAACAAGGGTTTTATATAGATTAAACTAAAGCTGGTTAACCAATATTATGGTTGTAAAGCTTATCTGTAAGCAAGGGTTTGATACCGATTAAAGTGAAGCTGGTTAACTATTATTATGGTTGTAAAGCTTATCTGTAAACAAGGGTTTGATACAGATTAAACTAAAGCTGGTTAACCATTATAAAGGATTATCTCTAAACAAGGGTTTGTTATAGATTAGATTAAAGCTGGTTAACCATTATTATGGTTGTAAAGCTTATTTGTAAACAAGGGTTTGATGGAGATTAAACTAAAGCAGGTTAACCAATATTAAGGATTATCTATGAACAAGGGCTTGATATAGATTACTCTAAAGCTAGTTAACCACTATTAAGGATTATCTGTAAACAAGTGCTAGATATAAACTAAAGCTGGTTAACCATTATTATGGTTGTAAAGCTTATCTGTGAACAAGGGTTTGATACAGATTAAACTAAAGCTGGTTAACCATTATTAAGGTTTATCTGTGAACAAGGGTTTGCTACAGATTACACTAAAGCTGGTTAACCATTATTAAGCATTATCTGTGTACAAGTGTTTGATATAGATTAAACTAAAGCTGGTTAACCATTATTATGGTTGTAAAGCTTATCTGTAAACAAAGGTTTGATACAGATTAAACTAAAGCTGGTTAACCATTATTAAGGATTATCTGTGAACAAGGGTTTGATATAGATTTCTCAAATCTGGTTAACTGTTATTAAGAATTATGTGTGGCCAAGAGGTTGTTACAGATTAAACTAAAGCTGGTTATCCATTATTAAGGGTTATCTGCAAACAACCGTTTGATATAGATTAAAGCTGGTTAACCATTATTAAGGATTATCTGTAAACAAGGGTTTCATATAGATTAGATTAAAGCTGGTTAACCATCATTAAGGATTATCTGTAAACAATGGTTTGATATAGATTAGATTAAAGCTGGTTATCCATTATTGAGGATCATGTGTAAACAAGGGTTTGATACAGATTATATTAAAGCTGGTTAGCGAGTATTATGGTTGTAAAGCTTATCTGTAAACAAGGGTTTGATAGAGATTAAACTAAAGTTGGTTAATCGTTATTAAGGATTATCTGAGTAGAAGTGCTTGATATAGATTGAACTAAAATTGGTTAACCATTATTAAGGATTATCTGTAAACAAGTGTTTGATATAGATTAAACTAAAGCTGGTTAACCATTATTAAGGATTATCTGTAAACAAGTGTTTGATATAGATTAAACTAAAGCTGGTTAACCATTATTATGGTTGTAATGCTCATCTGTAAACAAGGGTTTGATACAGATTAAGCTAAAGCTGGTTAACCATTATTAAGGATTATCTGTAAACAAGTATTTGATATAGATTAGATTAAAGTTGGTTAGCGAGTATTATGGTTGTAAAGCTTATCTGTAAACAAGGGTTTGATAGAGATTAAACTAAAGTTGGTTAATCGTTATTAAGGATTATCTGTGTACAAGTGTTTGATATAGATTGAACTAAAATTGGTTAACCATTATTAAGGATTATTTGTAAACAAGTGTTTGATATAGATTAGATTAAAACTGCTTAGCCAGTATTACGGTTGTAAAGCTTATCTGTAAACAAGTGTTTGATATAGACTAAACTAAAGCTGGTTAGCCATTATTATGGTGTTAAAGCTTATCTGTAAACAAGGGTTTGATACAGATTAAAGTAAAGCTGGTTAACCATTATTATGGTTGTGTAGCTTATCTATAAACAAGGGTTTGATATAGATTAAACTAAAGCTGGTTAACCATTATTAAGGATTATCTGTGAACAAGGGTTTGCTACAGATTAAACTAAAGCTGGTTAACCATTATTAAGGATTATCTGTAAACAACGGTTTGATATAGATTAGACTAAAGCTGGTTAACCATTATTATGGTTGTAAAGCTTAACTGTAAACAAGGGTTTGATACAGATTAAACTAAAGCTAGTTAACTATTATTAAGGATTATCTGTGAACAAGGGTTTGATATAGATTACTTTAAAGCTGGTTAACTGTTATTAAGAATTATGTGTGGACAAGAGTTTGTTACAGATTAAACTAAAGCTGGTTATCCATTATTAAGGGTCATCTGCAAACAAGGGTTTGATATAGATTAGATTAAAGCTGGTGAACTATTATTAAGGATTATCTGTAAACAAGGGTTTCATATAGATTAGATTAAAGCTGGTTAACCATTATTAAGGATTATCTGTAAACAATGGTTTGATATAGATTAAAGCTGGCTAACCATTATTAAGGATTATCTGTAAACAATGGTTTGATATAGATTAAAGCTGGTTAACCATTATTGAGGATTATCTGTAAACAAGGGTTTGATATAGATTATATTAAAGCTGGTTAACCATTATTAATGATTATCTGCAAAAAAGTGTTTGATATAAATTAGATTAAACCTGGTTAGCCAGTATTATGGTTTTAAACTTATCTGTAAACAAGGGTTTGATACAGATTAAACTAAAGCTGGTTAACCATTATTATGGTTGTGAAGCTTATCTGTAAACAAGGGTTTGATATAGATTAAACTAAAGCTAGTTAACCATTATTAAGGATTATCTGTAAACAAGTGTTTGATATAGATTAAACTAAAGCTGGTTAACCATTATTATGGTTGTAAAGCTTATTTGTAAACAAGGGTTTGATACAGACTAAACTAAAGCTAGTTAACCATTATTAAGGATTATCTGTAAACAAGTGTCTGTTATGGATTAAACTAAAGCTGGTTAACTATTATTAGGGATTATCTGTGAACAATGGTTTAATATAGATTACTTTAAAGCTGGTTAACTGTTATTAAGAATTATGTGTGGACAAGAGTTTGTTACAGATTAAACTAAAGCTGGTTATCCATTATTAAGGGTTATCTGCAAACAAGGGTTTGATATAGATTAGATTAAAGCTGGTTAACTATTATTAAGGATTATCTGTAAACGAGGGTTTAATATAGATTAGATTAAAGCTGGTTAACCATCATTAATGATTATCTGTAAACAATGGTTTGATATAGATTAGATTAAAGCTGGTTAACCTTTATTAAGGATTATGTGTAAACAAGGGTGTGATATAGATTAGATTAAACCTGGTTAGCCAGTATTATGGTTGTAAAGCTTATCTGTAAACAAGTGTTTGATATATATTAAATTAAAGCTGGTTAGCCATTATTATGGTTTTAAAGCTTATCTGTAAACAAGGGTTTGATACAGTGTAAACTAAAGCTGGTTAACCATTATTATGGTTGTAATGCTTATCTGTAAATAAGGGTTTGATACAGATTAAACTAAAGCTGGTTAACCAGTATTAAGGATTATCTGTGAACAAGGGTTTGCTACAGATTAAACTAAAGCTGGTTAACCATTATTAAGGATTATCTGTAAACAAGTGTTTGATATAAACTAAAGCTGGTTAACCATTATTATGGTTGTAAAGTTTATCTGTGAACAAGGGTTTGATATAGATTAAACTAAAGCTGGTTATCCATTATTAAGGATTTTCTGTGAACAAGGGTTTGCTACAGATTAAACTAAAGCTGGTTAACCATTATTAAGGATTATCTGTAAACAACGGTTTTATATAGATTAACTAAAGCTGGTTAACCATTATTATGGTTGTAAAGCTTAACTGTAAACAAGGGTTTGATACAGATTAAACTAAAGCTGGTTAAGCATTATTAAGGATTATCTGTGAACAAGGGTTTGCTACAGATTAAACCAAAGCTCGTTAAGCATTATTAAGGATTATCTGTGTAGAAGTGTTTGATATAGATTAAACTAAAGCTGGTTAACCATTATTAAGGATTATCTGTGTACAAGTGTTTGATATAGATTAAACTAAAGCTGGTTAACCATTATTATGGTTGTAAAGCTTATCTGTAAACAAGGGTTTGATACGGATTAAACGAAAGCTGGTTAACCATTATTAAGGATTTTCTGTGAACAAGGGTTTGCTACAGATTAAATTAAAGCTGGTTAACCATTATTAAGGATTACCTTTAAACAAGTGTTTTATATAGATTAGATTAAAGCTGGTTAACCATTATTAAGGATTATCTGTAAACAAGGGTTTTATATAGATTAGACTAAAGCTGGTTAACCAATATTATGGTTGTAAAGCTTATCTGTAAGCAAGGGTTTGATACCGATTAAAGTGAAGCTGGTTAACTATTATTATGGTTGTAAAGCTTATATGTAAACAAGGGTTTGATACAGATTAAACTAAAGCTGGTTAACCATTATAAAGGATTATCTCTAAACAAGGGTTTGTTATAGATTAGATTAAAGCTAGTTAACCATTATAAAGGATTATCTGTAAACAAGGGTTTTATATAGATTAGACTAAAGCTGGTTAACCAATATTATGGTTGTAAAGCTTATCTGTAAGCAAGGGTTTGATACCGATTAAAGTGAAGCTGGTTAACTATTATTATGGTTGTAAAGCTTATCTGTAAACAAGGGTTTGATACAGATTAAACTAAAGCTGGTTAACCATTATAAAGGATTATCTCTAAACAAGGGTTTGTTATAGATTAGATTAAAGCTGGTTAACCATTATTATGGTTGTAAAGCTTATTTGTAAACAAGGGTTTGATGGAGATTAAACTAAAGCAGGTTAACCAATATTAAGGATTATCTATGAACAAGGGCTTGATATAGATTACTCTAAAGCTAGTTAACCACTATTAAGGATTATCTGTAAACAAGTGCTAGATATAAACTAAAGCTGGTTAACCATTATTATGGTTGTAAAGCTTATCTGTGAACAAGGGTTTGATACAGATTAAACTAAAGCTGGTTAACCATTATTAAGGTTTATCTGTGAACAAGGGTTTGCTACAGATTACACTAAAGCTGGTTAACCATTATTAAGCATTATCTGTGTACAAGTGTTTGATATAGATTAAACTAAAGCTGGTTAACCATTATTATGGTTGTAAAGCTTATCTGTAAACAAAGGTTTGATACAGATTAAACTAAAGCTGGTTAACCATTATTAAGGATTATCTGTGAACAAGGGTTTGATATAGATTTCTCAAATCTGGTTAACTGTTATTAAGAATTATGTGTGGCCAAGAGGTTGTTACAGATTAAACTAAAGCTGGTTATCCATTATTAAGGGTTATCTGCAAACAACCGTTTGATATAGATTAAAGCTGGTTAACCATTATTAAGGATTATCTGTAAACAAGGGTTTCATATAGATTAGATTAAAGCTGGTTAACCATCATTAAGGATTATCTGTAAACAATGGTTTGATATAGATTAGATTAAAGCTGGTTATCCATTATTGAGGATCATGTGTAAACAAGGGTTTGATACAGATTATATTAAAGCTGGTTAGCGAGTATTATGGTTGTAAAGCTTATCTGTAAACAAGGGTTTGATAGAGATTAAACTAAAGTTGGTTAATCGTTATTAAGGATTATCTGTGTAGAAGTGTTTGATATAGATTGAACTAAAATTGGTTAACCATTATTAAGGATTATCTGTAAACAAGTGTTTGATATAGATTAAACTAAAGCTGGTTAACCATTATTAAGGATTATCTGTAAACAAGTGTTTGATATAGATTAAACTAAAGCTGGTTAACCATTATTATGGTTGTAATGCTCATCTGTAAACAAGGGTTTGATACAGATTAAGCTAAAGCTGGTTAACCATTATTAAGGATTATCTGTAAACAAGTATTTGATATAGATTAGATTAAAGTTGGTTAGCGAGTATTATGGTTGTAAAGCTTATCTGTAAACAAGGGTTTGATAGAGATTAAACTAAAGTTGGTTAATCGTTATTAAGGATTATCTGTGTACAAGTGTTTGATATAGATTGAACTAAAATTGGTTAACCATTATTAAGGATTATTTGTAAACAAGTGTTTGATATAGATTAGATTAAAACTGCTTAGCCAGTATTACGGTTGTAAAGCTTATCTGTAAACAAGTGTTTGATATAGACTAAACTAAAGCTGGTTAGCCATTATTATGGTGTTAAAGCTTATCTGTAAACAAGGGTTTGATACAGATTAAAGTAAAGCTGGTTAACCATTATTATGGTTGTGTAGCTTATCTATAAACAAGGGTTTGATATAGATTAAACTAAAGCTGGTTAACCATTATTAAGAATCATCTGTGTTCCAGTGTTTGATATAGATTAAACTAAAACTGGTTAACCATTATTAAGGATTATCTGTAAACAAGTGTTTGATATAAATTAAACTAAAGCTAGTTAACCATTATTATGGTTGTAATGCTTATCTGTAAACAAGGGTTTGATACAGATTAAACTAAAGCTGGTTAACCATTATTAAGGATTATCTGTGAACAAGGGTTTGCTACAGATTAAACTAAAGCTGGTTAACCATTATTAAGGATTATCTGTAAACAAGTGTTTGATATAAACTAAAGCTGGTTAACCATTATTATGGTTGTAAAGCTTATCTGTGAACAAGGGTTTGATATAGATTAAACTAAAGCTGGTTATCCATTATTAAGGATTATCTGTGAACAAGGGTTTGCTACAGATTAAACTAAAGCTGGTTAACCATTATTAAGGATTATCTGTAAACAACGGTTTGATATAGATTAGACTAAAGCTGGTTAACCATTATTATGGTTGTAAAGCTTAACTGTAAACAAGGGTTTGATACAGATTAAACTAAAGCTAGTTAACCATTATTAAGGATTATCTGTGAACAAGGGTTTGATATAGATTACTTTAAAGCTGGTTAACTGTTATTAAGAATTATGTGTGGACAAGAGTTTGTTACAGATTAAACTAAAGCTGGTTATCCATTATTAAGGGTCATCTGCAAACAAGGGTTTGATATAGATTAGATTAAAGCTGGTGAACTATTATTAAGGATTATCTGTAAACAAGGGTTTCATATAGATTAGATTAAAGCTAGTTAACCATTATTAAAGATTATCTGTAAACAATGGTTTGATATAGATTAAAGCTGGCTAACCATTATTAAGGATTATCTGTAAACAATGGTTTGATATAGATTAAAGCTGGTTAACCATTATTGAGGATTATCTGTAAACAAGGGTTTGATATAGATTATATTAAAGCTGGTTAACCATTATTAATGATTATCTGCAAAAAAGTGTTTGATATAAATTAGATTAAACCTGGTTAGCCAGTATTATGGTTTTAAACTTATCTGTAAACAAGGGTTTGATACAGATTAAACTAAAGCTGGTTAACCATTATTATGGTTGTGAAGCTTATCTGTAAACAAGGGTTTGATATAGATTAAACTAAAGCTAGTTAACCATTATTAAGGATTATCTGTAAACAAGTGTTTGATATAGATTAAACCAAAGCTGGTTAACCATTATTATGGTTGTAAAGCTTATTTGTAAACAAGGGTTTGATACAGACTAAACTAAAGCTAGTTAACCATTATTAAGGATTATCTGTAAACAAGTGTCTGTTATGGATTAAACTAAAGCTGGATAACTATTATTAGGGATTATCTGTGAACAATGGTTTAATATAGATTACTTTAAAGCTGGTTAACTGTTATTAAGAATTATGTGTGGACAAGAGTTTGTTACAGATTAAACTAAAGCTGGTTATCCATTATTAAGGGTTATCTGCAAACAAGGGTTTGATATAGATTAGATTAAAGCTGGTTAACTATTATTAAGGATTATCTGTAAACGAGGGTTTAATATAGATTAGATTAAAGCTGGTTAACCATCATTAATGATTATCTGTAAACAATGGTTTGATATAGATTAGATTAAAGCTGGTTAACCTTTATTAAGGATTATGTGTAAACAAGGGTGTGATTTAGATTAGATTAAACCTGGTTAGCCAGTATTATGGTTGTAAAGCTTATCTGTAAACAAGTGTTTGATATATATTAAATAAAAGCTGGTTAGCCATTATTATGGTTTTAAAGCTTATCTGTAAACAAGGGTTTGATACAGTGTAAACTAAACCTGGTTAACCATTATTATGGTTGTGAAGCTTATCTGTAAACAACGGTTTGATATAGATTAAACTAAAGCTGGTTAACCATTATTAAGGATTATCTGTGTACAAGTGTTTGATATAGATTAAACTAAAACTGGTTAACCATTATTAAGGTTTATCTGTAAACAATGTTTGATATAGATTAAACTAAAGCTGGTTAACCATTATTATGGTTGTAATGCTTATCTGTAAACAAGGGTTTGATATAGATTAAACTAAAGCTGGTTAACCATTATTAAGGATTATCTGTGAACAAGGGTTTGCTACAGATTAAACTAAAGCTGGTTAACCATTATTAAGGATTATCTGTAAACAAGTGTTTGATATAAACTAAAGCTGGTTAACCATTATTATGGTTGTAAAGTTTATCTGTGAACAAGGGTTTGATATAGATTAAACTAAAGCTGGTTATCCATTATTAAGGATTATCTGTGAACAAGGGTTTGCTACAGATTAAACTAAAGCTGGTTAACCATTATTAAGGATTATCTGTAAACAACGGTTTTATATAGATTAACTAAAGCTGGTTAACCATTATTATGGTTGTAAAGCTTAACTGTAAACAAGGGTTTGATACAGATTAAACTAAAGCTGGTTAAGCATTATTAAGGATTATCTGTGAACAAGGGTTTGCTACAGATTAAACCAAAGCTGGTTAAGCATTATTAAGGATTATCTGTGTAGAAGTGTTTGATATAGATTAAACTAAAGCTGGTTAACCATTATTAAGGATTATCTGTGTACAAGTGTTTGATATAGATTAAACTAAAGCTGGTTAACCATTATTATGGTTGTAAAGCTTATCTGTAAACAAGGGTTTGATACGGATTAAACGAAAGCTGGTTAACCATTATTAAGGATTTTCTGTGAACAAGGGTTTGCTACAGATTAAATTAAAGCTGGTTAACCATTATTAAGGATTACCTTTAAACAAGTGTTTTATATAGATTAGATTAAAGCTAGTTAACCATTATAAAGGATTATCTGTAAACAAGGGTTTTATATAGATTAAACTAAAGCTGGTTAACCAATATTATGGTTGTAAAGCTTATCTGTAAGCAAGGGTTTGATACCGATTAAAGTGAAGCTGGTTAACTATTATTATGGTTGTAAAGCTTATCTGTAAACAAGGGTTTGATACAGATTAAACTAAAGCTGGTTAACCATTATAAAGGATTATCTCTAAACAAGGGTTTGTTATAGATTAGATTAAAGCTGGTTAACCATTATTATGGTTGTAAAGCTTATTTGTAAACAAGGGTTTGATGGAGATTAAACTAAAGCAGGTTAACCAATATTAAGGATTATCTATGAACAAGGGCTTGATATAGATTACTCTAAAGCTAGTTAACCACTATTAAGGATTATCTGTAAACAAGTGCTAGATATAAACTAAAGCTGGTTAACCATTATTATGGTTGTAAAGCTTATCTGTGAACAAGGGTTTGATACAGATTAAACTAAAGCTGGTTAACCATTATTAAGGTTTATCTGTGAACAAGGGTTTGCTACAGATTACACTAAAGCTGGTTAACCATTATTAAGCATTATCTGTGTACAAGTGTTTGATATAGATTAAACTAAAGCTGGTTAACCATTATTATGGTTGTAAAGCTTATCTGTAAACAAAGGTTTGATACAGATTAAACTAAAGCTGGTTAACCATTATTAAGGATTATCTGTGAACAAAGGTTTGATATAGATTTCTCAAATCTGGTTAACTGTTATTAAGAATTATGTGTGGCCAAGAGGTTGTTACAGATTAAACTAAAGCTGGTTATCCATTATTAAGGGTTATCTGCAAACAACCGTTTGATATAGATTAAAGCTGGTTAACCATTATTAAGGATTATCTGTAAACAAGGGTTTCATATAGATTAGATTAAAGCTGGTTAACCATCATTAAGGATTATCTGTAAACAATGGTTTGATATAGATTAGATTAAAGCTGGTTATCCATTATTGAGGATCATGTGTAAACAAGGGTTTGATAAAGATTATATTAAAGCTGGTTAGCGAGTATTATGGTTGTAAAGCTTATCTGTAAACAAGGGTTTGATAGAGATTAAACTAAAGTTGGTTAATCGTTATTAAGGATTATCTGTGTAGAAGTGTTTGATATAGATTGAACTAAAATTGGTTAACCATTATTAAGGATTATCTGTAAACAAGTGTTTGATATAGATTAAACTAAAGCTGGTTAACCATTATTAAGGATTATCTGTAAACAAGTGTTTGATATAGATTAAACTAAAGCTGGTTAACCATTATTATGGTTGTAATGCTCATCTGTAAACAAGGGTTTGATACAGATTAAGCTAAAGCTGGTTAACCATTATTAAGGATTATCTGTAAACAAGTATTTGATATAGATTAGATTAAAGTTGGTTAGCGAGTATTATGGTTGTAAAGCTTATCTGTAAACAAGGGTTTGATAGAGATTAAACTAAAGTTGGTTAATCGTTATTAAGGATTATCTGTGTACAAGTGTTTGATATAGATTGAACTAAAATTGGTTAACCATTATTAAGGATTATTTGTAAACAAGTGTTTGATATAGATTAGATTAAAACTGCTTAGCCAGTATTACGGTTGTAAAGCTTATCTGTAAACAAGTGTTTGATATAGACTAAACTAAAGCTGGTTAGCCATTATTATGGTGTTAAAGCTTATCTGTAAACAAGGGTTTGATACAGATTAAAGTAACGCTGGTTAACCATTATTATGGTTGTGTAGTTTATCTATAAACAAGGGTTTGATATAGATTAAACTAAAGCTGGTTAACCATTATTAAGAATCATCTGTGTACCAGTGTTTGATATAGATTAAACTAAAACTGGTTAACCATTATTAAGGATTATCTGTAAACAAGTGTTTGATATAAATTAAACTAAAGCTAGTTAACCATTATTATGGTTGTAATGCTTATCTGTAAACAAGGGTTTGATACAGATTAAACTAAAGCTGGTTAACCATTATTAAGGATTATCTGTGAACAAGGGTTTGCTACAGATTAAACTAAAGCTGGTTAACCATTATTAAGGATTATCTGTAAACAAGTGTTTGATATAAACTAAAGCTGGTTAACCATTATTATGGTTGTAAAGCTTATCTGTGAACAAGGGTTTGATATAGATTAAACTAAAGCTGGTTATCCATTATTAAGGATTATCTGTGAACAAGGGTTTGCTACAGATTAAACTAAAGCTGGTTAACCATTATTAAGGATTATCTGTAAACAACGGTTTGATATAGATTAGACTAAAGCTGGTTAACCATTATTATGGTTGTAAAGCTTAACTGTAAACAAGGGTTTGATACAGATTAAACTAAAGCTAGTTAACTATTATTAAGGATTATCTGTGAACAAGGGTTTGATATAGATTACTTTAAAGCTGGTTAACTGTTATTAAGAATTATGTGTGGACAAGAGTTTGTTACAGATTAAACTAAAGCTGGTTATCCATTATTAAGGGTCATCTGCAAACAAGGGTTTGATATAGATTAGATTAAAGCTGGTGAACTATTATTAAGGATTATCTGTAAACAAGGGTTTCATATAGATTAGATTAAAGCTGGTTAACCATGATTAAGGATTATCTGTAAACAATGGTTTGATATAGATTAAAGCATGCTAACCATTATTAAGGATTATCTGTAAACAATGGTTTGATATAGATTAAAGCTGGTTAACCATTATTGAGGATTATCTGTAAACAAGGGTTTGATATAGATTATATTAAAGCTGGTTAACCATTATTAATGATTATCTGCAAAAAAGTGTTTGATATAAATTAGATTAAACCTGGTTAGCCAGTATTATGGTTTTAAACTTATCTGTAAACAAGGGTTTGATACAGATTAAACTAAAGCTGGTTAACCATTATTATGGTTGTGAAGCTTATCTGTAAACAAGGGTTTGATATAGATTAAACTAAAGCTAGTTAACCATTATTAAGGATTATCTGTGTACAAGTGTTTGGTATAGATTAAAGTAAAACTGGTTAACCATTATTAAGGATTATCTGTAAACAAGGGTTTGATACAGATTTCTCTAAAGCTTGTTA
The DNA here is from genome assembly GCF_004210375.1 of Tachypleus tridentatus. Classification (NCBI taxonomy): domain Eukaryota; kingdom Metazoa; phylum Arthropoda; class Merostomata; order Xiphosura; family Limulidae; genus Tachypleus; species Tachypleus tridentatus. The sequence goes on along the minus strand of NC_134836.1, from coordinate 129,923,215 downwards.
ACAATTTTTAAGGATTATCTGTAAAGAAGTGTCTGTTATGGATTAAACTAAAGCTGGTTAACTATTATTAAGGATTATCTGCAAACAAGGGTTTGATATAGATTAGATTAAAGCCGGTTAACCATTATTAAGGATTATCTGTAAACAAGGGTTTCATATAGATTAGATTAAAGCTGGTTAACCAATATTAAGGATTATCTGTAAACATGGGTTTCATATAGATTAGATTAAAGCTGAATAACCACCATTAAGGATTATCTGTAAACAAGGGTTTGATATAGATTAGATTAAAGCTGGTTAACCATTATTAAGGAATATCTGTAAACAAGGGTTTGATATAGATTAGATTAAAGCTGATTAGCCATTATTATGGTTGTAAAGCTTATCTATAAATAAGGGTTTGATACAGATTAATGTAAAACTGGTTAACCATTATTGAGGATTATTCGTGAACAAGTGTTTGATATAGATCAAAGTAAAGCTGGTTAGCCATTATTATGGTTTTAAAGCTTATCTGTAAAAAAGGGTTTGATATAGATCAGATTAAAGCTGGTAAACCATTATTATGGTTGTAAAGCGTATCTGTAAACAAGGGTTTGATATAGATTAAATTAAAGCTGGTTAACCATTATTAAGGATTATCTGTGAAAAAGTGTTTAATATAGATTAAACAAAAGCTAGTTAGCCATTATTATGATTTTAAAGGTTATCAGTAAACAAATGTTTGATACAGATTAACCTAAAGCTGGTTAACCATTATTATGGTTGTAAAGCTTATCTGTAAACAAGGGTTTGATATAGATTAAACTAAAGCTGTTTAACCATTATTAAGGATTATCTGTGTACAAGTGTTTGATATAGATTAATCTAAAGCTGGTTAACCATTATTATGGTTGTAAAGCTTATCTGTAAACAAGGGTTTGGTATAGATTAAACTAAACCTGGTTAACCATTATTATGGTTGTAATGCTTATCTGTAAACAAGGGTTTGATACAGATTAAGCTAAAGCTGGTTAACCATTATTAAGGATTATCTGTGAACAATGGTTTGCTACAGATTAAACTAAAGCTGGTTAACCATTATTAAGGATTATCTGTAAACAAGGGTTTCACATAGATTAGATTAAAGTTGGTTAACCTTCATTAAGGATTATCTGTAAACAATGGTTTGATATAGATTAGATTAAAGCTGGTTAACCATTATTGAGGATTATGTGTAAACAAGGGTTTGATATAGATTATATTAAAGCTGGTTAACCATTATTAAGGATTATCTGTAAATAAGTGTTTGATATAGATTAGATTAAAGCTGGTTAGCCAGTATTATGGTTGTAAAGCTTATCTGTAAACAAGGGTTTGATACAGATTAAACTAAAGCTGGTTAACCTTTATTATGGTTGTGAAGCTTATCTGTAAACAAGGGTTTGATATAGATTAAACTAAAGCTGGTTAACCATTATTAAGGATTATCTGTAAACAAGGGTTTGCTACAGATTAAACTAAAGCTGGTTAACCATTATTATGGTTGTAAAGCTTATCTGTAAACAAGGGTTTGATACAGATTAAACTAAAGCTGGTTAACCATTATTAAGGATTATCTGTGAACAAGGGTTTGATATAGATTAAATATAAAAAGAAGAAAGATATTAATATCTTATTTTTGTACTTAAGTTAATGAGAAAGATAAATATTTTGTGTTCAACAAACAAAAGACTGACAGATGTTTAGGTTTGAATCTCTCCATTGATCGGAAACAGAGATAACCGGGGATGTTTAGAACATTGCTTTAGAATTGGTGTTTTGATGATGCAACCCTAAAAAAAAAAATAATGTTTGTTTGTATTTGAATTTTGCACAAAGCTACTTGAGGGCTATCTGTGCTAGCCGTCCGTAATTTAGCAGTATAAGACTAGAGGGAAGGCAGCTAGTCACCACAACCCACCGCCAACTCTTTGGCTTCTCTTTTACCAACGAATAGTGGGATTGACCGTAACTTATAACGACCCCATGGCTGAAAGGGCGAGCATGTTTAGCGCGACAGGAATGCGAACCCGCGACCCTCAGATTACGAGTCGCGCGTCTTAACACGCTTAGCCATGCCGGGCTCTTCCCCCCCCCAAAAAAAAATCATGACAGCAAGAAAGCAAATTTGAGCGAAAAGCCAACAACATGCACCCAGCGATGAGTGTGATTATTACAAAATCAACGGGGTGAGGGAGAACCCCGAGAAAACCCACTTTCACTTCCCAGACCAATTCACCTAGGAAGTACCGGAGCTGAGAGCTGAATCGAGGACCTGGAGGTGGAATCTGAAATGAATAGTAAAGTTAGTGCATACAAGTACAGTTTGAGTGTTACAAACGTGATAAGGGGACAGCTGGGTGTATCAGCTAAAGTAGCAAACTGTTTCGTTTCCGTAATGTAGTATTTAGCTGCTAGTTTGCGGATCCTGGTGTTGATTTTAGGTAATGCATGCAGGAAGTCCAAATAGGTGAAAGGGGTATATTTTGGTAAGTGATGAGCTATTCTGATCACACGGTATTGTAATGATTCTAATTTGTTCATGATATTCCCTGACATGTTACACGTGACCATACATCCATATTCCATGAGTGGTCGAATATATGCCTTGTAAATGGATTCAGCAAAGCACCTGGTGTGGGTGTTTCAACAAAGCACCTGGTATGGGTGCCTCCGATCCGTCGTAAGAATGAGATACGCTGCTCGACTGATTTACGAATTCGACTGAAATGATCAGTCCAGATTAGTGACCTGTTGAAGGGTCACGGCCAAAAATTTAATAGTTTTCGTGAATTTAATGTCAGTATTGAGTAATGTTAATCTAAGTCTATCTATTTTTTCCCTTTTTCTCTTTCTGCGACGGCAGAATGAAATATCCCGAGTTTTATTGAGGTTTATTGCGACACGCCACCGATTACACCATGCTTAAATTTGGTCGAGTGACCTTGAACTCGTTTAGCTGCAGCTGCGGGATCGCTTCAGGTGCTAAAAATTGCCACATCGTCAGCATATTGAGAAGCATGTGTATATCTGTGCTTGGGGATCGGAATGTCATTTACGTAAATAATGTAGAGTAGTGAGCAAATGGAAGACCCCTGCGGGACGCCGGCCTTAAGTGCAAACAGGTGTGAGAGTGTATGATTCACTCTTACCTCAGCCTGTCTGTTAATTAGGAAACTTGAGACCCACCGAATAATCGTGTGTGGGATTGGTAGACTGCGTAATTTGAATAGTAGTCTGTTATGCCAGACACTGTCAAATGCTTCTTTAACAGCTGAGGACGCTGCTACCGTCATGTGTTCACAATCGAAAGCTTAAAATGCAGTTTCGGTGAGTCGAACTAGGTGGTCGCTAGTTTGTCTCTGGTGTCGGGCAGCGTTTTGAATGTCATTAATGACAGTGTTAGTTTCTAAGAAAAACGCAAGTCTACTCGCGATTATTTTTCCATCAGTTTACCTGTGAAATTCAGGAGACTTACTAACAGTATTCTGTAGGTCAGCACTAGGTTCAAGGATGACCACTATAATAGCTAATTTTCAGCAGTGGCAGCGCCAAGGAAGGGCTTTGGGGCTTGAGCCCCCCATCCCAAATGAGCCAAGCCTCCTCCTCCCCCCCCCCCCGAATATTGTTACCTATGTATATTCATAAAATATGTAAAACATAATCGTCGTTGTTGCTTAACAATTAGCATCAAAGTGACATAGATCTGTAGAAATCAACGTCTTGATTAAGACGGAAGTATGTGTCATGTGTCCCACAGCAACATACTGAATGTACTGAAACTCATGCACTGTATTGCCGCTCTCTGTGTAATGCCATTCTGTCTTGAGCTTTGACGAAGATTAGACAACTACTTTGATTTCAAGTTACAACAGATCATCAGGGATTTTACTTGATAAACCTAATTTGTGTTCCCTAATTAGCCCTGTAATTTTTACATTATTAAGTACTTGTGCTATATGGTTAAAGATAAACACTTTATCTAACAGTATTTCACGGATATGTTCAAATACTATTAATATAATTTGGTGATTTCAATGCCGCAGAGCAGTTGTTTGTAATGTTGATCTATGTTTAGTTGTTATTTGCTCCTTATTCATGAAATGACCCAATAGTATGTATGTCATAGCTTTTTACTCAGATTTCAATATTTAAAATGAATATCCTTTGTAAGCCCTAATGCCAATATAAGGAGAGAAATTCCCATTCGTTTCATATAAACTAACTCAACTTGTAGTAAGAAGTGGTGCTAGCAGTCAGCCGGCTCGGGAGTCACTTTGATGTATAAAAGGAGTTATGTTTGTTTATGCGGCTCTAGGTCTCTCTGGTACTCGGCCTCACACTAAAACACACACTCAGTTTGGATTAATAAAAGGAAATCAAACTCAGCGACTCGTTTTCAAACAAGGACACCAACACACAAAACAAGAGTAAGACATCACCCACCAAAATATAAACCGGTCATACTACACATAGGGTTGATTATGCAACACTACCTGCTACCCAAGAAAAGGCAGCAAGTAGATGGTCCTACAAACACGTGGCACAAGTGCGGAGAACAGTGATGATCGTGATGGTGAGAATGCGGACACGAGTAGTGCGGAACCCCAGTCGCAAGAGGGAACCACTCACAACTAGGGTGAAAATCTACCACCAGGATCCAAGGACCTGAACCAGCTTCCAGATAGTGGTCTTGTCTGTCCAGACTTAAAGAGATACCCGGCCACAGAATACAGCAGCCAGTCAAGGTCATTTAACAAGAATTGGTATGATCAGCACTTGTGGTTGAAGTACTCTGTGACCCAAGATGCTGCATTCTGCTTCGTATGTCGTCTTTTCAGTCACACACACTTCAGTAAACCTGAGAAGTCCTTCACTCATGAAAGCTTCCAGAACTGTAAGAAGGCGACCACATCACTGAAGTCCCATGATAACTATGCAGGACACAAGTTTGTCATGCAAGCTTGGGCAGAGTTTAAATTACAGAAAATAAAGGGTGCAAGGATCCAACATGCTCTCGATGCAAGCCATACTAAAACTGTGGAGGAAAACCAACATTACATAAGAGCCATGATAGATGCACTGCTCTACACAGCCTGCTAGAATGAAGCCCAGAGAGGTCACAGGGAAGGTAGTCAGTCAGATAACAGGGTCAATTTCCTGGAACTTCTTGACATGATTTCCAGGTATGATGAAATCGTGAAGAAGAAGCTGAGTGGTCCTAGCAATGCCAAGTACACGCACCATGATATCCAAAATGAACTGCTTGACATCATAGGTGGAATGATAAGGAAGGATACCAGCAAAGAGGTCATGGAAGCTGAGGGTTTTGCTCTAATGGTGGATGAAACAAAGGATGTGAGCAAACAAGAACAGCTGTCCATTGTGATAAGGTACCTCCACCAACAAAGCCTTCATGAGGAGTTCCTGGATTTCACAGCTGCTGAGGGTCTGGATGCAGATTCATTGCTCAAGAAAATCATGGAGACTCTGGCTAAATGTGGTATTGACCATAATGCCTGCATTGGCCAGTGCTCTGACGGAGCTGCAGTTATGTCAGGGCACATCAGCGGCGTACAGGAGAGGTTCAGGAGAGAGGTGTCTCAGGCTGTGTATGTCCACTGCTATGCACACATACTCTACCTTGTGTTAGCTGATTGTGTACACAACATCCAGTCTGCAGCAGAGTTCTTTGTGACAATTCAGAAGCTGTACAAATTCTTTTCTACATCGGTTGTGCATGAAGAATTTCTGAAGATACAGAAGGAGCTTGAATCCGTGAACCAGCACATAGAGTTGAAGCAACTGTCAGATCCAAGATGGCCCTGCCAACATGTTGCTTGTCTGGCTGTGAAAAGAATTCTCCCTGCTATTGTGACAACCCTAAAGCGTCTTGGGGAGGGGAACAATGTCCACAGAGCTACTGAATCAAAGGGCCTGTGCATCCTCCTAGATCAGCAGTTCGTAACCAGTCTACTGGCCATAGAAATATTACTGCTGATGACAAAACAGCTATCACACCACCTTGAGTCACCTGACCTGCAGCTGGCCTCAGCAGAGGAGCTAGTACAATCTGTCATCTCTTGTCTGTCAGAAATGAGAACTGAAGCAGCATGGAAAGTCTTGGAAGAGTCTGCTGAGGATATATGTAAGAAAGTCGGAATACGCGCTGAGACGGTGCATCAAGGTGGACAGCAATCTGCCCCCAGACACCTGGACGAATTCAGAATCACATCTGGTACTGGCCAAAGATATGAACCAACACCAGATACCAAGAGACACACCTTCTATACTTGTCTATGCCTGCAGTGTTCTGATGGGTGCAACTGCATTGAACCCCAAACACTCTTTCTGGAAAAACAAGCACTCTTAGGAATGACAGCAAACTATGGTGTGGCAGAGGATGACCTTGCAGTGGAAGTTCACCAGTTGAACCGGCTGATTGCCAGGAAGAAAGACAAGGGACAGGAAGTATCCACACCATTGGAGCTTGCAACCATGCTGGAGCCATATAAAGATGCCTTCATGGATCTCCACAAACTTGTATGCATCGCTGTGACCCTGCCTGTTACTTCAACTGCATGTGAGAGAAGTTTCTCATGTGTGAAGCTTCTCAAGACATACTTGCGCAACAGCAGTGGTAACAACAGCACCAGCAACCTTCCTGTCATATCAGTAAACTCCAGGAGGGCAAAACAACTCGATATTGATACTGTTATAGACACATTTGCTGCCAATCACCAGAACAGACGCATTGTTTTGAAGTAATATTGGCTATAAACACAACATGATGAAAAATAGTTAGCCTGATAGTGACCTTACTTTTCCTCAGAGTGTATTAACTTCACATGGGATAATTCGTTTCTGCTATGTAAACTATGTCTTTGTGTTATATTTCTTTTGATTTGTAGCTTTACTCTTAATGGTATATTAAATGTTCAATCTAAGCTAATCTTGATTTTCTTTATGTATTACCTTGAGTGGAATTTAGGTGAGCTTCCTCTTTTACATATATGCATATTTTCATAAACAGATTTTTTCTGATTTACAATAATGAATTATTAATCACTATATGAGTTTCCAATGAAAACTGCATTGAAAACACAGTTCAAAATAGCACATGTTTCTGAAATGTTCCTTGGTATTTACATTATTATAATTTACCATCTATACTTCATATTGATGGCAATTTGGGAAGCCCCTCCACAGTTTACCTCAGCCTCCCAACGAAAATATCCTGGCGCCGCCACTGATTTCCAGTGGTTAGGGAAGTGCCCCGTTGATAGAGATAAGTGGTACAGGGTAGTTAAGTAAAATACATGTGTCCGTGAGGTTTTTACAAATAATGTTTTTAACTTTGTCTTCACCTGAAGCAGTGTTCCTGAGTTTTGTTATCTGTGATTTGACTTCAGCACACGATACATGACGAGTTATATCGGCGTGAGTGTGAGCTACGGCCTTATCGGATAAGTGAATAAATTTAGGTTGGAATAGTTCATTATTATGAGTTATGAAATTATTAACTGCTCGATAGTGGTTAAGGTCGAAATATGGTAGGTTTGGTGTCTGAAAAACAATCTCGAGATATTTTGCAAATAAAGCAGCTTTGTCACAGTCTGTTGTCACGGTATTTAATGTTAGGGTTCACTTGCAGCTTAAAATTGTTGCCTATTGACTTAAACTTCTCAAGAACGAGGCTGGGTCTTTTTTACTTCCATTAGTTGAGATGCAACAATTCTTCCAGTTGATTTCTTGTCGTTTAACGAGTGATTTGATAATGTTTTCCCAAGTAATGAGTGTTTTAGTATGTCAGTCGCGCGAGACAATGAACTTGACAGCGTAACGCCTTCTGTGTCTGATATGTGAAAGGATTAACTTACTTTATTTGAATTCACGTATTGGTTCCTTACATGTAACTGATGCCGACATTTTGTGTGGAGGAGATTATATTGCTTGTTAGGTTGTTGATCGTGGCTTAGTTGAGACAAAGAACAACAATCTTTGACTACTTATCAACTCGTCTATCTCTTTCAGTAGTTAGTACACTGTCTCATCAACAAACATTAAGGATGGTTAGTTTGGCGTTTTATGGCACAAAGCAGTTAGGCTATCTGTGCCAAACATCCGGTAAAAAGTTAAAGTAAATTTAGGTAGATTCATAAAAGGAAATTAAGGTTTAAAAACTTGTTTTTCTGTAGTTTTTCTCTTACCACTGTAGACTAGATGTAAAGAACTTTCTGTAGCATAATTGTAATTATCATAACTCTCCAGGATGACTAACAGGTAGTTCAAACAGCAGTGTTAGTCACCTGAACTTGGCCTTTCCAGTCCTGGTTTTGAGTTACTTGATGTTACAGCCATTTTCTAATTTCAAATCGAACTGTGATTCTTAAAAGGGAATCACATTAAAAAAGGTCTGATGTATAAATTAAAAAATTTAAAATAGCATTAAAAAGATAAACGACCTTTTTAAAGAACTAAAAACATTTCCAAGGTGGACAGTATCACCATCACCAATAACAATGTCCAACGTTAGGGATAAACCTTGCCACAGCACATGTTTAAAATGGTGCTGTCGTTGAGAGTCATAACGACAGCAAGACAGTAAAATGTGGCTCATTGTGACCTGAGTGTTTTACAGACTACACACTGGTACATCAGTTCCATATTCAAGAAAATGATGAGTTGAAAAGCTGTAAACAATGCGTAGTCCAGTTAGAACAACTTCCTCTTTCTAATACTTACAGAAAGAAGACAACTGTGATGATGACCATGTTAAACAGGAGAATAAAGACAACAGCATATCTCACCATGTTTATAGGATCACCTAGTGGCTGTGATCTACATACAAGACTAGTGACAACTGCAATGATGACCATGTTAATCATGATAGGAGGTAAGTAACAACTGGAAATATACTCTTCAAAAAAAAGAAACGCAAAAGGCAAAATATGAGACAAATTGTTAACAAGTTTATTCTGGGTAGTTCTGTATGACATGTGTGAAACTTTGCACATTCACTGCTGAACATCCAAAGTCTGCAAAGGCGAAGTCCACGCTCACTAGTTGAAGTTGAACGTCACCCAACGTCAATAACGAGTATGCCCCCCGTGAGCATCAATAACTGTTTGGCATCTCCTGCCCATGAAAGCGATGAGATGACGAATCACGTCCTGTGGAATGGCTGTCCACTCAGCCTGCAAAGCTGCTGCAAGCTGAGGTAGAGTCTGCAGTTGAGGTTGTCGCCGTCGCAGACGTCGGTCCAACTCGTCCCAAAGATGTTCGATGGGGTTTAAATCTGGTGATCTGGAGGGCCAGGGAAGAATGTTGATGTTGTGGTATCTTAAGAAGACAGTGGTAAGTCAGGCTGTGTGAGGACAGGCGTTGTCATGTTGAAAAACGTCGTTGACGTTCACCATGATGAGTTGCACATGGGGCCTAAGAATCTCGTCGACAGTTGCCGTCAACAGTTGCGTACAGTCTGATCGGAAATCCTACGCACCCCTGGTATGTTTGAGGCAGTAGACATCGTAGTGGTGGTCCTATCCCGAAGGTGACGTAACCGGATGTTGCGATCTTGTGCAGGCGTGGTCACACGAGGTCTGCCAGATCGTGGACGGTCACAAGTTGATCCATGTTGTTAGTGACGATTCCATAGCCTTGTGATGGTGCTTGGGTGGACATTCACAGCTCTGGCAACATCTGATCAAGATTCGCCTGCTTCCAAGCGACCAATGGCATTGTTGCATTGTGCTTCAGTCAGTCTTGGCATAATTGTATTGTGTGTCGGTGGCTTAACACTGAGCTATGGAAACCGAGAACCCGTCACTTTTATAGGGAGTTTGCACATGTTGCACTTGCAGAACATGCAGATCTCTCAAACAAATTTATTGGACACGCATGCGTTTTGGCGAAAAATCCGATGTTTTCCTTCGTTTTCAAAGTGCACAACTTTTATTGTCATTTTGGTCTGACAATCAGTGGCTTAACATGTGTAATATCACATACTCTGAGCTTGTAACGTTATTACATATATTTCTCTTTAAAATAACAAAAATATCCCTTTTGCATTTCTTGTTTTAAAAAGTATATATTTTAAGTGTAGTTATACAATAACTTCCTCAATTCTGCTATCTTTACACACCCAAAGCTATAATTCCAAACTGAAAATATGAAGGGACCAGTAAAGGTAGAATAGTATTCATATATGTGGATAACAACTGCCTGAAAAAAACAGAAGTAAAGCACACCTGCAGGTTACAACAGTACTTCTTGAACAGGTATTCTCTTTACTTACTAATAAAACAGTAATATATATAGAGTGGAATTATGAAACAGGCATCATATACTCAAGAAAAAAATATGTACATCACATCATTGGCCTTTCCAGTCCTGATTCTTATTTATTTGACGTTTTGGCCATTTTATAATTTCAATTCGAACTAGATGTACTTTGATTTTTAAAAGGGAATAACATTAAAAAAGTCTAATATATTCAATTAAAAAACCTAAATAGCATTAAAGACTAATTAGCTTTAAAAAACTAAAAACATTTCCAAGGTGGACAGTGTCACCATCACCAATAACACTGTCTAACGTTATGGGAAAACCTTGAGACAAAACATGTTTAAAATGGTGCTGTTGTTGAGTCCTAACGATGGGAAGACAGTAAAATGAGGCTTATTGTGACCTGAGTGTTACACAGACAACACATTGGTGTTCTTACGGAAGCAAGATGGCCAAAGTCCAATACAGGGTTTTATTTGGAAAAGCATGTTTTCGCGTTCCTCACTCCAAGTCGACTGCCAGCTGGCACAGAGCCAAGCCTTGAATGCAGGAACATAGTCCATGTATGGAATAGGCACAGAGCAGATAGATTTAGCTGCAGTGTCGGCGAGCTCGTTGCCGCGAATACCAACGTGGCCAGGTATCCAGAAAAACTGGATAGAAGTAGATGTTAATGAGAAATGGGCTAGTCGGTTTTGAATATCAGCGAGAACAGGGTGTGAGCCAACGTGAAGTGATTCCAGGGCCAGTAGAGAACTAAGCGAGTCAGTATAAATAGTGCAGTTGGAGTATTGCTTAGCTTCAATGTGAAGAGAAATGGCGTACAGTTCAGCAGTGAACACGAAAGCTGTGGAAGGGATTCTGCACGCAACCACCGAACCACAACAAACCATGTCAGAGCCCACAGAGTCAGCTGATTTTTAACCATCTGTATAAATAGGAATGGAAGGATGGTTCAAAAGATATTCAGCAAATAACAGACAGTATTTCCAATCAGGAGTGTCTGCTTTTCTCAGATGACTTAAAGCTAGGTCACACTTGGGCAGTGTAAGAAGCCATGGTGGGATGGGCTGACCAGTGGATACAGCAACGTTATCCAAGAACAGACCCAATTCATCCAACCACCTGGTTACAATATCCAAAAGGAGCAATGGCAGATCGTCTGTTCTGAAAAAGTATGGCCCACCGAGGAAAACTCAACCCTAGATGGGATGCTGTGGTAAGGAATGAAGTTTGGAAGAATATAGTAAAAACAGTTGCAAATAGCGGAGGTGCAAAGAACGCTCACGAGACTCAATGTATAAGCTCTGAACTAAGGATATGCAGAAAGCCTCAGTGCGGAGTCGAAGTCTTTGATGATGGATGGGTTCCAGCATTTTTAAGGCCGAGGTTCTTGGCAGAGCCATAGACCAGTGATCCATAGTCGAGTTTCGATTGAATAAGAGCACGATATATCTTTAACATAGAACATCGATTCGTTCCCCTAGTGGTGGAAGAGAGGACACGGAAGATGTTCTTATACATTTTCCTGTAGCTGTTTGATGTGTAGTATAAAGGTTAGCTTATGGTTAAAGATAAGCCCCAAGAACTTTGTCTCAGGGACCACAGGCAGCATAACTTCACCAATACGGAGTTCAGGATCAGGGTGAATACTCCATTGGCAGCAAAAGTGCATGCAAACAGTTTCAGAGAAAGAGAAATTAAAGCCGTTTGCCGTAGTCCACTTCAGTGTGCGGCTGCCGCTCAATATACCTCATGTTCGACGACTGACATGAGATGTGAAAGCCATCGACATAGAGCCCATTTGCAACAGAAAGAAAGCGTTGTTTAGTGATAGCATTAATCTTTATACTGAAAAGTGTGACACTCAAAACACAGCTCTCAGGGACTCCAAGTTCTGTAGAAAAAAACAGGATGTCGAACCCACATGAACTTGGAATCTCCTGTCCATTAACAAAATTTTAATAAAAAATGGGTAAATGGCGATGCAACCCATATATATATATGGAGGTCTCACAAAATGCCATACCTCCATGTTGTGTCAGAAGCCTTCTCAATGTCAAAAAATATTGATACAAGATGTTGTCGTTTGAGTAAGGCTTCTCTGATTGAAGTTTTAAGTCGAATCAGGTGGTCCTCAGTGGAGCGATGTTGTTGGAACCCACCTTGGCTGGGCGAGAGGAGGTTGTTTGATTCGAGGAACCAAACAAGACGAGCATTAACATTCTTCTCTAAGGTCTTATAGAGACAACTCATCAAAGCAATTTGACGGTAATTTGAAGGAATCATTGGATCCTTGCCAGGCTTAGAGAAAAGTAGGACAATAGCCTGGCGCCAGGAATTAGGAAAAAAATTATCCTGCCAGATCCAGTTAAAAACAATCAGAAGTATAGCAAGAGAAGGTTATAGGAACACATTAAGCAGCTGCTTGTATAATACAGTCAGTTACTGCTGCCACACAGTCGTCTATAGATGGTTTACATATGATAGTAGGATCAAGTTCTGCAAGAGCAGTGAAAGAGGGCCAGTTTGCGTGATTCAGCTTCCACCGGAGCACATGGATCAGGTGTCATCGACCATGGCCAGTCTCTCTCAAAATTATTGTAATATGATCACAGCCTTGTGGATTATTGTCAACCCTCCAAGAAATATGGAAGAATAATGAAGAGGAGCATTGAGAGATCAATACCAGTAAAGGACTGACTAGGTGCATGAAAATAAGTAGAAGAACCAGTACTGAAAAGAGAAAGGTTGTGATGTGAGAGCAGACGCTATACGGAGCGACCCCTCCGATCAATATCCCCAGAAGGGATGATGTCTATTAAAGTCCCCCCAGGATTACGAAGGGTGATGGCAACTGTTCAATGAGAGCACCAAGGTCTGATTGATCATAGGTCTCTCCAGGCAACAAGTAGAGAGAACAAACTGTGATGGTACGACCCAAGGAAACACGGATGGCTACGGCCTCCAAGGGTGTGTTGAGTGGCAAAGACAGGGTGGGCACATGCTGATCAACCAACAATGCCACCCCTCCATGCACTCGTCCATCACACAGCCTGTCATTTCTGTACAAAGAAAAATTGCCGAAAGGTGACTGTATCAGCAGGTTTCAGAAATGTTTCCTGTAAGGAAAGACATGCAGGATGGTAGGAAGCAATCAGTGTTTTGATGTCATTCGGATAAAAACGTAAACCTCGACAGTTCCATTGTATCATGGTGGCCATTTTTATTTATGTGTAGGCGAATTGGGTGGAGAACCCTTCTGTTTACGACCACGTCTTTTTTCTTTACCGTCTTTACTCGAGGGAGGTTTATTGACCTCCATGGATCCTGCCATGGGTCTTTTGGGCAGGTCTTTGCTGTTGGAAGAGGATTTCAGTAGGTGAGGACGTGAAGGAATAATTGTTTTGAATCTTGGAGTGGGAGAAGGTGTACCTGAGGAAATGCCTGTACCTGGAACCACAGGATGTGGATCTTGGGTTTGTTGGAATGTATGTTAGAGATAGATATGGGTTTTGAATTTGATTCATCAAGTTGTTTAACCATGGAGGTCAAAAGACTTTTCATTTGATTTGAGAACAATTCTTTTGGAGGCACTGAGAGATCCATCTGCACTCTCACTGTAAGGAAGTGCAGCAGTCCGATATGAAGTTGTGGATAGCAACTTTCAAGCCTCAGGGTAAGTAATGTTATGAATCGTTTTCAAACGCTCCACCTCTTTACCTTCCAACCATTTAGGGCAAGAACGAAATTAGGATGAGTAAGATCCATTTCAATTAACGCAATGAGGGTCCATTTCACACCAATAGGCGTCGTGGTCCTTGCCATCGCAACGAGCACACGTCAAGGAACCACGACATGACATCTTTGAGTGACTGAACGTCTGACACTGGAAACATGGGAGAGGGTCTGGAATGTATGGCTGTACCCTACAATTAAGATAACCTGCCTTTATGGTGGCTGGTGAACATGCTGATGTAAATGTTTAAATTAGGACATTGGTCGGCATCGTAATTCCATCTTTGTGAGTGAACATACGCCTCACTGCAGAAACACATTGGGTGGAGAAACCAGTGAGAATCTCTGACTCTGGGATGTTCTTCAAATACCTCTCAACAATAACTTCATGTGACGAATTCAAGGTAGCATGAGAGATAACCTCAATAGGTATATCCCCAGTTGCCTTTGAATGCAAGAGGAGTTCACTGTGTTGAGTTGTGGATATTTCCACCAATATGTCACCAGATGGAAGCTTCTTTACTGAATTTGGAAAACAAGCAAGTCACTCTCATTCCTTCTGAATGAGACATTTGCCCTAAAGGTTTGTCTGAAAGTGAATGTAGTATAAAAGAAATGAGGTAGAACAGGTGCTATAGCTCTTCAAGATTGCTACTCAGAATCTTAAAGACGTGGTCGTTTACCTATATAGACTGTTTTTCACTATCTTATTTAAGTTTTTATTTGAAAGATCCATAAAAAAAAGAATAACTTGATGTCCACTGACTCCACCCACCATGGAGCCCTAGGAGAAGTTGTACTACAATGCTAATCAAGGACACTGCAGTAATGCCAGGGTTTTGTGAGCACTATACCCAAACACCAGCATCAGATAGAATGTCCACAACACCTGTTGAGAACATCCAACACTGTTACTTGGTTGACCCTAACCTAAGTGGACGAGCTGTTTGATACAATAGAGCCACCACAAGGCCACCGGGCTACAGGCATTCAAGGCCAAATTAGTGTGTTAGTGATGGACCCCTCAACCACCAGGATCCTCTCCTCCTTTTCAAGGGTCCAAACGCACGGCAAACATGTGAATGGATGTTTGGTTCCTAGAGGGGGTAAACTGAAAGAACAGAACCTTCCCTAGGAGATCCCCTCACCACGTACAGGAATCCACACTGAGGGGTGGGCAAAGAACATCTAACCATCTTTAATGTTTGTTGATGACACAGTACACTAACCATTGATAAAGACAGCCAATATGGACAAAGAACAACAATGCCTACAGTTTCTATAAAATGATATCAATAAACTAGTGTAGTCTATAATGTCCACAGTTTCTATAAAATGTTATCAATAAACTATTGTGTAGTCTATAATGTCCACAGTTTCTATAAAATGTTATCAATAAACTATTGTGTAGTCTATAATGTCCACAGTTTCTATAAAATGTTATCAATAAACTAGTGTAGTCTATAATGTCCAGTTTCTATAAAATGTTATCAATAAACTATTGTGTAGTCTATAATTCCACAGTTTCTATAAAATGTTATCAATAAACTGTTGTTTAGTCTATAATGTCCACAGTTTCTATAAAATGTTATCAATAAACTGTTGTGTAGTCTATAATGTCCACAGTTTCTATAAAATGTTATCAATAAACTGTTGTGTAGTCTATAATGTCCACAGTTTCTATAAAATGTTATCAATAAACTATTGTGTAGTCTATAATTCCACAGTTTCTATAAAATGTTATCAATAAACTGTTGTTTAGTCTATAATGTCCACAGTTTCTATAAAATGTTATCAATAAACTGTTGTTTAGTCTATAATGTCCACAGTTTCTATAAAATGTTATCAATAAACTGTTGTGTAGTCTATAATGTCCACAGTTTCTGTAAAATGTTATCAATAAACTATTGTGTAGTCTATAATGTCCACAGTTTCTGTAAAATGTTATCAATAAACTGTTGTTTAGTCTATAATGTCCACAGTTTCTATAAAATGTTATCAATAAACTGTTGTTTAGTCTATCATGTCCACAGTTTCTATAAAATGTTATCAATAAACTAGTGTAGTCTATAATGTCCACAGTTTCTATAAAATGTTATCAATAAACTGTTGTTTAGTCTATAATGTCCACAGTTTCTATAAAATGTTATCAATAAACTGTTGTTTAGTCTATAATGTCCACAGTTTCTATAAAATGTTATCAATAAACTATTGTGTAGTCTATAATGTCCACAGTTTCTATAAAATGCTATCAATAAACTGTTGTGTAGTCTATAATGTCCACATTTCTATAAAATGTTATCAATAAACTGTTGTTTAATCTATAATGCCCACAGTTTCTATAACATGTCATCAATAAACTGTTGTGTGGTCTATAATGTCCACAGTTTCTATAAAATGTTATCAATAAACTGTTGTGTAGTCTATAATGTCCACAGTTTCTATAAAATGTTATCAACAAACTGTTCTTTAGTCTATAATGTCCACAGTTTCTGTAAAATGTTATCAATAAACTATTGTGTAGTCTATAATGTCCACAGTTTCTGTAAAATGTTATCAATAAACTATTGTGTAGTCTATAATGTCCACAGTTTCTGTAAAATGTTATCAATAAACTGTTGTGTAGTCTATAATGTCCACAGTTTCTATAAAATGTTATCAATAAACTATTGTGTAGTCTATAATGTCCACAGTTTCTATAAAATGTTATCAATAAACTATTGTGTAGTCTATAATGTCCACAGTTTCTGTAAAATGTTATCAATAAACTATTGTGTAGTCTATAATGTCCACAGTTTCTATAAAATGTTATCAATAAACTGTTGTGTAGTCTATAATGTCCACAGTTTCTATAAAATGTTATCAATAAACTATTGTGTAGTCTATAATGTCCACAGTTTCTGTAAAATGTTATCAATAAACTATTTTGTAGTCTATAATGTCCACAGTTTCTATAAAATGTTATCAATAAACTATTGTGTAGTCTATAATGTCCACAGTTTCTATAAAATGTTATCAATAAACTATTGTGTAGTCTATAATGTCCACAGTTTCTATAAAATGTTATCAATAAACTATTGTGTAGTCTATAATGTCCACAGTTTCTGTAAAATGTTATCAATAAACTATTTTGTAGTCTATAATGTCCACAGTTTCTATAAAATGTTATCAATAAACTATTGTGTAGTCTATAATGTCCACAGTTTCTGTAAAATGTTATCAATAAACTATTGTGTAGTCTATAATGTCCACATTTTTTATAAAATGTTATCAATAAACTGTTGTGTAGTCTATAATGTCCACAGTTTCTATAAAATGTTATCAATAAACTATTGTGTAGTCTATAATGTCCACAGTTTCTGTAAAATGTTATCAATAAACTATTGTGTAGTCTATAATGTCCACAGTTTCTGTAAAATGTTATCAATAAACTGTTGTGTAGTCTATAATGTCCACATTTTTTATAAAATGTTATCAATAAACTGTTGTGTAGTCTATAATGTCCACAGTTTCTGTAAAATGTTATCAATAAACTAGTGTTGTCTATAATGTCCACAGTTTCTATAAAATGTTATCAACAAACTGTTTTGTATTCTATAATGTCCACAGTTTCTATAAAATGTTATCAATAAACTATTGTGTAGTCTATAATGTCCACAGTTTCTATAAAATGTTATCAATAAACTATTGTGTAGTCTATAATGTCCACAGTTTCTGTAAAATGTTATCAATAAACTATTTTGTAGTCTATAATGTCCACAGTTTCTATAAAATGTTATCAATAAACTATTGTGTAGTCTATAATGTCCACAGTTTCTGTAAAATGTTATCAATAAACTGTTGTTTAGTCTATAATGTCCACAGTTTCTGTAAAATGTTATCAATAAACTGTTGTGTAGTCTATAATGTCCACATTTTTTATAAAATGTTATCAATAAACTGTTGTGTAGTCTATAATGTCCACAGTTTCTGTAAAATGTTATCAATAAACTATTGTGTAGTCTATAATGTCCACAGTTTCTATAAAATGTTATCAATAAACTATTGTGTAGTCTATAATGTCCACATTTTTTATAAAATGTTATCAATAAACTGTTGTGTAGTCTATAATGTCCACAGTTTCTATAAAATGTTATCAATAAACTATTGTGTAGTCTATAATGTCCACAGTTTCTGTAAAATGTTATCAATAAACTATTGTGTAGTCTATAATGTCCACAGTTTCTGTAAAATGTTATCAATAAACTATTGTGTAGTCTATAATGTCCACAGTTTCTGTAAAATGTTATCAATAAACTATTGTGTAGTCTATAATGTCCACAGTTTCTATAAAATGTTATCAATAAACTGTTGTGTAGTCTATAATGTCCACAGTTTCTATAAAATGTTATCAATAAACTATTGTGTAGTCTATAATGTCCACAGTTTCTATAAAATGTTATCAATAAACTATTGTGTAGTCTATAATGTCCACAGTTTCTATAAAATGTTATCAATAAACTATTGTGTAGTCTATAATGTCCACAGTTTCTATAAAATGTTATCAATAAACTATTGTGTAGTCTATAATGTCCACAGTTTCTGTAAAATGTTATCAATAAACTATTGTGTAGTCTATAATGTCCACAGTTTCTATAAAATGTTATCAATAAACTATTGTGTAGTCTATAATGTCCACAGTTTCTGTAAAATGTTATCAATAAACTATTGTGTAGTCTATAATGTCCACAGTTTCTGTAAAATGTTATCAATAAACTGTTGTGTAGTCTATAATGTCCACATTTTTTATAAAATGTTATCAATAAACTGTTGTGTAGTCTATAATGTCCACAGTTTCTGTAAAATGTTATCAATAAACTATTGTGTAGTCTATAATGTCCACAGTTTCTATAAAATGTTATCAATAAACTATTGTGTAGTCTATAATGTCCACAGTTTCTATAAAATGTTATCAATAAACTGTTGTGTAGTCTATAATGTCCACAGTTTCTATAAAATGTTATCAATAAACTATTGTGTAGTCTATAATGTCCACAGTTTCTGTAAAATGTTATCAATAAACTATTGTGTAGTCTATAATGTCCACAGTTTCTATAAAATGTTATCAATAAACTATTGTGTAGTCTATAATGTCCACAGTTTCTGTAAAATGTTATCAATAAACTATTGTGTAGTCTATAATGTCCACAGTTTCTATAAAATGTTATCAATAAACTGTTGTTTAGTCTATAATGTCCACAGTTTCTATAAAATGTTATCAATAAACTAGTGTAGTCTATAATGTCCACAGTTTCTATAAAATGTTATCAATAAACTATTGTGTAGTCTATAATGTCCACAGTTTCTATAAAATGTTATCAATAAACTATTGTGTAGTCTATAATGTCCACAGTTTCTATAAAATGTTATCAATAAACTATTGTGTAGTCTATAATGTCCACAGTTTCTATAAAATGTTATCAATAAACTATTTGTGTCTATAGTCTATAATGTCAATAAACACAGTTTCTATAATGTCCACAGTTTCTGTAAAATGTTATCAATAAACTATTGTGTAGTCTATAATGTCCACAGTTTCTATAAAATGTTATCAATAAACTATTGTGTAGTCTATAATGTCCACAGTTTCTATAAAATGTTATCAATAAACTATTGTGTAGTCTATAATGTCCACAGTTTCTATAAAATGTTATCAATAAACTATTGTGTAGTCTATAATGTCCACAGTTTCTATAAAATGTTATCAATAAACTATTGTGTAGTCTATAATGTCCACAGTTTCTATAAAATGTTATCAATAAACTATTGTGTAGTCTATAATGTCCACAGTTTCTATAAAATGTTATCAATAAACTATTGTGTAGTCTATAATGTCCACAGTTTCTATAAAATGTTATCAATAAACTATTGTGTAGTCTATAATGTCCACAGTTTCTGTAAAATGTTATCAATAAACTATTGTGTAGTCTATAATGTCCACAGTTTCTATAAAATGTTATCAATAAACTATTGTGTAGTCTATAATGTCCACAGTTTCTATAAAATGTTATCAATAAACTATTGTGTAGTCTATAATGTCCACAGTTTCTATAAAATGTTATCAATAAACTATTGTGTAGTCTATAATGTCCACAGTTTCTATAAAATGTTATCAATAAACTATTGTGTAGTCTATAATGTCCACAGTTTCTATAAAATGTTATCAATAAACTATTGTGTAGTCTATAATGTCCACAGTTTCTGTAAAATGTTATCAATAAACTATTGTGTAGTCTATAATGTCCACAGTTTCTGTAAAATGTTATCAATAAACTATTGTGTAGTCTATAATGTCCACAGTTTCTATAAAATGTTATCAATAAACTGTTGTGTAGTCTATAATGTCCACAGTTTCTGTAAAATGTTATCAATAAACTATTGTGTAGTCTATAATGTCCACAGTTTCTATAAAATGTTATCAATAAACTGTTGTGTAGTCTATAATGTCCACAGTTTCTATAAAATGTTATCAATAAACTATTGTGTAGTCTATAATGTCCACAGTTTCTATAAAATGTTATCAATAAACTATTGTGTAGTCTATAATGTCCACAGTTTCTATAAAATGTTATCAATAAACTATTGTGTAGTCTATAATGTCCACAGTTTCTATAAAATGTTATCAATAAACTATTGTGTAGTCTATAATGTCCACAGTTTCTGTAAAATGTTATCAATAAACTGTTGTGTAGTCTATAATGTCCACAGTTTCTATAAAATGTTATCAATAAACTGTTGTGTAGTCTATAATGTCCACAGTTTCTATAAAATGTTATCAATAAACTGTTGTGTAGTCTATAATGTCCACAGTTTCTGTAAAATGTTATCAATAAACTATTGTGTAGTCTATAATGTCCACAGTTTCTATAAAATGTTATCAATAAACTATTGTGTAGTCTATAATGTCCACAGTTTCTATAAAATGTTATCAATAAACTATTGTGTAGTCTATAATGTCCACAGTTTCTATAAAATGTTATCAATAAACTATTGTGTAGTCTATAATGTCCACAGTTTCTGTAAAATGTTATCAATAAACTATTGTGT
Source organism: Tachypleus tridentatus (assembly GCF_004210375.1). Classification (NCBI taxonomy): domain Eukaryota; kingdom Metazoa; phylum Arthropoda; class Merostomata; order Xiphosura; family Limulidae; genus Tachypleus; species Tachypleus tridentatus. The sequence continues at coordinate 129,902,083 of NC_134836.1, read as the reverse complement.
AGTCTATAATGTCCACAGTTTCTGTAAAATGTTATCAATAAACTATTGTGTAGTCTATAATGTCCACAGTTTCTGTAAAATGTTATCAATAAACTATTGTGTAGTCTATAATGTCCACAGTTTCTATAAAATGTTATCAATAAACTGTTGTGTAGTCTATAATGTCCACAGTTTCTATAAAATGTTATCAATAAACTATTGTGTAGTCTATAATGTCCACAGTTTCTATAAAATGTTATCAATAAACTATTGTGTAGTCTATAATGTCCACAGTTTCTATAAAATGTTATCAATAAACTATTGTGTAGTCTATAATGTCCACAGTTTCTATAAAATGTTATCAATAAACTATTGTGTAGTCTATAATGTCCACAGTTTCTGTAAAATGTTATCAATAAACTATTGTGTAGTCTATAATGTCCACAGTTTCTGTAAAATGTTATCAATAAACTATTGTGTAGTCTATAATGTCCACAGTTTCTGTAAAATGTTATCAATAAACTATTGTGTAGTCTATAATGTCCACAGTTTCTATAAAATGTTATCAATAAACTGTTGTGTAGTCTATAATGTCCACAGTTTCTATAAAATGTTATCAATAAACTATTGTGTAGTCTATAATGTCCACAGTTTCTATAAAATGTTATCAATAAACTATTGTGTAGTCTATAATGTCCACAGTTTCTATAAAATGTTATCAATAAACTATAAAATGTTATCAATAAACTATTGTGTAGTCTATAATGTCCACAGTTTCTATAAAATGTTATCAATAAACTATTGTGTAGTCTATAATGTCCACAGTTTCTATAAAATGTTATCAATAAACTATTGTGTAGTCTATAATGTCCACAGTTTCTATAAAATGTTATCAATAAACTATTGTGTAGTCTATAATGTCCACAGTTTCTGTAAAATGTTATCAATAAACTATTGTGTAGTCTATAATGTCCACAGTTTCTATAAAATGTTATCAATAAACTATTGTGTAGTCTATAATGTCCACAGTTTCTATAAAATGTTATCAATAAACTATTGTGTAGTCTATAATGTCCACAGTTTCTATAAAATGTTATCAATAAACTATTGTGTAGTCTATAATGTCCACAGTTTCTATAAAATGTTATCAATAAACTATTGTGTAGTCTATAATGTCCACAGTTTCTATAAAATGTTATCAATAAACTATTGTGTAGTCTATAATGTCCACAGTTTCTGTAAAATGTTATCAATAAACTATTGTGTAGTCTATAATGTCCACAGTTTCTATAAAATGTTATCAATAAACTATTGTGTAGTCTATAATGTCCACAGTTTCTGTAAAATGTTATCAATAAACTGTTGTGTAGTCTATAATGTCCACAGTTTCTGTAAAATGTTATCAATAAACTGTTGTGTAGTCTATAATGTCCACAGTTTCTATAAAATGTTATCAATAAACTATTGTGTAGTCTATAATGTCCACAGTTTCTATAAAATGTTATCAATAAACTATTGTGTAGTCTATAATGTCCACAGTTTCTATAAAATGTTATCAATAAACTATTGTGTAGTCTATAATGTCCACAGTTTCTATAAAATGTTATCAATAAACTATTGTGTAGTCTATAATGTCCACAGTTTCTATAAAATGTTATCAATAAACTATTGTGTAGTCTATAATGTCCACAGTTTCTGTAAAATGTTATCAATAAACTATTGTGTAGTCTATAATGTCCACAGTTTCTGTAAAATGTTATCAATAAACTATTGTGTAGTCTATAATGTCCACAGTTTCTGTAAAATGTTATCAATAAACTATTGTGTAGTCTATAATGTCCACAGTTTCTATAAAATGTTATCAATAAACTGTTGTGTAGTCTATAATGTCCACAGTTTCTATAAAATGTTATCAATAAACTATTGTGTAGTCTATAATGTCCACAGTTTCTATAAAATGTTATCAATAAACTATTGTGTAGTCTATAATGTCCACAGTTTCTATAAAATGTTATCAATAAACTATTGTGTAGTCTATAATGTCCACAGTTTCTATAAAATGTTATCAATAAACTATTGTGTAGTCTATAATGTCCACAGTTTCTATAAAATGTTATCAATAAACTATTGTGTAGTCTATAATGTCCACAGTTTCTATAAAATGTTATCAATAAACTATTGTGTAGTCTATAATGTCCACAGTTTCTCAATAAAATGTTATCAATAAACAATATTGTGTAGTCTATAATGTCCACAGTTTCTATAAAATGTTATCAATAAACTATTGTGTAGTCTATAATGTCCACAGTTTCTATAAAATGTTATCAATAAACTATTGTGTAGTCTATAATGTCCACAGTTTCTGTAAAATGTTATCAATAAACTATTGTGTAGTCTATAATGTCCACAGTTTCTATAAAATGTTATCAATAAACTATTGTGTAGTCTATAATGTCCACAGTTTCTATAAAATGTTATCAATAAACTATTGTGTAGTCTATAATGTCCACAGTTTCTATAAAATGTTATCAATAAACTATTGTGTAGTCTATAATGTCCACAGTTTCTATAAAATGTTATCAATAAACTATTGTGTAGTCTATAATGTCCACAGTTTCTATAAAATGTTATCAATAAACTATTGTGTAGTCTATAATGTCCACAGTTTCTATAAAATGTTATCAATAAACTATTGTGTAGTCTATAATGTCCACAGTTTCTATAAAATGTTATCAATAAACTATTGTGTAGTCTATAATGTCCACAGTTTCTATAAAATGTTATCAATAAACTATTGTGTAGTCTATAATGTCCACAGTTTCTGTAAAATGTTATCAATAAACTATTGTGTAGTCTATAATGTCCACAGTTTCTATAAAATGTTATCAATAAACTATTGTGTAGTCTATAATGTCCACAGTTTCTATAAAATGTTATCAATAAACTATTGTGTAGTCTATAATGTCCACAGTTTCTATAAAATGTTATCAATAAACTATTGTGTAGTCTATAATGTCCACAGTTTCTATAAAATGTTATCAATAAACTATTGTGTAGTCTATAATGTCCACAGTTTCTATAAAATGTTATCAATAAACTATTGTGTAGTCTATAATGTCCACAGTTTCTATAAAATGTTATCAATAAACTATTGTGTAGTCTATAATGTCCACAGTTTCTATAAAATGTTATCAATAAACTATTGTGTAGTCTATAATGTCCACAGTTTCTATAAAATGTTATCAATAAACTATTGTGTAGTCTATAATGTCCACAGTTTCTATAAAATGTTATCAATAAACTATTGTGTAGTCTATAATGTCCACAGTTTCTATAAAATGTTATCAATAAACTATTGTGTAGTCTATAATGTCCACAGTTTCTATAAAATGTTATCAATAAACTATTGTGTAGTCTATAATGTCCACAGTTTCTATAAAATGTTATCAATAAACTATTGTGTAGTCTATAATGTCCACAGTTTCTATAAAATGTTATCAATAAACTATTGTGTAGTCTATAATGTCCACAGTTTCTGTAAAATGTTATCAATAAACTATTGTGTAGTCTATAATGTCCACAGTTTCTATAAAATGTTATCAATAAACTATTGTGTAGTCTATAATGTCCACAGTTTCTATAAAATGTTATCAATAAACTATTGTGTAGTCTATAATGTCCACAGTTTCTATAAAATGTTATCAATAAACTATTGTGTAGTCTATAATGTCCACAGTTTCTATAAAATGTTATCAATAAACTATTGTGTAGTCTATAATGTCCACAGTTTCTATAAAATGTTATCAATAAACTATTGTGTAGTCTATAATGTCCACAGTTTCTATAAAATGTTATCAATAAACTATTGTGTAGTCTATAATGTCCACAGTTTCTATAAAATGTTATCAATAAACTATTGTGTAGTCTATAATGTCCACAGTTTCTATAAAATGTTATCAATAAACTATTGTGTAGTCTATAATGTCCACAGTTTCTATAAAATGTTATCAATAAACTATTGTGTAGTCTATAATGTCCACAGTTTCTATAAAATGTTATCAATAAACTATTGTGTAGTCTATAATGTCCACAGTTTCTATAAAATGTTATCAATAAACTATTGTGTAGTCTATAATGTCCACAGTTTCTATAAAATGTTATCAATAAACTATTGTGTAGTCTATAATGTCCACAGTTTCTATAAAATGTTATCAATAAACTAGTGTAGTCTATAATGTCCACAGTTTCTATAAAATCTTATCAATAAACTATTGTGTAGTCTATAATGTCCACAGTTTCTATAAAATGTTATCAATAAACTATCAATTGTGTAGTCTATAATGTCCACAGTTTCTATAAAATGTTATCAATAAACTATTGTGTAGTCTATAATGTCCACAGTTTCTATAAAATGTTATCAATAAACTATTGTGTAGTCTATAATGTCCACAGTTTCTATAAAATGTTATCAATAAACTATTGTGTAGTCTATAATGTCCACAGTTTCTATAAAATGTTATCAATAAACTATTGTGTAGTCTATAATGTCCACAGTTTCTATAAAATGTTATCAATAAACTATTGTGTAGTCTATAATGTCCACAGTTTCTATAAAATGTTATCAATAAACTATTGTGTAGTCTATAATGTCCACAGTTTCTATAAAATGTTATCAATAAACTATTGTGTAGTCTATAATGTCCACAGTTTCTATAAAATGTTATCAATAAACTATTGTGTAGTCTATAATGTCCACAGTTTCTATAAAATGTTATCAATAAACTATTGTGTAGTCTATAATGTCCACAGTTTCTATAAAATGTTATCAATAAACTATTGTGTAGTCTATAATGTCCACAGTTTCTATAAAATGTTATCAATAAACTATTGTGTAGTCTATAATGTCCACAGTTTCTATAAAATGTTATCAATAAACTATTGTGTAGTCTATAATGTCCACAGTTTCTATAAAATGTTATCAATAAACTATTGTGTAGTCTATAATGTCCACAGTTTCTATAAAATGTTATCAATAAACTATTGTGTAGTCTATAATGTCCACAGTTTCTATAAAATGTTATCAATAAACTATTGTGTAGTCTATAATGTCCACAGTTTCTATAAAATGTTATCAATAAACTATTGTGTAGTCTATAATGTCCACAGTTTCTATAAAATGTTATCAATAAACTATTGTGTAGTCTATAATGTCCACAGTTTCTATAAAATGTTATCAATAAACTATTGTGTAGTCTATAATGTCCACAGTTTCTATAAAATGTTATCAATAAACTATTGTGTAGTCTATAATGTCCACAGTTTCTATAAAATGTTATCAATAAACTATTGTGTAGTCTATAATGTCCACAGTTTCTATAAAATGTTATCAATAAACTATTGTGTAGTCTATAATGTCCACAGTTTCTATAAAATGTTATCAATAAACTATTGTGTAGTCTATAATGTCCACAGTTTCTGTAAAATGTTATCAATAAACTATTGTGTAGTCTATAATGTCCACAGTTTCTATAAAATGTTATCAATAAACTATTGTGTAGTCTATAATGTCCACAGTTTCTATAAAATGTTATCAATAAACTATTGTGTAGTCTATAATGTCCACAGTTTCTATAAAATGTTATCAATAAACTATTGTGTAGTCTATAATGTCCACAGTTTCTATAAAATGTTATCAATAAACTATTGTGTAGTCTATAATGTCCACAGTTTCTATAAAATGTTATCAATAAACTATTGTGTAGTCTATAATGTCCACAGTTTCTATAAAATGTTATCAATAAACTATTGTGTAGTCTATAATGTCCACAGTTTCTATAAAATGTTATCAATAAACTATTGTGTAGTCTATAATGTCCACAGTTTCTATAAAATGTTATCAATAAACTATTGTGTAGTCTATAATGTCCACAGTTTCTATAAAATGTTATCAATAAACTATTGTGTAGTCTATAATGTCCACAGTTTCTGTAAAATGTTATCAATAAACTATTGTGTAGTCTATAATGTCCACAGTTTCTATAAAATGTTATCAATAAACTATTGTGTAGTCTATAATGTCCACAGTTTCTATAAAATGTTATCAATAAACTATTGTGTAGTCTATAATGTCCACAGTTTCTATAAAATGTTATCAATAAACTATTGTGTAGTCTATAATGTCCACAGTTTCTATAAAATGTTATCAATAAACTATTGTGTAGTCTATAATGTCCACAGTTTCTATAAAATGTTATCAATAAACTATTGTGTAGTCTATAATGTCCACAGTTTCTATAAAATGTTATCAATAAACTATTGTGTAGTCTATAATGTCCACAGTTTCTATAAAATGTTATCAATAAACTATTGTGTAGTCTATAATGTCCACAGTTTCTATAAAATGTTATCAATAAACTATTGTGTAGTCTATAATGTCCACAGTTTCTATAAAATGTTATCAATAAACTATTGTGTAGTCTATAATGTCCACAGTTTCTATAAAATGTTATCAATAAACTATTGTGTAGTCTATAATGTCCACAGTTTCTATAAAATGTTATCAATAAACTATTGTGTAGTCTATAATGTCCACAGTTTCTATAAAATGTTATCAATAAACTATTGTGTAGTCTATAATGTCCACAGTTTCTATAAAATGTTATCAATAAACTATTGTGTAGTCTATAATGTCCACAGTTTCTATAAAATGTTATCAATAAACTATTGTGTAGTCTATAATGTCCACAGTTTCTATAAAATGTTATCAATAAACTATTGTGTAGTCTATAATGTCCACAGTTTCTATAAAATGTTATCAATAAACTATTGTGTAGTCTATAATGTCCACAGTTTCTATAAAATGTTATCAATAAACTATTGTGTAGTCTATAATGTCCACAGTTTCTGTAAAATGTTATCAATAAACTATTGTGTAGTCTATAATGTCCACAGTTTCTATAAAATGTTATCAATAAACTATTGTGTAGTCTATAATGTCCACAGTTTCTATAAAATGTTATCAATAAACTATTGTGTAGTCTATAATGTCCACAGTTTCTATAAAATGTTATCAATAAACTATTGTGTAGTCTATAATGTCCACAGTTTCTATAAAATGTTATCAATAAACTATTGTGTAGTCTATAATGTCCACAGTTTCTTAAAATGTTATCAATAAACTATTGTGTAGTCTATAATGTCCACAATAAAATGTTATCAATAAATTGTGTAGTCTATAATGTCCACAGTTTCTATAAAATGTTATCAATAAACTATTGTGTAGTCTATAATGTCCACAGTTTCTATAAAATGTTATCAATAAACTATTGTGTAGTCTATAATGTCCACAGTTTCTATAAAATGTTATCAATAAACTATTGTGTAGTCTATAATGTCCACAGTTTCTATAAAATGTTATCAATAAACTATTGTGTAGTCTATAATGTCCACAGTTTCTATAAAATGTTATCAATAAACTATTGTGTAGTCTATAATGTCCACAGTTTCTATAAAATGTTATCAATAAACTATTGTGTAGTCTATAATGTCCACAGTTTCTATAAAATGTTATCAATAAACTATTGTGTAGTCTATAATGTCCACAGTTTCTATAAAATGTTATCAATAAACTATTGTGTAGTCTATAATGTCCACAGTTTCTGTAAAATGTTATCAATAAACTATTGTGTAGTCTATAATGTCCACAGTTTCTATAAAATGTTATCAATAAACTAGTTGTGTAGTCTATAATGTCCACAGTTTCTATAAAATGTTATCAATAAACTATTGTGTAGTCTATAATGTCCACAGTTTCTATAAAATGTTATCAATAAACTATTGTGTAGTCTATAATGTCCACAGTTTCTATAAAATGTTATCAATAAACTATTGTGTAGTCTATAATGTCCACAGTTTCTATAAAATGTTATCAATAAACTATTGTGTAGTCTATAATGTCCACAGTTTCTATAAAATGTTATCAATAAACTATTGTGTAGTCTATAATGTCCACAGTTTCTATAAAATGTTATCAATAAACTATTGTGTAGTCTATAATGTCCACAGTTTCTATAAAATGTTATCAATAAACTATTGTGTAGTCTATAATGTCCACAGTTTCTATAAAATGTTATCAATAAACTATTGTGTAGTCTATAATGTCCACAGTTTCTATAAAATGTTATCAATAAACTATTGTGTAGTCTATAATGTCCACAGTTTCTATAAAATGTTATCAATAAACTATTGTGTAGTCTATAATGTCCACAGTTTCTATAAAATGTTATCAATAAACTATTGTGTAGTCTATAATGTCCACAGTTTCTCCACATAAAATGTTATCAATAAACTATTGTGTAGTCTATAATGTCCACAGTTTCTGTAAAATGTTATCAATAAACTATTGTGTAGTCTATAATGTCCACAGTTTCTATAAAATGTTATCAATAAACTATTGTGTAGTCTATAATGTCCACAGTTTCTATAAAATGTTATCAATAAACTATTGTGTAGTCTATAATGTCCACAGTTTCTATAAAATGTTATCAATAAACTATTGTGTAGTCTATAATGTCCACAGTTTCTATAAAATGTTATCAATAAACTATTGTGTAGTCTATAATGTCCACAGTTTCTATAAAATGTTATCAATAAACTATTGTGTAGTCTATAATGTCCACAGTTTCTATAAAATGTTATCAATAAACTATTGTGTAGTCTATAATGTCCACAGTTTCTGTAAAATGTTATCAATAAACTATTGTGTAGTCTATAATGTCCACAGTTTCTATAAAATGTTATCAATAAACTATTGTGTAGTCTATAATGTCCACAGTTTCTATAAAATGTTATCAATAAACTATTGTGTAGTCTATAATGTCCACAGTTTCTATAAAATGTTATCAATAAACTATTGTGTAGTCTATAATGTCCACAGTTTCTATAAAATGTTATCAATAAACTATTGTGTAGTCTATAATGTCCACAGTTTCTATAAAATGTTATCAATAAACTATTGTGTAGTCTATAATGTCCACAGTTTCTATAAAATGTTATCAATAAACTATTGTGTAGTCTATAATGTCCACAGTTTCTATAAAATGTTATCAATAAACTATTGTGTAGTCTATAATGTCCACAGTTTCTATAAAATGTTATCAATAAACTATTGTGTAGTCTATAATGTCCACAGTTTCTATAAAATGTTATCAATAAACTATTGTGTAGTCTATAATGTCCACAGTTTCTATAAAATGTTATCAATAAACTATTGTGTAGTCTATAATGTCCACAGTTTCTATAAAATGTTATCAATAAACTATTGTGTAGTCTATAATGTCCACAGTTTCTATAAAATGTTATCAATAAACTATTGTGTAGTCTATAATGTCCACAGTTTCTATAAAATGTTATCAATAAACTATTGTGTAGTCTATAATGTCCACAGTTTCTCAATAAAATGTTATCAATAAACTATTGTGTAGTCTATAATGTCCACAGTTTCTATAAAATGTTATCAATAAACTATTGTGTAGTCTATAATGTCCACAGTTTCTATAAAATGTTATCAATAAACTATTGTGTAGTCTATAATGTCCACAGTTTCTATAAAATGTTATCAATAAACTATTGTGTAGTCTATAATGTCCACAGTTTCTATAAAATGTTATCAATAAACTATTGTGTAGTCTATAATGTCCACAGTTTCTATAAAATGTTATCAATAAACTATTGTGTAGTCTATAATGTCCACAGTTTCTATAAAATGTTATCAATAAACTATTGTGTAGTCTATAATGTCCACAGTTTCTATAAAATGTTATCAATAAACTATTGTGTAGTCTATAATGTCCACAGTTTCTATAAAATGTTATCAATAAACTATTGTGTAGTCTATAATGTCCACAGTTTCTATAAAATGTTATCAATAAACTATTGTGTAGTCTATAATGTCCACAGTTTCTATAAAATGTTATCAATAAACTATTGTGTAGTCTATAATGTCCACAGTTTCTATAAAATGTTATCAATAAACTATTGTGTAGTCTATAATGTCCACAGTTTCTATAAAATGTTATCAATAAACTATTGTGTAGTCTATAATGTCCACAGTTTCTGTAAAATGTTATCAATAAACTATTGTGTAGTCTATAATGTCCACAGTTTCTATAAAATGTTATCAATAAACTATTGTGTAGTCTATAATGTCCACAGTTTCTATAAAATGTTATCAATAAACTATTGTGTAGTCTATAATGTCCACAGTTTCTATAAAATGTTATCAATAAACTATTGTGTAGTCTATAATGTCCACAGTTTCTATAAAATGTTATCAATAAACTATTGTGTAGTCTATAATGTCCACAGTTTCTATAAAATGTTATCAATAAACTATTGTGTAGTCTATAATGTCCACAGTTTCTATAAAATGTTATCAATAAAAGTCTATAATGTGTGTAGTCTATAATGTCCACAGTTTCTATAAAATGTTATCAATAAACTATTGTGTAGTCTATAATGTCCACAGTTTCTGTAAAATGTTATCAATAAACTATTGTGTAGTCTATAATGTCCACAGTTTCTATAAAATGTTATCAATAAACTGTTGTGTAGTCTATAATGTCCACAGTTTCTATAAAATGTTATCAATAAACTAGTGTAGTCTATAATGTCCACAGTTTCTATAAAATGTTATCAATAAAATTGTGTAGTCTATAATGTCCACAGTTTCTATAAAATGTTATCAATAAACTGTTGTGTATTGTGTAGTCTATAATGTCCACAGTTTCTATAAAATGTTATCAATACACTATTGTGTAGTCTATAATGTCCACAGTTTCTATAAAATGTTATCAACAAACTATTGTGTAGTCTATAATGTCCACAGTTTCTATAAAATGTTATCAATAAACTATTGTGTAGTCTATAATGTCCACAGTTTCTGTAAAATGTTATCAATAAACTATTGTGTAGTCTATAATGTCCACAGTTTCTGTAAAATGTTATCAATAAACTATTGTGTAGTCTATAATGTCCACAGTTTCTATAAAATGTTATCAATAAACTATTGTGTAGTCTATAATGTCCACAGTTTCTATAAAATGTTATCAATAAACTATTGTGTAGTCTATAATGTCCACAGTTTCTATAAAATGTTATCAATAAACTATTGTGTAGTCTATAATGTCCACAGTTTCTATAAAATGTTATCAATAAACTATTGTGTAGTCTATAATGTCCACAGTTTCTATAAAATGTTATCAATAAACTATTGTGTAGTCTATAATGTCCACAGTTTCTATAAAATGTTATCAATAAACTATTGTGTAGTCTATAATGTCCACAGTTTCTGTAAAATGTTATCAATAAACTATTGTGTAGTCTATAATGTCCACAGTTTCTATAAAATGTTATCAATAAACTATTGTGTAGTCTATAATGTCCACAGTTTCTATAAAATGTTATCAATAAACTAATGTAGTCTATAATGTCCACAGTTTCTATAAAATCTTATCAATAAACTATTGTGTAGTCTATAATGTCCACAGTTTCTATAAAATGTTATCAACAAACTATTGTGTAGTCTATAATGTCCACAGTTTCTATAAAATGTTATCAATAAACTATTGTGTAGTCTATAATGTCCACAGTTTCTGTAAAATGTTATCAATAAACTATTGTGTAGTCTATAATGTCCACAGTTTCTATAAAATGTTATCAATAAACTATTGTGTAGTCTATAATGTCCACAGTTTCTGTAAAATGTTATCAATAAACTATTGTGTAGTCTATAATGTCCACAGTTTCTATAAAATGTTATCAATAAACTATTGTGTAGTCTATAATGTCCACAGTTTCTATAAAATGTTATCAATAAACTATTGTGTAGTCTATAATGTCCACAGTTTCTATAAAATGTTATCAATAAACTATTGTGTAGTCTATAATGTCCACAGTTTCTATAAAATGTTATCAATAAACTATTGTGTAGTCTATAATGTCCACAGTTTCTATAAAATGTTATCAATAAACTATTGTGTAGTCTATAATGTCCACAGTTTCTGTAAAATGTTATCAATAAACTATTGTGTAGTCTATAATGTCCACAGTTTCTATAAAATGTTATCAATAAACTATTGTGTAGTCTATAATGTCCACAGTTTCTATAAAATGTTATCAATAAACTATTGTGTAGTCTATAATGTCCACAGTTTCTATAAAATGTTATCAATAAACTATTGTGTAGTCTATAATGTCCACAGTTTCTATAAAATGTTATCAATAAACTATTGTGTAGTCTATAATGTCCACAGTTTCTATAAAATGTTATCAATAAACTATTGTGTAGTCTATAATGTCCACAGTTTCTATAAAATGTTATCAATAAACTATTGTGTAGTCTATAATGTCCACAGTTTCTATAAAATGTTATCAATAAACTATTGTGTAGTCTATAATGTCCACAGTTTCTATAAAATGTTATCAATAAACTATTGTGTAGTCTATAATGTCCACAGTTTCTATAAAATGTTATCAATAAACTATTGTGTAGTCTATAATGTCCACAGTTTCTATAAAATGTTATCAATAAACTATTGTGTAGTCTATAATGTCCACAGTTTCTGTAAAATGTTATCAATAAACTATTGTGTAGTCTATAATGTCCACAGTTTCTATAAAATGTTATCAATAAACTATTGTGTAGTCTATAATGTCCACAGTTTCTATAAAATGTTATCAATAAACTATTGTGTAGTCTATAATGTCCACAGTTTCTATAAAATGTTATCAATAAACTATTGTGTAGTCTATAATGTCCACAGTTTCTATAAAATGTTATCAATAAACTATTGTGTAGTCTATAATGTCCACAGTTTCTATAAAATGTTATCAATAAACTATTGTGTAGTCTATAATGTCCACAGTTTCTATAAAATGTTATCAATAAACTATTGTGTAGTCTATAATGTCCACAGTTTCTATAAAATGTTATCAATAAACTATTGTGTAGTCTATAATGTCCACAGTTTCTATAAAATGTTATCAATAAACTATTGTGTAGTCTATAATGTCCACAGTTTCTATAAAATGTTATCAATAAACTATTGTGTAGTCTATAATGTCCACAGTTTCTATAAAATGTTATCAATAAACTATTGTGTAGTCTATAATGTCCACAGTTTCTCAATAAAATGTTATCAATAAACTATTGTGTAGTCTATAATGTCCACAGTTTCTATAAAATGTTATCAATAAACTATTGTGTAGTCTATAATGTCCACAGTTTCTATAAAATGTTATCAATAAACTATTGTGTAGTCTATAATGTCCACAGTTTCTATAAAATGTTATCAATAAACTATTGTGTAGTCTATAATGTCCACAGTTTCTATAAAATGTTATCAATAAACTATTGTGTAGTCTATAATGTCCACAGTTTCTATAAAATGTTATCAATAAACTATTGTGTAGTCTATAATGTCCACAGTTTCTATAAAATGTTATCAATAAACTATTGTGTAGTCTATAATGTCCACAGTTTCTGTTATCAATAAAATGTTATCAATAAACTATTGTGTAGTCTATAATGTCCACAGTTTCTGTAAAATGTTATCAATAAACTATTGTGTAGTCTATAATGTCCACAGTTTCTGTAAAATGTTATCAATAAACTGTTGTGTAGTCTATAATGTCCACAGTTTCTGTAAAATGTTATCAATAAACTATTGTGTAGTCTATAATGTCCACAGTTTCTATAAAATGTTATCAATAAACTATTGTGTAGTCTATAATGTCCACAGTTTCTATAAAATGTTATCAATAAACTATTGTGTAGTCTATAATGTCCACAGTTTCTATAAAATGTTATCAATAAACTATTGTGTAGTCTATAATGTCCACAGTTTCTATAAAATGTTATCAATAAACTATTGTGTAGTCTATAATGTCCACAGTTTCTGTAAAATGTTATCAATAAACTATTGTGTAGTCTATAATGTCCACAGTTTCTGTAAAATGTTATCAATAAACTATTGTGTAGTCTATAATGTCCACAGTTTCTGTAAAATGTTATCAATAAACTATTGTGTAGTCTATAATGTCCACAGTTTCTATAAAATGTTATCAATAAACTATTGTGTAGTCTATAATGTCCACAGTTTCTATAAAATGTTATCAATAAACTATTGTGTAGTCTATAATGTCCACAGTTTCTATAAAATGTTATCAATAAACTATTGTGTAGTCTATAATGTCCACAGTTTCTATAAAATGTTATCAATAAACTATTGTGTAGTCTATAATGTCCACAGTTTCTATAAAATGTTATCAATAAACTATTGTGTAGTCTATAATGTCCACAGTTTCTGTAAAATGTTATCAATAAACTATTGTGTAGTCTATAATGTCCACAGTTTCTATAAAATGTTATCAATAAACTATTGTGTAGTCTATAATGTCCACAGTTTCTATAAAATGTTATCAATAAACTATTGTGTAGTCTATAATGTCCACAGTTTCTATAAAATGTTATCAATAAACTATTGTGTAGTCTATAATGTCCACAGTTTCTGTAAAATGTTATCAATAAACTATTGTGTAGTCTATAATGTCCACAGTTTCTATAAAATGTTATCAATAAACTATTGTGTAGTCTATAATGTCCACAGTTTCTATAAAATGTTATCAATAAACTATTGTGTAGTCTATAATGTCCACAGTTTCTATAAAATGTTATCAATAAACTATTGTGTAGTCTATAATGTCCACAGTTTCTATAAAATGTTATCAATAAACTATTGTGTAGTCTATAATGTCCACAGTTTCTATAAAATGTTATCAATAAACTATTGTGTAGTCTATAATGTCCACAGTTTCTATAAAATGTTATCAATAAACTCCACATAAAATGTGTAGTCTATAATGTCCACAGTTTCTATAAAATGTTATCAATAAACTATTGTGTAGTCTATAATGTCCACAGTTTCTATAAAATGTTATCAATAAACTATTGTGTAGTCTATAATGTCCACAGTTTCTATAAAATGTTATCAATAAACTATTGTGTAGTCTATAATGTCCACAGTTTCTATAAAATGTTATCAATAAACTATTGTGTAGTCTATAATGTCCACAGTTTCTCCACATAAAATGTTATCAATAAACTATTGTGTAGTCTATAATGTCCACAGTTTCTCCACATAAAATGTTATCAATAAACTATTGTGTAGTCTATAATGTCCACAGTTTCTATAAAATGTTATCAATAAACTATTGTGTAGTCTATAATGTCCACAGTTTCTATAAAATGTTATCAATAAACTATTGTGTAGTCTATAATGTCCACAGTTTCTATAAAATGTTATCAATAAACTATTGTGTAGTCTATAATGTCCACAGTTTCTATAAAATGTTATCAATAAACTATTGTGTAGTCTATAATGTCCACAGTTTCTGTAAAATGTTATCAATAAACTATTGTGTAGTCTATAATGTCCACAGTTTCTATAAAATGTTATCAATAAACTATTGTGTAGTCTATAATGTCCACAGTTTCTATAAAATGTTATCAATAAACTATTGTGTAGTCTATAATGTCCACAGTTTCTATAAAATGTTATCAATAAACTATTGTGTAGTCTATAATGTCCACAGTTTCTATAAAATGTTATCAATAAAATGTTATCAATAAAAACTAAACTATTGTGTAGTCTATAATGTCCACAGTTTCTATAAAATGTTATCAATAAACTATTGTGTAGTCTATAATGTCCACAGTTTCTATAAAATGTTATCAATAAACTATTGTGTAGTCTATAATGTCCACAGTTTCTATAAAATGTTATCAATAAACTATTGTGTAGTCTATAATGTCCACAGTTTCTATAAAATGTTATCAATAAACTATTGTGTAGTCTATAATGTCCACAGTTTCTATAAAATGTTATCAATAAACTATTGTGTAGTCTATAATGTCCACAGTTTCTATAAAATGTTATCAATAAACTATTGTGTAGTCTATAATGTCCACAGTTTCTATAAAATGTTATCAATAAACTATTGTGTAGTCTATAATGTCCACAGTTTCTGTAAAATGTTATCAATAAACTATTGTGTAGTCTATAATGTCCACAGTTTCTGTAAAATGTTATCAATAAACTATTGTGTAGTCTATAATGTCCACAGTTTCTATAAAATGTTATCAATAAACTATTGTGTAGTCTATAATGTCCACAGTTTCTATAAAATGTTATCAATAAACTATTGTGTAGTCTATAATGTCCACAGTTTCTATAAAATGTTATCAATAAACTATTGTGTAGTCTATAATGTCCACAGTTTCTATAAAATGTTATCAATAAACTATTGTGTAGTCTATAATGTCCACAGTTTCTATAAAATGTTATCAATAAACTATTGTGTAGTCTATAATGTCCACAGTTTCTATAAAATGTTATCAATAAACTATTGTGTAGTCTATAATGTCCACAGTTTCTGTAAAATGTTATCAATAAACTATTGTGTAGTCTATAATGTCCACAGTTTCTGTAAAATGTTATCAATAAACTATTGTGTAGTCTATAATGTCCACAGTTTCTATAAAATGTTATCAATAAACTATTGTGTAGTCTATAATGTCCACAGTTTCTATAAAATGTTATCAATAAACTATTGTGTAGTCTATAATGTCCACAGTTTCTATAAAATGTTATCAATAAACTATTGTGTAGTCTATAATGTCCACAGTTTCTATAAAATGTTATCAATAAACTATTGTGTAGTCTATAATGTCCACAGTTTCTGTAAAATGTTATCAATAAACTATTGTGTAGTCTATAATGTCCACAGTTTCTGTAAAATGTTATCAATAAACTATTGTGTAGTCTATAATGTCCACAGTTTCTATAAAATGTTATCAATAAACTATTGTGTAGTCTATAATGTCCACAGTTTCTATAAAATGTTATCAATAAACTATTGTGTAGTCTATAATGTCCACAGTTTCTATAAAATGTTATCAATAAACTATTGTGTAGTCTATAATGTCCACAGTTTCTATAAAATGTTATCAATAAACTATTGTGTAGTCTATAATGTCCACAGTTTCTATAAAATGTTATCAATAAACTATTGTGTAGTCTATAATGTCCACAGTTTCTGTAAAATGTTATCAATAAACTATTGTGTAGTCTATAATGTCCACAGTTTCTATAAAATGTTATCAATAAACTATTGTGTAGTCTATAATGTCCACAGTTTCTATAAAATGTTATCAATAAACTATTGTGTAGTCTATAATGTCCACAGTTTCTATAAAATGTTATCAATAAACTATTGTGTAGTCTATAATGTCCACAGTTTCTATAAAATGTTATCAATAAACTATTGTGTAGTCTATAATGTCCACAGTTTCTATAAAATGTTATCAATAAACTATTGTGTAGTCTATAATGTCCACAGTTTCTATAAAATGTTATCAATAAACTATTGTGTAGTCTATAATGTCCACAGTTTCTATAAAATGTTATCAACAAACTATTGTGTAGTCTATAATGTCCACAGTTTCTATAAAATGTTATCAATAAACTATTGTGTAGTCTATAATGTCCACAGTTTCTGTAAAATGTTATCAATAAACTATTGTGTAGTCTATAATGTCCACAGTTTCTATAAAATGTTATCAATAAACTATTGTGTAGTCTATAATGTCCACAGTTTCTATAAAATGTTATCAATAAACTATTGTGTAGTCTATAATGTCCACAGTTTCTATAAAATGTTATCAATAAACTATTGTGTAGTCTATAATGTCCACAGTTTCTATAAAATGTTATCAATAAACTATTGTGTAGTCTATAATGTCCACAGTTTCTATAAAATGTTATCAATAAACTATTGTGTAGTCTATAATGTCCACAGTTTCTATAAAATGTTATCAATAAACTATTGTGTAGTCTATAATGTCCACAGTTTCTATAAAATGTTATCAATAAACTATTGTGTAGTCTATAATGTCCACAGTTTCTATAAAATGTTATCAATAAACTATTGTGTAGTCTATAATGTCCACAGTTTCTATAAAATGTTATCAATAAACTATTGTGTAGTCTATAATGTCCACAGTTTCTGTAAAATGTTATCAATAAACTATTGTGTAGTCTATAATGTCCACAGTTTCTGTAAAATGTTATCAATAAACTATTGTGTAGTCTATAATGTCCACAGTTTCTATAAAATGTTATCAATAAACTATTGTGTAGTCTATAATGTCCACAGTTTCTATAAAATGTTATCAATAAACTATTGTGTAGTCTATAATGTCCACAGTTTCTATAAAATGTTATCAATAAACTAATGTTGTGTAGTCTATAATGTCCACAGTTTCTATAAAATGTTATCAATAAACTATTGTGTAGTCTATAATGTCCACAGTTTCTGTAAAATGTTATCAATAAACTATTGTGTAGTCTATAATGTCCACAGTTTCTGTAAAATGTTATCAATAAACTATTGTGTAGTCTATAATGTCCACAGTTTCTATAAAATGTTATCAATAAACTATTGTGTAGTCTATAATGTCCACAGTTTCTATAAAATGTTATCAATAAACTATTGTGTAGTCTATAATGTCCACAGTTTCTATAAAATGTTATCAATAAACTATTGTGTAGTCTATAATGTCCACAGTTTCTATAAAATGTTATCAATAAACTATTGTGTAGTCTATAATGTCCACAGTTTCTATAAAATGTTATCAATAAACTATTGTGTAGTCTATAATGTCCACAGTTTCTATAAAATGTTATCAATAAACTATTGTGTAGTCTATAATGTCCACAGTTTCTATAAAATGTTATCAATAAACTATTGTGTAGTCTATAATGTCCACAGTTTCTATAAAATGTTATCAATAAACTATTGTGTAGTCTATAATGTCCACAGTTTCTATAAAATGTTATCAATAAACTATTGTGTAGTCTATAATGTCCACAGTTTCTATAAAATGTTATCAATAAACTATTGTGTAGTCTATAATGTCCACAGTTTCTATAAAATGTTATCAATAAACTATTGTGTAGTCTATAATGTCCACAGTTTCTATAAAATGTTATCAATAAACTATTGTGTAGTCTATAATGTCCACAGTTTCTATAAAATGTTATCAATAAACTATTGTGTAGTCTATAATGTCCACAGTTTCTATAAAATGTTATCAATAAACTATTGTGTAGTCTATAATGTCCACAGTTTCTATAAAATGTTATCAATAAACTATTGTGTAGTCTATAATGTCCACAGTTTCTATAAAATGTTATCAATAAACTATTGTGTAGTCTATAATGTCCACAGTTTCTGTAAAATGTTATCAATAAACTATTGTGTAGTCTATAATGTCCACAGTTTCTGTAAAATGTTATCAATAAACTATTGTGTAGTCTATAATGTCCACAGTTTCTGTAAAATGTTATCAATAAACTATTGTGTAGTCTATAATGTCCACAGTTTCTATAAAATGTTATCAATAAACTATTGTGTAGTCTATAATGTCCACAGTTTCTATAAAATGTTATCAATAAACTATTGTGTAGTCTATAATGTCCACAGTTTCTATAAAATGTTATCAATAAACTATTGTGTAGTCTATAATGTCCACAGTTTCTATAAAATGTTATCAATAAACTATTGTGTAGTCTATAATGTCCACAGTTTCTATAAAATGTTATCAATAAAATTGTGTAGTCTATAATGTCCACAGTTTCTATAAAATGTTATCAATAAACTATTGTGTAGTCTATAATGTCCACAGTTTCTATAAAATGTTATCAATAAACTATTGTGTAGTCTATAATGTCCACAGTTTCTGTAAAATGTTATCAATAAACTATTGTGTAGTCTATAATGTCCACAGTTTCTATAAAATGTTATCAATAAACTATTGTGTAGTCTATAATGTCCACAGTTTCTATAAAATGTTATCAATAAACTATTGTGTAGTCTATAATGTCCACAGTTTCTATAAAATGTTATCAATAAACTATTGTGTAGTCTATAATGTCCACAGTTTCTATAAAATGTTATCAATAAACTATTGTGTAGTCTATAATGTCCACAGTTTCTGTAAAATGTTATCAATAAACTATTGTGTAGTCTATAATGTCCACAGTTTCTATAAAATGTTATCAATAAACTATTGTGTAGTCTATAATGTCCACAGTTTCTATAAAATGTTTATCAATAAACTATTGTTATCAATAAACTATTGTGTAGTCTATAATGTCCACAGTTTCTATAAAATGTTATCAATAAACTATTGTGTAGTCTATAATGTCCACAGTTTCTATAAAATGTTATCAATAAACTATTGTGTAGTCTATAATGTCCACAGTTTCTATAAAATGTTATCAATAAACTATTGTGTAGTCTATAATGTCCACAGTTTCTATAAAATGTTATCAATAAACTATTGTGTAGTCTATAATGTCCACAGTTTCTATAAAATGTTATCAATAAACTATTGTGTAGTCTATAATGTCCACAGTTTCTATAAAATGTTATCAATAAACTATTGTGTAGTCTATAATGTCCACAGTTTCTATAAAATGTTATCAATAAACTATTGTGTAGTCTATAATGTCCACAGTTTCTATAAAATGTTATCAATAAACTATTGTGTAGTCTATAATGTCCACAGTTTCTATAAAATGTTATCAATAAACTATTGTGTAGTCTATAATGTCCACAGTTTCTATAAAATGTTATCAATAAACTATTGTGTAGTCTATAATGTCCACAGTTTCTATAAAATGTTATCAATAAACTATTGTGTAGTCTATAATGTCCACAGTTTCTATAAAATGTTATCAATAAACTATTGTGTAGTCTATAATGTCCACAGTTTCTGTAAAATGTTATCAATAAACTATTGTGTAGTCTATAATGTCCACAGTTTCTATAAAATGTTATCAATAAACTATTGTGTAGTCTATAATGTCCACATTTTTTATAAAATGTTATCAATAAACTGTTGTGTAGTCTATAATGTCCACAGTTTCTATAAAATGTTATCAATAAACAATTGTGTGTAGTCTATAATGTCCACAGTTTCTGTAAAATGTTATCAATAAACTATTGTGTAGTCTATAATGTCCACAGTTTCTGTAAAATGTTATCAATAAACTATTGTGTAGTCTATAATGTCCACAGTTTCTATAAAATGTTATCAATAAACTGTTGTATTAGTCTATAATGTCCACAGTTTCTGTAAAATGTTATCAATAAACTATTGTGTAGTCTATAATGTCCACAGTTTCTATAAAATGTTATCAATAAACTATTGTGTAGTCTATAATGTCCACAGTTTCTATAAAATGTTTTCAATAAACTTGTGTTGTCTATAATGTCCACAGTTTCTATAAAATGTTTTCATTAAACTCTTGTGTTGTCTATAATGTCCACAGTTTCTATAAAATGTTTTCATTAAACTCTTGTATTGTCTATAATGTCCACAGTTTCTGTAAAATGTTATCAATAAACTAGTGTTGTCTATAATGTCCACAGTTTCTATAAAATGTTTTAATTAAACTCTTGTATTGTCTATAATGTCCACAGTTTCTATAAAATGTTTTCATTAAACTCTTGTATTGTCTATAATGTCCACAGTTTCTATGAAATGTTGTCACTATACTCTTGTTTAGTCTATTATGTCCATAGTTTCTATAAAGTGTTGTCACTAAACTGTTTTGTAGTCTATAGTAATATTCTAACTGTGCTAACTTGGTTTATGTATCGTGTTCGGAGATATATAATATTTTAACTGCGCTCACCTGTTTTATGTATACAGTTCGTTATTTGTAATATTGGAACTGTGCTAACCTGTTTTATGTATAGTGTTTGGGATACGTAATATTCTGTGCTGATCTGTTTTATGAACAGTATTCGAAGATATGTAATATTCTAACCTGTTTTATGTATCGTGTTTGGGACGTGTAACATGTAATAGAAATAATCCTAATAATAGATGCACCTTTTGTTACTATGTAAGATGTAGTAGAAACCATCCTGATAATAGATGTACCTTCTGTTGCTGTGTAAGATGGTATAAAAACCATTCTGGTATTAGATACACATTCTCTTACCATGTATAATGCAGTAGAAACCATCCTGATAATAATGTACATTCTGTTACTGTGTAAGATGTAGTAAAAACCATCCTGGTATTAGATGCTCATTCTCTTACTGTGTGAAACGTAGTAGAAACCATC
Organism: Tachypleus tridentatus; assembly: GCF_004210375.1. Classification (NCBI taxonomy): domain Eukaryota; kingdom Metazoa; phylum Arthropoda; class Merostomata; order Xiphosura; family Limulidae; genus Tachypleus; species Tachypleus tridentatus. The sequence goes on along the minus strand of NC_134836.1, from coordinate 129,879,845 downwards.
CTGATAATAGATATACCTTCTGTTACCGTTCAACATATAGTAGAAACCATCATGATAATAGGTGCACCTTCTGTTACTGTTTAAGATGGTATAAAAATCATCCTGATAATAGATGTACCTTATGTTACTGTGTAGGACGTAGTAGAAACCATCCTGATAATAGATGCATCTTTTGTTACTGTTTAAGATCATATAGAAACCATTCTGGTATTTATTCCTTAAAGCAGTTTATTAGCAGATTCTAGGTGATGAGACAAGATTTTCATGAATGCCTTTGTTTCTCACATGAAACTCAGACGTTTCTTCACTATTATTAAAATATTGGGAGAGTTATTTTCTGATGATGCACAATAATACAGTTACCGAGGTGTTGATGAATTGTGTAAGGGACAGTTACCGAGGTGTTGATGAATTGTGTAAGGGACAGTTACCGAGGTGTTGATGAATTGTGTAAAAGCCAGTTACCGAGGTGTTGATGAATTGTGTAAGGGCCGGTTACTGAGGTGTTGATGAATTGTGTAAGGGCCAGTTACCGAGGTGTTGATGAATTGTGTAAGAGCCAGTTACCGAGGTGTTGATGAATTGTGTTAGAGCCAGTTACCGAGGTGTTGATGAATTGTGTTAGAGCCAGTTACCGAGGTGTTGATGAATTAAGTAAGGACCAGTTACCGAGGTGTTGATGAATTGTGTTAGAACCAGTTACCGAGGTGTTGATGAATTGTGTTAGAGCCAGTTACCGAGGTGTTGATGAATTGTGTAAGGAACAGTTACCGAGGTGTTGATGAATTGTGTAAAAGCCAGTTACCGAGGTGTTGATGAATTGTGTAAGGGCCAGTTACCGAGGTGTTGATGAATTGTGTAAGGGCCAGTTACCGAGGTGTTGATGAATTTGTAAGGGCCAGTTACCGAGGTGTTGATGAACTGTGTAAGAGCCAGTTACCGAGGTGTTGATGAATTGTGTAAGAGCCAGTTACCGAGGTGGTGATGAATTGTGTAAAAGCCAGTTACCGAGGTGTTGATGAATTGTGTAAAAGCCAGTTACCGAGGTGGTGATGAATTGTGTAAAAGTCAGTGACCGAGGTGTTGATGAATTGTGTGAAAGCCAGTTACCGAGGTGTTGATGAATTGTGTAAAAGTCAGTTACTGAGCTGTTGATGAATTGTGTAAAAGCCAGTTACCGAGCTGTTGATGAATTGTGTAAGAGCCAGTTACCGAGGTGTTGATGAATTGTGTAAGGGCCAGTTACCGAGGTGGTGATGAATTGTGTAAAAGCCAGTTACCGAGGTGTTGATGAATTGTGTAAAAGCCAGTTACCGAGGTGTTGATGAATTGTGTAAAAGCCAGTTACCGAGGTGGTGATGAATTGTGTAAAAGCCAGTTACCGAGGTGGTGATGAATTGTGTAAAAGTCAGTTACTGAGCTGTTGATGAATTGTGTAAAAGCCAGTTACCGAGCTGTTGATGAATTGTGTAAGGGCCAGTTACCGAGGTGTTGATGAATTGTGTAAGGGCCAGTTACCGAGGTGGTGATGAATTGGGTAAAAGCCAGTTACCGAGGTGTTGATGAATTGTGTAAAAGCCAGTTACCGAGGTGGTGATGAATTGTGTAAGAGCCAGTTCCCGAGGTGGTGATGAATTGTGTAAGGGCCAGTTCCCGAGGTGTTAATGAATTGTGTAAGGGCCAGTTACCGAGGTGTTAATGAATTGTGTAAGGGCCAGTTACTGAGGTGTTGATGAATTGTGTAAAAGCCAGTTACCGAGGTGTTGATGCATGATGATACAGTCAGTTGCATAAATGTTGATTATGTGTAATAATAAAGTTTAAAACCACATAAAAAGCCCTTGTTTTCAAAATTACAGATCTTAGACTAACAGTTCAGTCACGTCCCAACCACTAATTACTTGGAAATAAAACGTAGACAAATCCTGGTACTTGAAACTGCCTCAATGTGGATTCATGTCTTGGGCATTACAACATCACTTTGACCTTGAATTCTTGTAGAATGATGACCTTGGAGTAGACCCCTAATGCAACTGGCTAGTCCGGTAGGGTTAGAATGAATTGATCATTAATTTTAAACTTTCTCAGTGGACATTGTGTCTGATGCCAGTGTTTAGGCACAGTACCCACAAAACCCTAGCATAGCTGCACTGTTCGAGTTTAGCATATAGTAAGTGGAGTAAAGGGTACTGATTTTTTCTTTTTCATGGATAATCAAAAATTAATCTTGAAAGTTAAATACATATATATATATATATATATTTAATACGAAAGTGACAACACATAGAAAAATCTATTCCACAGTTACCTTTTTGGACATTGGTTTCCAATACCTTATTTTTTATATGAAATATTATTACAATAAATATCTTCCATTTTACTTTAGAAACAGTTAGAGGGTTTTCCTGACTCTCCTTAGTCAGTCGAAAAGTGGAGATATTAATCGGGTCCCTCTAAACAATCGTACCTCTTGAAGAATTCAAAGTATCATGGAGTAACTATAACAGGAATATCTCAGACTCGGAGATTCTTGTTGGTTTTTCCAGCCAAGGTATTTTGATTATCTGAAGAATCTCCACTAGAAAATATGGAATAATGCAGTTTACCAACATTATTGCTCTGATGTTTAAACTGACATGTCAAACTGCTGTGTTCAAGACAGGTTATCTCAACAGTAAGGTACAGCCCTAATCTTCTCTGATATTTACATTATCACATCAAACTGCTATTTTCAAGACAGGTTATCTCAACAGTAAGGTACAGTCCCAACCCTGTCTGATGTTTACATTATCACATCAAACTGCTGTTTTTAAAACAGGTTATCTCAACAGTAAGGTTCAGTCCCAACCATCTCTGATATTCATATGCTAGATATCCTGACACTCAAATATACCTTGTCATGTTTCTTGACCATGCATTAATTGTAATGTTTTCCAACACAAACAATTCTGTTCTTGTCTTAAATGGGTGAAGAGGGGAAAGGTGTCTGAGGACCAGGCACATCATTTCCTACCCCAAGACATGAAAGTTAATATCTCCTCTTCCAACTTGGACATATACTGCTACAGTTTGTTCCACTGCCACAGTGGTGAGTGCAGACAGATGTTTACTGCTACTGTATGTCCATCTCACCAAGACAATGTACTGTTTTTTGCTTCTCTTACCTTTTTCAGTTTGCAGCATATTTTAAATTTTGTCTCCTTAGTTTTAGTACTGGTGGGCATTATGTTATGGTCAATCCAATGTCTGTTGGTTAAAGAGAAGCCCAACAGTTGGCAATGGGTGGTGATAACTAAATGCTTTCCTTCTAGTCTTATGCTGCTAAATTAGGAATGGCTTGCACATACGGCCTTTGTGTAGCTTTGTACAAAATTCAGAAACAGACATACCAAAGAAAGAATTCAGTTTATTCGTACTGATGCACAATACATCTTTACAGTACACTGAAAATATCACAGTATCATAAGAGTATAATTAATGGTAAGTGTAACTATTATTTTAATTGAAGAAGTGTAACAAGTAAAGAACCAATTTTGATAACATTTAGCTAAATCAACAAGAACAATTTTCAATCAGAAACAAAGTTGAAAGTGGAACACTGATAATTATTTATCATAGAGAACTGAGTTTCCATTGCAGTTATTCTACACTCTTTACTAACACTATTTATTTATTTCAGCCATATTATTTATATACCCTCACAGAAATATGTTTATAGAAAAGGTATATTTTGATATATAACTTAGTTTGTTAATATGTAAATTCATCTCACTGTTTTCAAACATAAAAAATAATTAGTTTCTAACAAAAACATTGAAGTTTTAGTTCACCTTCACAGTTCTATTGTAATTATTAGTTATACACTCTCCAAATAAATAAAAAATTTAACACTAACCATTGTCTTTCATCACTTAAGCCTTGCACTACGAAATATTACGAGACACAAAGCTGTCAAAATTATGAAGACAACAACCACCAGCCTGACTGTGATATATCAATTGACTATTCATAAGCCCCAACCATGAGTTTAAAAAAAAAGGCAGCATGTTTCCAATTAAGAAGAACAAGTTGAAAACATTGGAAAGTTGGAAGGGGATAACTACAGTTAGATAGAGATAAATGACAAAACGTTAAGTAGGCAATTGACATAAGGCACACAGTTATGAGTTTGTCACAAAAACACAAGGTAGAAAACATTGCTAGAATTCAAATGTATAGTTATGAGTTTGTCACAAAAACACAAGATAGAAAACATTACTAGAATTCAAATGTATAGTTATGAGTTTGTCACAAAAACACAGGGTAGAAAACATTACTAGAATTCAAATGTATAGTTATGAGTTTGTCACAAAAACACAAGGTAGAAAACATTACTAGAATTCAAATGTATAGTTATGAGTTTGTCACAAAAACACAAGGCAGAAAACATTACGAGAATTCAAATGTATAGTTATGAGTTTGTCACAAAAACACAGGGTAGAAAACATTACTAGAATTCAAATGTATAGTTATAAGTTTGTCACAAAAACACAGGGTAGAAAACATTACTAGGATTCAAATGTATAGTTATGAGTTTGTCTCAAAAACACAAGGTAGAAAACATAACTAGAATTCAAATGTATAGTTATGAGTTTGTCACAAAAACACAAGGTAGAAAACATTACTAGAATTCAAATGTATAGTTATGAGTTTGTCACAAAACCACAAGGTAGAAAACATTACTAGAATTCAAATGTATAGTTATGAGTTTGTCACAAAAAACACAAGGTAGAAAACATTACTAGAATTCAAATGTATAGTTATGAGTTTGTCACAAAACATAAGTTAGAAACATTACTAGAATTCAAGTGTATAGTAATGAGTTTGTCACAAAAACACAAGGTAGAAAACATAACTAGAATTCAAATGTATAGTTATGAGTTTGTCACAAAAACACAGGGTAGAAAACATTACTAGAATTCAAATGCATAGTTATGAGTTTGTCACAAAAACACAAGGTAGAAAACATTACTAGAATTCAAATGCATAGTTATGAGTTTGTCATAAAAACACAAGGTAGAAAACATAACTAGAATTCAAATGTATAGTTATGAGTTTGTCACAAAAACACAAGGTAGAAACATTACTAGAATTCAAATGTGTGGTCAACAATTCTGCCACATTTTAACTCTGTCAACCTTTTACCCAATGTAACACAGGAGATATCAGTGGGAGATGTTGACAACGCTAATGCTTGAACACAAGTGACAGTTTCGTTACGTGTTTACCGAATAATGCTTCGTTTCAGTATGGTCTTAAACTTTTGAACAGCTAGTATTTAGGCTAATTTCACAGTGTTCACATTTTCCCTATTAAATGCTAAAAAGTTTATTTTTATTTTCCCTTTTCTTATTTTTGCCTTTCGAAGCTCTACTCAAATAAGGGGTTGAGTCTAACAATGCAAAATGCATATTTTTTCTTTATGTTCATTGGCCTTAAGATTTTGGCCAGCAGTGTATATATATTGCATTAAAAAAAACTGAAGACTACTAGATGGAGGATATACAATGAAGTATTAGTAAAGAACCTAGCAGGACCAAAACCTTTCTATTCAAAAATGACTTTTCACTGCTCTTATTCATGATACTTTGATGATACTGTGGTAAGTTTCCAAAATAAGACACTCTTGTATGTTGAGTTTATTTAACCACATATTTGTGAAAATTCTCTTATTAAAAACCTTACGCACAACCTCATACAATTAAAATGTACCTTTAAATTGGATATTACCTGCAGTATTTATTCAGATACAAAAATTATATTTCTTCATTAAAAACAACTAATTCAGTTTAATAATATACACTTCCTTCTAGCAGGTTACATTGTTTCTGCAAAACACAAAACAGATCACATAAAAAAAAAAAAAAAAATAAAATAAAAGAAGTTAATTTGTTGAAACACACTGTTGGTAAACAATAAGTAAAATTTACTGATTAATAAACCTAAGCCTACATTGGTTCAACTTATCAGTTTCTGTATTAAAACAATAACAATACTAAAGTAGTCATCATAATAACTAAAGAGATCACGTAAATTTACTAATTAATAACTGTAATAATATAAGAGGGAATCAAAACCTAATTAAGGTAAAAAAGCTAGTCTCTCACTGGGATCTTCGATCAGTACGATCAGTGATAAAAGACAGTGCTTTTCCCAAAAGTACACCCACAACTACTAATACACCCACAGTCTTAACATTTTCCTTTACATTTTCAACTTGTATTGAAAATCCTATTCCATAGCGGCAGTACGTAGCAAAATGTTCACAGTTGTTGAAAATAACATTATAAATGTCCTTTTTCTGTTGGCTTTCTAGAAAGACATAATAAACAACGCATTAGCTACAACACAACTGAAAACACTACCTTCATAAATATATGCCATTCATAACATTATTCTTAATAATAACAAAGTACTGAAAAGTTCTGACACGCATGTATCATTCTGTTTTTAATTTTTTAGTTGTATTAAGATGACCAATATAGGACTAACAATTCTTGCTATGAAAACTCAAGAAACAATATTCTTATGTCTAAAAGTGTGGAAAGCATGTGTATACTTTAATAATGTGTAGTACTCTCTGCCTGAAAGTACATTTAGGACTGATACAGCCAGGTGGATATGGCACCTAGCTCACAGTCTTACGATTGTGGGTTTGTATATCTCTCCACCAAACATGTTTGCTATTTTGTCCATGGTGGGATTATAATGTGACAATCAATCCTACTATAGGTTGGTAAATGAGTAGCCCAACAGTTGGCTGTAGATGTTAATGACCAGTTGCCTTCCCAATTGTTTTTCACTGCTAAATTATGGGCAGTTAGCCCTTGTGTAACTTTGTATGAAATTCAAACTAAGGTTCATTTAGAACACAAGTATGATCAAATTATCCTCATGCATGACTCTTGGTCCAATTTTATGACAAAATGGGCTGTAACAGAAAAAAACTTTAATGAAAGCAAATATACAGATGAGGTTCACAAGATTTATAAAAATACAGATCTTGTAGTTTATATTAATAAAAAAAACAGTGCCACGTTCAAAATAGTCTTTAATATGTTCACTGGTGGGGAATGAATACTTCTGTACATCATGTATCACAAACATCATAATTTCTTATAGTAAAAGTTACCTTACTTTATAGGATATTAAAATACTTATTTTCTGTCACACATACTAACAAGATGTTGGATTTTAATAACCAATCATCTCACACACATCATGCTAGTATTGTTTAGTTCAAATGTGTTGGTAAACACAATCTAACATTAATCAATAACAACCTATCACAGCTAACAGTAACAATAACAGTTCACTATAGAGGTTCTGGTGAAGTTTAGTTTAAATGTGTTGATAAACACAATCTAACATTAATCAATAACAACCTATCACAGCTAACAGTAACAATAACAGTTCACTATAAATGTTCTGGTGATGTTTAGTTCAAATGTGTTGATAAACACAATCTAACAAACCTATCACAGCTAACAGTAACAATAACAGTTCACTATAAATGTTCTGGTGATGTTTAGTTCAAATGTGTTGATAAACACAATCTAACAAACCTATCACAGTTAACAGTAACAATAACAGATCACTATAGAGGTTCTGGTGATGTTTAGTTCAAATGTGTTGATAAACACAATCTAACATTAATCAATAACAACCTATCACAGTTAACAGTAACAATAACAGCTCACTATAGAGGTTCTGGTTCTAGTGATGTTTAGTTTAAATGTGTTGATAAACACAATCTAACATTAATCAATAACAACCTATCACAGCTAACAGTAACAATAACAGATCACTATAGAGGTTCTGGTTCTAGTGATGTTTAGTTTAAATGTGTTGATAAACACAATCTAACATTAATCAATAACAACCTATCACAGCTAACAGTAACAATAACAGTTCACTATAGAGATTCTGGTTCTAGTGATGTTTAGTTTAAATGTGTTGGTAAACACAATCTAACATTAATCAATAACAACCTATCACAGCTAACACTAACAATAACAGTTCACTATAGAGATTCTGGTTCTAGTGTTGTTTAGTTTAAATGTGTTGGTAAACACAATCTAACATTAATCAATAACAACCTATCACAGCTAACAGTAACAATAACAGTTCACTATAGAGGTTCTGCTTCTCGTGATGTTAAGTTTAAATGCATTGATGAATTGGTTGGTTGATTTAGTGTTTTATGGCACAAAGCAGCTCGGTGATCTGTACCAAACATCCAGTAAAAAGGTAAAAATAAAGTAAATGTAATAAAATGTATTAAAGGAAAACAAAACAGCATTGAAAAACATAAATAGCATGAAACCAATGTTGACATCCAGTCTACAATATTAAGAGAGAAACCAGAGTGAGAGAAGTTGTAAAAGACTGTCTGTAGCATAATGGTAATGATCATAACCCACCAGGAAAATTAACACGTAAGTTAATGTTTCGACCTTCTTCGGTCATCATCAGGTTCATAAAAAAAAAATATTTCTCTACAAGTGGGTTTTCTTGACATCACTGATTATTAGTTCACCATAGCTGTTCTCCTGACAGTTAGTTTAAATGTGTTCATTAACACAGTAACAATAACAGTTCACCATAGCTGTTCTCCTGACAGTTAGTTTAAATGTGTTCATTAACACAGTAACAATAACAGTTCACCATAGCTGTTCTCCTGACAGTTAGTTTAAATGTGTTCATTAACACAGTAACAATAACAGTTCACCATAGCTGTTCTAGTAATGTTTAGTTTAAATTTGTTGATTAATACACACTAACATTAATTAACCAATAACAACTTATCATAGCTAACAGTAACTAATAACAGTTCACCATAGAGGTTCTAGTGATGATTAGTTTAAATTTGTTGATTAATACACTCTGACATTAATTAACCAATAACAACTTATCATAGCTAACAGTAACTAATAACAGTTCACCATAGAGGTTCTAGTGATGATTAGTTTAAATGTGTTTAACATATATTAACAGTGACCAATAGCCATGCATTGTAGCAAAGAGTAACTAATAACTACATCTGTCAGCACCAACAAGAGTCCACCATAGAAAAAATGAAACAATTTAATCTTCACCACAGCTAGGAGTAACCAATACTAGTCAACAGTAGCTAATATTAACAACCAGTGACAGTCCATCAGAATTTATATCAAACAATAAAAGTACAGTAAAGCTCACAATAACTTTAACCACCAATAACAGTCCATTATAGTTAACAAAAAGCAGTTACAATCTATAAGAACTGAAATGTGAACAAACATTCATTAAAAAGTGTTAGTTTATTTAAATGTTTTCGTATTTAAAATATAATACAAATAAGATGAAAATAAGAAAAGGGAAAATAAAAATAAAAACTTTTTTTAGTGTTTACTAGAGAAAATATGAACACTATGAAATTAGCCTAAACAATAGCTGGTCAAAAGTTTAAGATTATACCAAAAAGAAGTCCTAAACAGGGTAGGAAATGCCCAGCGAGACTACTCAGTAGTGAGTTGCACAGATGTCATTGCAAATAACATCAAACATTTGCTTTGGCATGGTCGATATAAGCGTTTCCCGAAGGCTGGCTGGAATGTTATTCTAAGTGGTGAAGATGGCTGCACGAAGATCATGCACTGCTTGCAATTGACGTTCATTTCTGTAGACTTCCCTTGCCATCCACCTACAAACATTTTCATAAACGGGGTTCAGTTTGGGCAAACACACTGGATGGTCCAAAAAATCATGTTATTCGCCATGAAAAAGTCCTTTGTTCTGCAGGCATTGTGGGTGGATTGCAGCATTATCCTGCTGAAAGATCCAGTCATTTCCACACAAGTGAGGGCCTTCAGTCAATAAGGATGCTCTCTCCAACATGTCAATGTAGCCATATGCTGTTTGATGCCCATGTATAACCTGAAGCTCCATTGTTCCATGGAAAGAGAAAGCACCGCAGATCATGATGGAACCTCCTCCACTGTGTTGTGTAAAAAATTTCTTCGGTGGGATGTCCTTATCATGCCAGTAATGTTGGAAGTCATCTGGACCATCCAGATTAAATTTTTTCTCATCATAGAACAAAACCTTCTTCCACTTTTCTACATTCCATGTTTGGTTCTTCTCAGCAAAGTTTAACCGGGCTGTTTCATGGTGTGGAAGGTGGCATGGCCTTTGAAGACGTTTACGGTTTTTAAAGCCTTTCTCTCGTAGATGCCGTCTTATTGTTCTTGATCTGCATTCTGCTTCTGTAAGGGCCTTAATCTGGTTCGATGATCGACTGGTGTCTTGTCGAACAACCCGTCGAATCATCCTGCTCAATGCCGGCGAAATGTTCTTTGGCCGACCACTCGAAATTCTCATTCCGTATCCCTCAGGGTCTTTTAAGAAATTTGCAACAGCAGCTTTACTTCGCCCAATCTCACCAGCGATGGCACGTTGAGAGAGACCTTGCTTTTGCAGCTCGACAACTCTGCCACGTTCAAACTCTGTCAACTTTTTAGCCAATGTAACACAGGAGATGTCAGTGGAAGATGTTGACAATGCTAATGCTTTAACATAAATGACTAAATTTCATTAAGTGTTTACCAATTAATGCTTCGTTTTATTATGGTCTTCAACTCTTGACCAGCTAATATTCAGGCTAATTTCATAGTGTTCACATTTTCCCTATTAAATGCTAAAAAAGGTTTTATTTTTATTTTCCCTTTCCTTATTTTCATCTTTCAAAGTTCTATTCAAATAAGTGGTTGAGTCTAACAATGCAAAATGCATATTTTTTCCTTATGTTCATTGGCCTTACGATTTTGGCCAGCAGTGTATTTACTGAGTTATGAAAAGATTAGACCAGTTCTTACACATCCTCTCAAGATAATAATGACAAATATTTACATTTTTCATTCATACACATGCATGTATCAATAACCATCAGGAAACCTAATTAACCTTTCATTTTGGATTTTGCCCTTCCTAGAACAGTTTTGCAGTCTGATGGTTCGTGTTTGCTGTCCATACTGTTATTAATCCTGGCTTCACTGTCTGCCCACACAATCAATAGGTCTTCCAAAGTTATTTCACCATACCTGAAGGAACCTTTAGAAGCACTTTGGCTTTGAATAAACAACTGAATGTTATTACTGTCTTCAGGATATGCCCGATGATAAACCATTCTGTTTCCAGCGTACACTGCCCAATGTTTATAACATCCTCTTTCAAATTCAATCAAATCTCCACATTCCAGTTCATAAAGAAGTTCTCTGTGCTCATGTTTTCTGAACCATCTTGATGTATGTCCTTGGTCTGGTCTTTCCATTGTTACTTAGGTGCTGCACAAAAATAATTATAATAAATGGCATTCATCAGTAATGTGTGTGTGCTGCACAACACAAACAAATGGGTATTGTAAAACCTCTCTTAAACTGATATAGGTGTACCAAAAAAAAACTATGTAATTAACAGTTTATGACCAAAATACACCATTAAGATCCACTTGTAAGATTTTTATCACCTTCTTTCAAATACAGGTAAAGTAGAACCACAAAACAGTGAAATATTCAACCTGAAATGTACATCCCAGTTCACTTTACGTATAGTACTAAGTATTACAACTCAAATAAAGAACCAAAGTGTAAGAACTACACAACCCAAGTAGAGGACCAAAGTGTCAGAATTACAGAACCTAAGAAGAGGACCAAAGTGTCAGAATTACAGAACCCAAGTTGAGGACCAAAGTGTCAGAATTACAGAACCCAAATTGAGGACCAAAGTGTCAGAATTACAGAACCTAAGTGGAGGTCCAAAGTGTCAGAATTACAGAACCCAAATTGAGGACCAAAGTATCAGAATTACAGAACCCAAGTTGAGGACCAAAGTGTCAGAATTACAGAACCCAAATTGAGGACCAAAGTGTCAGAATTACAGAACCCAAATTGAGGACCAAAGTGTCAGAATTACAGAAAATAAGTGGAGGTCCAAAGTGTCAGAATTACAGAACCCAAGTTGAGGACCAAAGTGTCAGAATTACAGAAAATAAGTGGAGGTCCAAAGTGTCAGAATTACAGAACCCAAGTTGAGGACCAAAGTGTCAGAATTACAGAAAATAAGTGGAGGTCCAAAGTGTCAGAATTACAGAACCCAAGCAGAGGACCAAGTGTCAGAATTACACAACCTAAGTGGAGGACCAAAGTGTCAGAATTACACAACCTAAGTGGAGGACCAAAGTGTCAGAATTACATAACCCAAGTGGAGGTAGGTAGGTAGGTATTTCATGTTTATTGGCACAAAGCTACTAGGCTATCTGTGCCAAACAAGATGTAGTATACTATAATGGTATATGGAAATGAAGACAAAAATATGTAAAATTATGACCTGCCAGGAAGACTGAGGCATTAAGTTCAAACTTGCTGTCAGTCACCTGAAGTTGGCCTTTCCAGTCCTGGGTTCAAGTCAAGTTAAAAATAAAATGTGTGAAAGAAATCATACTAAAACAGTGTATAGTCCAATAAAAACCTTAAATTAAGTTAAAAAGACCAATGGTTCTTAAAAATGCAAAAACATGAATGAGGTGGCCAGTATCACCTATGACATTGGCAAATGTCAAGGGCAAACCTACCTTACAAATATGTTTAAAATGGCATCCTCATTCTTGGTTATAATGATGGCACAATGATAAAATATGTACAATTGTGACCTGAGTGCCACACAGACCACACATTGGTGCATCAGTACCAGATAAAAGGAAGTGGCGAGTTAAAAACCTGTGACCAATGCATAGCCAAAACAACTTCCTCTCTTCAATCTTTACAGAAACATGATGGCCAAAGAGCTAAAGAAAAATCTCTAAAACTGTTTGTGTACATTTCTGCCCCAAACAGGATATTCATCCAGATCCAGAACTTTGTATTGATGATGCTCTACTTCCTGTCATCCCTGAGGCAAAGTTCTTAGGTCTTATATTTGATTGTAAATTAAACTTTATTTCTCATATCAAGAAACTTCGTGTCAAATGTATAAGAGTACGGAACATCCTCCATGTTCTCTCTTCCACCTCTTAGGAAGCAGATCGATACTCCATGCTTAAAATTTATCATGCCCTTATCCAATCCAAACTTGACTATGGGTCTATAGCTTATGGTTCTGCTAGAACCTCAGCACTGAAAATGCTGGATTCTATCCACTATCAGTGGCTTTGGTTTTGCACTGGGACCTATCATACTTCTCCAGTCCAAAGTTCGTATGTGGAGTCCCATGAACCCCTCTGTATATTTGAAAATATTTGATTTGAAAAAGCTTATTACTCTGTTGCTCACTCCAAGTCGACTGCCAACTGATGTAAAGTTGGATTTTGATAACTGGACCATAGTCCATGTATGGAACAGCTAGCCCATTCCCATGAATACCAACATGACCTGGTATCCAAAAAACTGGACAGAGACAGATGATAGAGAGAGATGGGCCAGTTTGTTTTGGATATTGATAAGAATAAGATGGTAACTAACATGGAATGATGTCAGGGCCAAGAGACAGCTGAGTGAATTAGCAGAGATCATACAATTTATATATTACATGGTTTCAATATTGTTCAGGGCAAGAGAAATGGCATACAATTTGGCAGTGAACACAGAAACTGTAGAAGGGGTTCTGTGTGCTACATCCAAACTGTAACAAACCATGGCAGAACCTACAGAGTCACCTGATTTTGAAACATCTGTATATATGAGAATGGATGAATTGTTTGAAAGATGTTCAGCAAATAAAGAGAAATACTTCCAACCAGGAGTACTGGCCTTCCTCAGATGACTCAAAGATAGGCCATAGTTGGGGATAGTAATTAGCCATGGTGGAAGAAGCCAAGCCATTGATACTGCTGTGCTATTCAAAGATATATCCAATTTTTCTGATTGTGTCTCAATACGAAGGCTAAAAGGAACAATGGCAGATTTTCTATTATAGAAAAATGTGGCCCACTGAAGATGGAAAACACAACCCCAAGTAGGATGTCGTGGTAAAGAGCAAAGTTTAGAAGCATACATAAGAGACAGATGCAAATGGCAAATATACAGAGGGGTTCATGGGACTCCACATACGAACTTTGGACTGGAGAAGTATGATAGGTCCCAGTGCAAAACCAAAGCCACTGATAGTGGATAGAATCCAGCATTTTCAGTGCTGAGGTTCTAGCAGAACCATAAGCTATAGACCCATAGTCAAGTTTGGATTGGATAAGGGCATGATAAATTTTAAGCATGGAGTATCGATCTGCTTCCTAAGAGGTGGAAGAGAGAACATGGAGGATGTTCCGTACTCTTATACATTTGACACGAAGTTTCTTGATATGAGAAATAAAGTTTAATTTACAATCAAATATAAGACCTAAGAACTTTGCCTCAGGGATGACAGGAAGTAGAGCATCATCAATACAAAGTTCTGGATCTGGATGAATATCCTGTTTGGGGCAGAAATGTACACAAACAGTTTTAGAGAGAGAAAGTTGAAAACCATTTGCTGTGGTCCATTTAAGTATATGATTGATTGCAGTTTGTAGCTGCTGCTCAGTAAACCTAACGTTGGATGACTGACATGAGATGTGAGAGTCATCAACAAAAAGACCATTTGCAACTGTACGGGGTAGCTGTTCACTGATGACATTAATCTTTATAATGAAAAGTGTGATACTCAAAACACAGTCCTGAGGGACTCCATGTTCCTGTGAGAAAGAATAAGAAAGTGTTGAGCCAACACGAACCTGTAATCAGCGGTTCATTAAAAATTGCTTAATAAAAAGTAGCAAATTGCCATGCAATTCGTATGAGTGAAGATCTCGCAAGATGCCATATCTCCATGTTGTATCATAAGCTTTTTCTGAAAAAAGAAAGAAACAAACAAGATGCTGCTTGGAGACCTTCAGCTTGCGACCACACTTTTTACTTTACTGGATGTGGGATGGTCACTCTAATGATCCTGCTCTGGATCGAGTAGACAGGTTGGAGTTTGTAGACATACGTTTCAGTGATTGAAGATGTGAACAACTGGTTTGTTTAATTTTTGGGATGTCAAGAGAGGAAGACCCCATAGAAACACCTGGGCTTGAGGCAGGTAAAGTTGGGCAATGACTGGAAGATGTGGTAGGGACAGAGATAGAAGTAGAAACTGATTTGCTAACCTTGTTAATTTTGGAGGGTACTAGATTAAGATGTGCTGTTAAGGATTCTGTAGGAGGCACAGAAGGATCTGTCTGGATTTCTGCAGCAGCATAAATCCGAGATGAAATTGGGAGTAGTAATTTCCGAGCCTCTGGATAAGTAATATTATGAACTATCTTAAGACATTGTACATTTTTCTCTTCTACCCATATAGGGAAAGAAGTAAAATAGGAAGAATGTGGACCGTTAATACAATGTGATTCCAGTTGGCATCCAAAAGCATCATGGTCTTCACCAGCACATGTCAAGGAATCATGGCAAGATGTTTTCGAGTGACCATATCGTTGACAATAAAAACATCTAACAGGGTTAGGAATACAAGGCCATACCTTACAATTCAGATATCCTGCATTGATTGTGGTAGGAGGATATGATATTGTAAATGTTAATATTAGAACATTTGTCAGCTCCATAATTCCATCTCTACAAGTAAAAATTCAGTGCACAGCTGTAACACCTTAGCTGGTGAAACCTGCAAGGATCTCTTACTCTAGAATGGTCTTTAAATCTCTCTCCACTATATCTCCTCTGGAAAAATTCAAAGTAGAATGAAGAGTAACCTCAATGGGTATATCCCCAATGGCCTTCAACTTCAAGAGGAGTTTGGAATGTTGTGATGAAGCTGTTTCCACTAAAATGTCCCCAGACCATAATTTTCTTTACCAATTTAGGTGAGCCTGCAAACCCTTCTGAATAAAAAATGGAGACATCTGTCGTGATGGTTTTTCAGTTAAAGAACGTATAATTAAAAATCAGATTCAAGTTGCGAGTTTGACTGTACAGAGTCATCAATGCACAGTCATTTGCCAGTAGTCGGATATTTCTCTATACTGTCATGCTTCTTTATTTGGTCTATTTGAGGGGTATCCATAATAATAATAAAAAAAAGTATATTTCAGTGCCCACTGACTCCACCCACCATAGAGTCCTATGAATGGACACATCACAGTGCCATATAAGGTCACTGCAGTGACATCAGGGTTTTGTGAGCACTATACCTGACCATCAGTAACAAACAATGTCCACTATACCTGTTGAGGACTTCCTACACTAGCACTCAGTTGATCCTAGCCCAAATGGACTAGCCAATTGATCTTGAAGGGACCACCCCAAGACAGCCTGTCTACAGGTATTCAAGACCAAAGATGTTTCTTGGAGTTCAACCCCTCAACCACCAGGATCCTCTCCTCCCCTTCACAGGTCACCATGCAAGGCAAACATGCAGATGGATGTTTAGATCCCAAAGGAGGTAAAGTGAAAGTACAGAACCTTCTCTGGGAGGTCTCCTCACCACGCACAGGAATCCATATCGACGAGCCCCAAGTGGAGGACCAAAGTGTCAGAATTACACAACCCAAGTGGAGGACCAACACACTTTACAACATCCTTCATAAACATGTCCACTGAATAGATAATATAACAAACACAATTTACAACATCCTTCCTAAACATGTCCAACGAATAGATAATAAAACACTTTACAACATCCTTCATAGACATGTCCACTGAATAGATAATATAACAAACACACTTTAACATCCTTCATAAACATGCCCAATGAATAGATAATAAAACTCACTTTACAACATCCTTCATAAACATGTCCAATGAACAGATAATAAAACTCACTTTACAACATCCTTCATAAACATGTCCAATGAACAGATAATAAAACTCACTTTACAACATCCTTCATAAACATGTCCAATGAACAGATAATAAAACTCACTTTACAACATCCTTCATAGACATGTCCAATGAATAGCTAATATAACACACTTTACAACACCCTTCACAAACATGCCCAATGAATAGTTAATAGAACACACTTTACCACAACATTCATAAACATGTCTAATGAGTCGGTAATAGAACGTATTTTATATCCATCATAATTGTATCCAATGAATAGAAACACACATCCCACCATTAGTCACCAATCAAATATTTGGAGAATTCAACCTCTCACCAGTAACTTTGGATATTAGGAAATTAAAAGAATAATTCTCAGCTTCATATCATAGTAGAGCATACAAATATTTTTAAGTATTATTAAATTTAAACAGCTTGTGTGGCTGAATAATTTACATGAATAATCAGTAGCATCACTAATGCATACTTTAAGTTCCTATATAAACATACGAATACTGGGTGAGTAAATGACATTTCAAAACACCTTACATATCTTAAACCAAGCTTCTATAATCCTTACCACGTTCAAAACATCAACTGAGAAAACTTCAATACTAAGTTTATTCCTACATATGTAAGTATATTTTGTTAAGTGCTAACTTTCTGTGAGCTTTGCTAAAAAAGTAAATTTCACAAACTCTTTAATAATAAGAATAATACAGTAACAGAAGTTAATTGATACTATGATAGTAATTTTCTTGGTACCTATAACATTACTGATGTGATTTAACTTTTAATACTTAGACACTTTACTGAACCTAAAACTAAAATAGAGTATCTAATTTATCATAAAATAAAATTGATTGTTTTAAATTATACAAGATCAAGATAGGAATTTCTGACTTCCATAAAATTTGGAGTTGGGTTTACAAATATTAATATTCTCAAAGGTGGGCTTACCTACCTTGAAACACCAAACAGTATAGTTCTTTGTTTTCGTAGAATCTTGTTGAAGTTTCCAGGTCTAAACATTTCTAACCAAAACCATAACAGAAACTGACCGGAAAACGTCGGTAGGTTGAGCAAATTTTACGAGGACAAAAATTATGGGTTGCCTAGCGGCTCAACTATTATGAAACGCTAAAATTAAAAACTGTTTCAACTTCCTTGTTAGAAGCAACACGATATCAAATTGCATAGCTTAAAAATAAAAATAACTAAAATATATGTTCAGTTAAAGAACTGTCACAAACTTGAGAGATGTTTTACCATCAGCGCGATTAACACGAACCATAGCCATCTTTTTGTGCCAAAAAAAGCGCTTAATAATTATGTAATATAAATTAATATAAGTGGTAAAAGCCACAAACATTTACTTTGCCAAAAACTATTAATTTATACTCACAAAATAAGGTTGTAGAGAAGGGGGAAAGTGAATATTTACGTAGTTAATGTACTTTAAAAACGAAAATAAACCAACAACAATATATAATCAAGCACAACGCCGCGAACTTTGATTGGTCAGCCAGCTAGAGTACCTTTCTTCCTCTGACCCTTTCAATAATATATAGTTAAATGTTCGACAAGAAATGGAATCAGTTTTTAGGTACCACAAATCAGTTAGAACAACAACAACAAAAGAGGCACTGGAGACCGTCTTTTCGGAAACTCTGAGAATGCTAAATTATTTTCATAACATCCGGAACATTCTTTCGAAGGCTGTAATAAACTAATTTAGATCTTCTAGTCCAACGGCATTTATATAGTTTCATTTTCTACAGTGTAATCAGCTCCCTCACTTGAAAGAAAGTCTTAGATATTTTAAAGGTACTCAGAAGATTTGAAAGACAATGAAGGATTAATGGTGCAGTACAACAAACCTTTTGTCTATATGGAGTTATGGAAGAATCACCATTAGTTAAGTAGAGATACTGGCCATGGCCGTCACTCGATCTTAAATACTGGAAGTCCAGATTCAAATGAAGATAATATTAATTCTAACTGGGCAAAGGTTAAGCTAAGTACATGGGTTAAGAATGACTGTAAAATTTCCTACGACATGAACTATAAAGCCGGGTATTATAAATATATAGTTATATGACATTTTCATGGGCATATTGTGTACTTGCGCACTATATCGTCTATAACATGTACAATAATTTTAAAACTTCCTGATCTGCAGGTTTCAGTTGGTTTTCAATTCATCAACTACTTGTAGCCATGTTGTTCTTGGTTGTTCCTGCCAGACAACAGGTAAGCACAGCTTACTCAACAACCCAACCTCGTTTTTCTTTTCACTCTCTTGTTATGAAGAAAACTTATGACTCCAGTAGAAAATAATGGGTATCGAGACAGTAACAGGTTCTTAAACACAAGGCTGACATAGGCAAAACCAACCACTACCTTTGACAGTTAGTCTCTGCCAATGATTTCATTGTATTTTCTTATCAACTTTCGTCTAGTTACAGATCTAGGATTAACTTTCAGCACGATTTACAATTTTTTTACAAGAGAGTGCTACTTTCATCCTCTTATTAGTACACTTAGATCCTTTAATACTGTACCTCGCAACGAAATGATATTAAGAAATTTATTCAGTTTGAGCCTAATGAAAGTAGTTCAATCTAAATGACTGTTTGTTTTTTTTTTTTTGAATTTTGCACAAAGCTACTCGAGGACTGTCTGTGCTCGCCATCCCTAATTTAGTAGTGTTAGACTAGAGAGTGGGAGCTAGTCATCACCACCCATCGCCAACTCTTGAGCTACTCTTTTACCAACGAATAGTGGGATTGACAATCAAATTATAACACCTCAACGGCTGAAAGGGCGACCATGTTTGGCGTGATAAAGATGCGAACCCACTACCCTCAGATTACGAGTCGCACGCCTTAACACGCGTGACCATCTACATGACTGAAAATATTCTATCTCAATATCATAAAACAAAAAATGGGTACACTGGTCCGTGTGTGTGTGTTTATGATATATAAGCTATTGTTTGTGTGTATTTTTTATAGCAAAGTTACATCGAGCTATCTGCTGTGTCAATCTAGGGAAATCAAACCCCTAATTTTACCATTGTAAACCTGAAGACTTACTGTTGTCCCTATTAATTTGATTTGCATTGTTAACTTCACCAACTCACAAGTATTTCGACTCTCTCCAATTGAAATATACTTTGTTCTACTCTTAAAGAGAAACGACAGATAACTCTATGTCCTCTCTCTCAGTCATGGTATAAGTATCTTGTTATTTTCATTTCTTCCATGAAACTTCGCTGCCTGATGAATAATTATAATTCACCATTGAAACTTTTTTCCCAAAATTAATGAAAACAACAGGTGCAGTATATAATACCTTCTATAAACTGTCAATTGCAGCTCGATTTTTATCTCAGGTACCACAAAGGAAATAAACACTGACGAGATTTGGACAAACAAAGAGATCTTAAACAAAAGTCTAACCAGCCAGGATTGATATTAGTGCTATTAATGCTGTGTCTCATTACACACTCAGGGTAAACATAAATTTTTTTCTGTCCATTTTATCCATGTACTACTCAGGTGCAGGAATGAACATTAAGAGAGTATAGGGAAGCATCCTCTGTATGGTTCTCACTACCCAGCTATGTCGTGAGAATGAACATTAAGAGAGAAAGCATCCTCTGTATGGTTCTCACTACCAAGCTATGTCGTGAAGTGATTCTTTTGAAATGTTGCATGATATATTACATCATAAAATTTACGCATTGGCTCAGAAGACAGGGATCACAATGATATTTCAGTCACTTATGTTTCATTTAAATTATATTAAGAATATCAATGGCAACTTAAGAATGTGTTGCTTACATTACTAGGTGAAATACAAACTGACAACTCAAAAGCAAAGGTAACAAAACTATTTTATTTTAGGTGAAATACAAACTGACAACTCAAAAGCAAAGGTAAGAAAACTATTTTATTTTAGGTGAAATACAAACTGACAGCTCAAAAGCAAAGGTCACAAAACTATTTTATTTTAGGTGAAATACAAACTGACAGCTCAAAAGCAAAGGTCACAAAACTATTTTATTTGAGTTATCTAATTTCTAGTAGCTACCACCTTCAGTAGTTTTAAGTTTTAATATACTATGAATTACATTTAGTCTTAACATCAGATGATACAATGCATATAGCGTATTTCATGTCAGCACTTGCGGAATTGGAAATCAAAGATTTAAAAACTATTTTAGTCTGTAATTCATATAATTTCCAGACAACATTATCTGATAGCTTAGAAAAAAGAGTATGTTATTTCATTTCAACCATTGGTAGCTAGGTCTAGTGACTATGTTGGCTCTGACGATTTAATAGTAACTTCACAATAAAATTCATACTTTGTATTTTCAAATACCACCTGATAACTCGGAAAGAAGGGTCGTGACAATTTTTAGTCAACAATGTTTTGATTACCCGACCATCCTAACTGGTGGTGATCAACCAGTCCCACCCAACCTAATCAGGAAGTCAACTGTCAGACTGTCTTTCTCATCCAAATGCAGTGGCCCTTCATTTGGTCCATTGTAGATAATCATATATGTGCTTTCATCTCTTTCTCCCTCATTGGATGTATTGGAATGACTCAAAACAGCATCCTTGACATCTTCTGATTTGTTGGTCTCTACCTAAGATTCCTGATCAAGCCCGTTTATGATAGGTTTGTTTGTAATATATAGATTTAGCTCACCATTGTATTTCAATGCTTTAGCACACATCGCGTCTTCTGTTACTCCTAAGCCAATAGACAAGTCTACTATAAATATGTGGAATGAACTAGGTTAGTCTGATGCAAAACTGTTTTCACACTGCTCTGTGTACCACAATCAAATTCAATTTCCACACTAGGATATCCACTCCTGTACTGTATTGTATTGCTTTTCATGTGTCCATGTCCAGCAGATAAAATGTCAAAGCCAAAAGAACTATTCGGTTAAATTTACAACTAGCATCTTTTCTACTGCCATTTCCAAAATCATCTGAGACAAGATTTGGAAGGTCAGTCCAGTTCCAAAATCATCTGAGACAAGATTTGGAAGGTCAGTCGAGTTCCAAAATCATCTGAGACAAAATTTGGAAGGGTCCAGTGAGACAAGATTTGGAAGGTCAGTGGAACTTCTCGTTCCTTTCCTTTCTTGCTTTCTAGTTGCCATGAAGTCGCCAATGTATAAAACTTTACTGACACTCTCGGTAAGAGCTTTTCTCGTGCATCCAAGACTTCTGTTTCTTCCCCCGCCTTCTTGACCATCAAGTCAAGAGTACAGCAATTGCCTCTTTTTTATGTGGAGGGGTGATCGTCTCTACGACTATATTCGCCATTTTTCTCTGGTAGAGCTCAAACTTATTCTTCCTCAGTCTGGCAATGCATTGATCGGGCCTGATAATGTTTACTACGAGATGCTGCATCACCTCTCTTCTACCTCTTTTGCTATTCTTCTGGTCGTTTCAATTGGATCTATCAAAAGAATGTTTATCCTGATGCTTAGCACTGGGCTATTGTCCTCCCTTTATCTAACCCAAGATTCCTTCTAATTATCGTGCAATTGCTTTGACGACCTGTTTCTATAGGGTTTTAGAAGATGGTTAATTCTCATCATATTTGATTTCTCGAATTTAGTATACATGCCAGTATTGCTAAGTGAAGTATTTGTATTTGGTATACATACCACTACTGCTAAATGATGCACTACTATTTGGTACATATACCAATATTTTTGAGTGATGTACTAGTATTTGTGTATACATACCATTATTGTTGAGTCATGTACTAATATTTGTGTGTTGTTGAGTGACGTACTAGTATTTATGTATGCACGCCAATATTGTTGAGTGGTGTAATAGTATTTATTTAATGCTTGTCTTGTTGGATTTCTCCAATCAAACAACCTACACTTGTCTATCTTGTATGGGTTCTGTCAATAGCACTCCACCATTGTCCACCTGATCCGACTTGAAACGACGGTCATGGAAGCCTTTCTCAAGAAGGACTATCTTGTATCCTTGTTCTTTGACCTTGAGAAGGCTTATAACACTACGTGAAGGTACCGCATTCTGGAGGACCTTTACTCCTGTGGGTTGCGTAACGACTTCAACATCTCATGTCGACCATCAACATGCGATTTATTGAGCGACAGTTTCAGACTTCCTTCAATCGCTTCTTGAAATGCTGTGTTTTCATTCATCAATGGGATATGTTCTTTTGGAATAGATGATTTGCCAATCTTCCTTTTAGCACAGATAGCCCTCGAGTAGCTTTGTGCGAAATTCAAAAACAAAAACAAACAAACAAATACACTGCAAAATTAAGAACGGCTGGTGCAAATAGTTCTCGTGTAGCTTTGCGCAAAATCCAAAACAAACCAAGACCAAACGACAGTTTTAAATTTTTTTCCACGGGTTTACCCCTGACACTGTCCATCTTTCTTACCACTCTTCTAAAGTATGTTGTTTTTTTTTAGTTTTACCTAATTCATTTTCACATTTGACAACAATTTTACTTTTTTTGCAAGTTGTTTCGTTGATAGCCCAGTTGCTGTGCACAAATAAACAGTAACAACAGTTTTTGCTGTATGTTTGATAACTGATCTAACAGATCTCAACCACTATTTACTTGTATCAGGAACTCGTGAGTTTATCTTCCATATTTAAAAAATGTTAGGATCTGGATAATTGGTTTTTAAGAGCTTGTACTCAAATCTTCCTTTATCAGATTTTAACATATATTTAGCTCAGATTTTTCATAAAATTTTACCAGATTTTAATTTGTTTTTATGTACTATCATCACTCAAAGCTCTCGCCTTAAAATGCGTGTGGAACTTTGGGTATATATTATTTAGTTTAATCTGTGTTATCTTGTTTTAGGGTGAATGTTAAAGGCCGCCTATAATGTTCACTGTAGTTAAGATTAAGATGCCGTCTCTTTAACTTAATTTAAGGTGAAATCATAAGATTATCACCAGTGAATTAGGTTTAGTTAGATCTGCCATACACTAACGAATTGTAATGTTATTATTGGTAAATTAACTCATAATATTTTTATAAATTTATTTTCTTTATTATTTAGTGAATGCATTTGAAGTGTCAATGGAATTCAAGGTGTGGTCTTTAAATTTAATGACTTGAGTGTTTCGTTATGTAGTTAACGAGGCCTAAAGTAAGGATAACATAACTTGATATATTGATTTTTTTCTAAGTGATTCTCTTTCACAATTGAATTCACTGGAGGATGGGAGGATAGACAGACCTTCAAAAGCATTTTTATTCTAATAAAGTCTTTGTTTGCTCCCGCCAGAGCTATGTATCAACATATACGATTTTTGCCTTCTGCTTGTTACACCAGTGTACTTTCTGATGTTGTTTTTTGTATTAGAAGTTAATAAGCATCTACATTCTGTGAAACTCTGTTGGTGGTTATGTTATTTTTGTCGCATCCGTCAGGAAACACACCCATATATGAACTTCGCGGATATCCTGTTTTATAAGCCTGACAAAGCCAGGTGGTTAGGGCGCGTGACTCTCAATCCGAAGGTCGCGGGTTCGACTCGCTGTCCCGTCAAATATGCTCGCCATTTCAGTCTTGACGGTATTATAGTGTATGGTCAATCTCACTATTCATTGGTAAAATAGTAACCCAAGAGTTATCAGTGGGTTCCGTCTTTCTAATATCTCACTGCTAAATTTGGGGTAACTAGCGCAGGTAGCTCTTGTGTGGCTATGCGTGAAATTCAAAATTGAACCTGCTTTATAGGTCTAGACGTCTCTGCTTTACCGTAAAATATTACAATTTTAGTTTGTGTGAAGAGGTACTCCCGCCAATACTATACAATATAAACATACAAAGTTCGTATAATTTTTAATAATGTCTGAATCATAATAAAGATAACTATATTTAATTTTACCATTCTCTCTTTTCTCCTATAGAAGAAAGGTCTACCTTTCGAAAGCGCACGACTTATAGGTTACTGTATCTTTGTGAAAATTTTATTTCTTGGACCTAAGTGATTTTCTAACATCTTGAATATTTTAAATTTTATTTACTGTAGACCACTATTGTTGACCACATGTTGTACTTTAATAAAAACGACACACAAGCGACTACACCTTTTAAATAAAGTATCATAGCTACAAAAAATTGTACCAGACAACTGTGATATAATATTACCCTAAAGACATAAAGATAATTAAGTGTCATCTGTACATGTTGGGCTTAGTGTTTATCATAACGATTTGATTAATTGATATTTTTGTTTTTTTCTTCTACCGGTAAGTCAGCAATAGGTTCATGAACTTATAACACTATAATTAAAGGTTCATTTACGCGACTTGAACAGGACGTAGTTGGTCTTTTTTTTTTTTTTTTTCGCTAAACTAAACAAACAATCTAGCAGAATTTTTGCTCCGCAGTGGCGATATGTCTGTGAAGTTACAACGCTAGAAACCGGGTTTCACTACCCTTGGTGGTTAGAGTACAAATAGCCTATAGTGTAGCTTTGTGCTTAACTTCAAACAAATAAACAATCAGAATTTATTTTTGGTCAAGAAATAGAAAATATTAATTTATGCTTTTTCATTATCACTTAAGAGGGCGCTGAATTTCCAATTCTAATTTTCGTTGTCTACTCCACCAAAAGAAGGATGAGTGGTTGTTTCATTACACCACGTAGAGGGGTCGAGTATGCAGGTGTTATAATTCAGACAAGTTTTCATGTACCATTTATATTTAAAAACCAACTGAAAACTATCGTAACATTATAGTCAATTTTAAGTTTTAATTGATGAGGAGGATATAAGAAAACCAAGTCGAGGTAAGAGGAAACTTGAGGACAAAGGACTAGTAATAATATTATATTTAACGTATGCTTGTTTTATGATATACCGAACTATTAATATTAATTCGGGTGATCCTAAATAAACTGTATAGGTGAGTATTAAAATATGTAATGTTAGATCTGTAAAAATATTGATTATATTTTAATTGCATTAACAAAATCGACGAATTCAATAGCTGTATACTTCATTTAACCCCTCGGTAGTGATGTAATTTTCCTGATTCAGGGAACCACATTTGTTCGCAGAAATGACTGTTAAACCAAAGAGATCCTTGTACGTTAAGTAATACAGGTTATATAGCCGAGTAATATTAGTAACCAAGGTCGTCAAATGCCTCTCACTCACTATATACTTGAATCGCTTACTATGCATACGTTAAACTGTGACGATTGTTAATTTGGAAATTGACGTACTATTTTACAAACAACCTATGTGTATTAATTACGTATATAGAATATATAAACATAAGGATAGAAATTTAAATTGTAGTATGGATTTTGATGTCATTCTCTCGCCTTTGTATATTTAATTTCGAACGACATAATTGTAGTTCCAAGCGCGTAAGGCGCGCGACTCGTAATCCGAGGGTCGCGGGTTCGCGCCCGCGTCGCGCCAACCATGCTCGCCCTCCCAGCCGTGGGGGCGTTATAATGTGACGGTTAATCCCACTATTCGTTGGTAAGAGTAGCCCAAGAGTTGTCGGTGGGTGGTGATGACTAGCTGCCTTCCCTCTAGTCTTACACTACTAAATTATGGACGGCTAGCACAGATAGCCCTCGAGTAGCTTTGTGCGAAATTCCAAAAAACAAACAAACAATAATTGTAGTTACATATTCATATTTTAGTAGCGTCATAAGTGTCTGTTTCTCTGTGTATGAGAAAATGATGTACCTGTGTTAAGTTGTACATGTCTGTTATTGTAGTTTTATTATTGTTTTATTGCCAGACACTTCTGCGTTTTAAATGTATACAAAAGGTGATATTATAGTGATAGTAATATCCACATAATGGCTTTCTCAGATTGGCCGTGTAATATCATCTCTCCTTACGTTTTCATTGTCAGATACTACCCTTATAATTGTAGTTAGTGGTTGTTTGGAACATTAAAAGTGCCTTTCTCAAATAATATCAAGTAAAATAAGACAGTGAGGACTAATTTATAACTTCAACGGTACGATGTCTTCTTATAGGCGACGAATTTTGGATGACGTTTTCATATTGGAAAATAACGCTATCAAAATTAGATTTACCTACAACTAACCATGTTTGTCCTCTAGTGTGTTGCATTTTACTGCGAGTAACCATGATGTTTATCCTCTAGTGTAAGGAGTACATTAATAATATATTTTGTGTATTTGAAGACAGAATTTACTAAAAAATACTTCATGACAATTCTAAAAATTTGTACACAGTTTGTATAAACAATGATAATATCTTGGGGGATTAGAACAGTTTCGAACTTAGGAATTATTTAAGATTTTTACTGTAACGTATTTTTAGTCACTTTCCATGTTTGATTTTCACAGTCAGACTAACTTTTATTATTTTTCATGTTGTATATCATGGTTATGATAAGGTTCTAATTTGCTAGACAAAAAAAAATGAATGGTTACTGTAGATCTCAAAATATTTTCATATCTAGGAACCAACCCCCACACTCTTGAGCCAATTGTGCCTAATCTAACTTAGTTACTGTTTGTATTGAGACTACACTTGTGCTTCGATTATCCACGGATGTTTCTTTCCTTAGATCTTTTCAAAGTAATTCTACGCAATAATTTACATGTTCTGGTTAAATTGTTGCTCAGAAATCAATTTTGGTTGCAAAAGGCCAGGTGTTGTATAATATCCTTGATTTTCGCATACAGGTTTAGGCGTGTGTTCAAGCCTAGATATGCTTTTAGTTTTAGCTGTTAAGACAGGAATACAAAACATTTGAAGCTTGGTTAACTTTATTTGATCAGTGATTTAAAATAGTATACAACAACACATTTCGTACAGCTTCAGTTGTCCGCTGCTGCACCACGGACAACCTTTACCCATGGATACATGTTCAGGCTGCTCTGGAGTGCCGTCCACTTGTACATTATCCACTTCCCCGCATGTTACTAATATCTTCAGTGCGTTTTAACAAAGGCTTTTTGTTGTAATTCCGAAACATAAATTTGTGCTAATTTTTAACGTATTTTCCACAGGCGTTGATAAGGTGTGAATGTACTTCTATATCTATAGCTGAAATAATTCTGAAATTTTGGAGCTATTTATGTGAACGTTAGTTATTAAATTGGAACTAAAACTGGAACGAGCAACCAAAACGGGAAGTATTGTAGTAGGGAACTGGACTCGTATGGGCTGATTAACTAACAGATCGACACTTGGCTTTTCTATGACAACTTTAATAATTTTTTCATGATATGATTAAACGACAATAAAAACATTGTAATTTAAAACAAGGAACTTAAATATACTTTAAAGTATTATATCAGTTAAATAATCAAATACCTACTGAGATACACTAGTGAGTCGATTATCTAGTTTCTGTTATCCGCTTCTTTTTTGCTTTCTTCGGACCAGCACGGATAATCGAAGCATCATGATATATTTATTTACTTTCGCAGTAAGGAGTGCATGCTAATGATCACATCATTTCAACAACAGCTTGATAGTATTGCCTGAACTAATTGCCTTTGGTCCCATTAGTCTAAACACACGCACTGATTGGTTGAATTAGGAGAAAGAAGTAACCGCAGTGCTGCTGGATCCACCATTAAAATACTAGGAACAAAAGTTGAAACTAGACGTATCTACCAATAAAATTATTTTAATTTGGCGAATTTTTCACCATACTTGTATTTTATCCTAGGTGGGAAAAGTTGCTTCCTTTACATTAAAAAAAAAAAAAGTTTCTCCCCATGGACCCAATGAACTTTCATATCAACTTTCGTGAACATTTCTTCTATAGGCTGTGAGGCCCGGCATGGCCAGGTAGGTTAAGGCGTGCGACTCGTAATCTGAGGGTCGCGGGTTCGCATCCCCGTCGCACCAAACATGTTCGCCTTTTCAGCTGTGGTGGCGTTATAATGTGACGGCTAGCGCAAATAGTCCTCGTGCAGCTTTGCGCGAAATTCAAAAAAAAAAAAAAAACCAAACAATTCACAGGTTGTGAGGTAATGGTAAAAAACGCCCGTAAAACATCTGTATGTAAACCCGTAGGGACCTAAATAACTTCCTTACTGTTATATAGATAAGTAGTTACATAGATATATAACATACAGTTCTATTATAATTGTATAGATAAGTAGTTACATGGACATATAACATCCAGTTCTATTAATTATATAGATTTTGAACTTTGGAATTTCCTTACTCGCGCAATGTTTTTATTATAGTAACATGCCTCATCAAATGTAACTTCTAACAATGATTTGAAAATTATGGTACGGTAAGGCGTATTAAACTGTGTATTGTAACAATGCTTAAATACACGAAGTAGCGAAAAATGGCGAACCAATAGGCCTAAAGTATGAGGCATAAATAACGTTAATCGCAGATGTTTCTCTTGACTTGATTATTGTGGATTCAAATTCAGACTGAGTAAAAATAGCAACTCAGGTTGGTTTGTTTTTTCAGATATAAAATGCTAATTTTTAAGCGACTCTGATTTTGAATACTGATTAAGACGAACGTAGGGTGGGGCGGTTAAGCCTATTCTTATACATTTTCGGTTTACTGGATATTTTAATATTCCTTAAAGTGGCCTAATAATTATGACATATCCAGAAACAAAGATTATATATAAAAATCGTACAGAAAATTCAAGTCAAAGAAAAAGAATACAATGGTAATAAAACCTAGGAAGACGTTAATTTGACACAGCGTTTCTTTTGGTAATATATGTGTGACGTATTTTGCGTTTAGTGCGCTCGAATCGCAATGTGTAAGTTGTGGGTTTGAATTCTATTATCTAATGTGCTTACCCTTTCAGCCATGGGGGTTTTGTTAATCAATAGTCAGTCCCACTGTTGGTTGGTAAAAAGTTAAGGTAGGTGGGATATTTATTATACTAGAGGCATTTCTTCTAGTTCGGTGATTCTCGCTCTGTTTTCCAAGGAACCCTGGGCTTCCGTACGATTTATCCAGGAGTGTTGCGAGAAAATTTTCTGTCGTATAATTAATGTAAAGGAACATACCGTATAGAAGTGATGTTTATTTAATATATAAATGTAAAAAAAAAAAAAAAAAAAACGGTAACTAAAATTTGTATTTGATTAATTGTTGTCCAAATATAATATTTTTAATTTTTTAACACAAGTATGTTTCTTTGGTGTTCTGTCAGTTGTTTTACAACCTCAGTGTGCCATGGCTGAAAAAAAATTGGGAAACGCTGCGAATGTTAGTGCCTTAGTTGTCAATTTTCGTACCTAACCTGTGTTTTGAAACATTTTAACTTCAGGGTTGTTTTATATAAGTTGAAGTGATTTCTTTTCATGTACGTCAGATCCATTCCCTTTTGTGACACTAAAAAAATTCTGTTAACGTTTTTTGTTTTCGTTGTAAAGGTATTTCTCTCGACTTTAAAAGAAAGTGTTTAAATACAGCTCGTTTGATTTGGCAAACGTTTAGACTCAAGAAATTGACACCAGGGTATATGTTAATCGCAGACGAACATAGATAGGCCTAACGTTGGCGTACGTATTTTTGCCCTCCTCTAATGCTGATGCAAACGGAAGTTTTGAGTAAGTTTCATTTTTGGATACAAAAATGCTGAAACGTCTGTATCTTTGGTAACTCGGGCTAGAAATACTTAACATATACAGTGTACAAGGTGTTAAAGCCAAGTCTAACTACTTTTCTAAAAATTAAGTGCTGCTTCTCGTCCAAATAAACCGTGTGTTGTTTTGTTTCAGATCTTGATAAATAAACTTTTTATCTTGAGGTTGAAGGTTGACAAACTGCGTTACATTACAATGGAAACAATATCAAAATTGTTTTTTCTTTCATGAAATTAATTTTCCCAATTCAGTGGCAGTTTATAGATACTACAAGTATTCCTTGCATCACGCCTCCTATCTCAGGAAATTCAAGACTTAAGCAAATCAGTTCTTTACTCGATTGTTAGGGGAGCTCGTGATCGTTCATAACCTGTTAGATTTGTCAAACTATTTTTACTGCAGCGACCCCCAAACAGTATGTCATTATTGTTTAAATTATTTTAACATGACAAAATAAACTGTGATATAAATTGGTACATTCAGTATAGATATGCAGTGACTCCTTATTGCTGTTTTAATTGATATACGGGCTGTGTTTTATGAGTTTGTTACACGTCGCCGATAATCATTAAAGGGAACATCCAGATGTGGACAGAATGTTCAATAAAATGTTCGCACGCCTCACTACAACTTGTTCTTGCTCACTGTGCTGATTTGTAACTACTCCTGGCCTATATATCGCCCCCTCGTGTTCCCTTTCTTTACACTGAAAACAACGGAACATTGTTGAAAACACACCCCAGATGTCTGTGTAGGTTGTGCCTACAATGCATTTCAGTATTGATTGGAGAAGTTAAAATGTTAATACTGTTTAACAGACCGGTTGTATGCTCATAAACTATGTTTTAACATTCTACAAAACATTTAAAATATCCGTACAAGAGTTACACTTTAAGGTCAATAGAACAGTTAAAATATTAATACTGTTTAACAGATCAGTTGAATATTCATAAACTATGTTCTAACATTCTATATAAGGTATTTATAATATCCCTACAAGAGCTACACCTTAAGGAGATTGTAGAAATTTTAAAGTGAAAATTTGAGTTTTAGAAACAAGAGCATTAATAATATAACTTAAACCTTTGACCTTCGAGGTTAAACAGTAGTCGCGAAGGTGGAGAGTTGGCGGTTGTGTGGGTTAGGTGGACAGTACTTTACGAAGTCAAACTTGTATCGTGGCTTTAAACTCCTAATGTAGGTCATGTTAAATAATTAGTTATTTATATTCCCTTTGTATGTGTATGTACAGGATGCTTCATGTAAAAATATACATCTTTCAAAGGCCATATGGAAGTATATCTTAGAGCTTTCGAATATGTGGACACCAGGTAAAATCATGTATAGAGAATGCAATGATAATGATACAAGGTAAAAACCACGTGTAACAGATTCTGTTTCAGGGTAAAAACCACGTGCAACAAATTCTGTTTCAGGGTAAAAACCACGTGTACACAGACGACGCGGTGATTTTGATTACACAAAATGCGTCACTTATTAGGAAGCTGAACACATCGTGATGTCATAGTTGGCCTCCTTTAAAAACTATTCTATTTTTGTTAACGGTATCTTTACTACTCGATGTTGTAGTATCTTTTGTAACTGTTCTTTATAGTTATTAACAACATCTCTACTACACGATGTTGTAGTATCTTTTGTAACTGTTTTTTATAGTTATTAACAACATCTCTACTACACGATGTTGTAGTATCTTTTGTAACTGTTTTTTATAGTTATTAACAACATCTCTACTACACGATGTTGTAGTATCTTTTGTAACTGTTTTTTATAGTTATTAACAACATCTCTACTACACGATGTTGTAGTATCTTTTGTAACTGTTTTTTATAGTTATTAACAACATCTCTACTACACGATGTTGTCGTATCTTTTGTAACTGTTCTTTATAGTTATTAACATCTCTACTACACGATTTTGTGGTATCTTTTGTAACTGTTCTTTATAGTTATTAACATCTCTACTACTCGATGTTGTGGTATCTTTTGTAACTGTTCTTTATAGTTATTAACATCTCTACTACACGATGTTGTGGTATCTTTGTAACTGTTCTTTATAGTTATTAACATCTCTACTACTCGATGTTGTAGTATCTTTTGTAACTGTTCTTTATAGTTATTAACATCTCTACTACTCGATGTTGTAGTATCTTTTGTAACTGTTCTTTATAGTTATTAACATCTCTACTACACGATGTTGTAGTATCTTTTGTAACTGTTTTTTATAGTTATTAACAACATCTCTACTACACGATGTTGTAGTATCTTTTGTAACTGTTTTTATAGTTATTAACAACATCTCTACTACACGATGTTGTAGTATCTTTTGTAACTGTTTTTTATAGTTATTAACAACATCTCTACTACACGATGTTGTAGTATCTTTTGTAACTGTTTTTTATAGTTATTAACAACATCTCTACTACACGATGTTGTAGTATCTTTTGTAACTGTTTTTTATAGTTATTAACATCTCTACTACACGATGTTGTAGTATCTTTTGTAACTGTTTTTTATAGTTATTAACAACATCTCTACTACACGATGTTGTAGTATCTTTTGTAACTGTTCTTTATAGTTATTAACAACATCTCTACTACACGATGTTGTAGTATCTTTTGTAACTGTTTTTTATAGTTATTAACAACATCTCTACTACACGATGTTGTAGTATCTTTGTAACTGTTTTTTATAGTTATTAACAACATCTCTACTACACGATGTTGTAGTATCTTTGTAACTGTTTTTATAGTTATTAACAACATCTCTACTACACGATGTTGTAGTATCTTTTGTAACTGTTTTTATAGTTATTAACATCTCTACTACACGATGTTGTAGTATCTTTTGTAACTGTTTTTTATAGTTATTAACAACATCTCTACTACACGATGTTGTAGTATATTTTGTAACTGTTCTTGTTAACAAATATTTAAAAGTTAATACAGAAAAGGGATTTGTTTAAATTGGTGGGTTATATTTTAAATCAACACAAAAGGTTAACAAATTAGTTATTTTTTCTTTGCCCCAGATGTTTTCAAGCTTGACTCGCATATTGGAATCAAACAGGAAATGTGGAGGTAGAATCATGAGAGTTTTAACCTGTCAGAGACAAAGTTGTACCCCTCCCGAACAGAAGCGGACACTTGAAATAAACCTGTTTCACGTGGGCGCATGCCTATGTTACTCCTCCCACTT
Organism: Tachypleus tridentatus; assembly: GCF_004210375.1. NCBI lineage: Eukaryota > Metazoa > Arthropoda > Merostomata > Xiphosura > Limulidae > Tachypleus > Tachypleus tridentatus. The sequence goes on along the minus strand of NC_134836.1, from coordinate 129,846,122 downwards.
TACGAGCCGACTTGAATCAGTGACCTTCTCACCATGGTGAAACCCCGAGCAACAAGAAATTGGACGTGTAACGTTTGTGTCGCTACTCCGGGTTTTGGCCTTGAAATAAAAATATGTCTGCTATGACGTAACAGGACGGATCTTACCGTTGGCAGTTATCGCAAAGAGAGAAGAAACCGTCAAAAACACTTATTCAAAGACATATTGTTCAAATCTCTCACCTTCTTTTTCCCTTGTGCCTTAAGGGCGTGAATAATACACGAGGAACCCCTGAGTGTAATAGTCATCAATAAACTGTGAATAAAAGTAGTTAATTTGGATTGTACCTGTCTTGCCATTAAATGATGGGTTGGTGTTATTGTACCTGTCTTGCCATTAAATGATGGGTTGGTGTTATTGTACCTGTCTTGTCATTAAATGATGGGTTGGTGTTATTGTACCTGTCTTGCCATTAAATGATGGGTTGGTGTTATTGTACCTGTCTTGTCATTAAATGATGGGTTGGCGTTATTGTACCTGTCTTGCCATTAAATGATGGGTTGGTGTTATTGTGCCTGTCTTGCCATTAAATGATGGGTTGGTGTTATTGTGCCTGTCTTGCCATTAAATGATGGGTTGGTGTTATTGTGCCTGTCTTGTCGTTAAATAATGGGTTGGCCTTATTGTGCCTGTCTTGTCGTTAAATAATGGGTTGGCCTTATTGTGCCTGTCTTGTCGTTAAATAATGGGTTGGCCTTATTGTGCCTGTCTTGTCGTTAAATAATGGGTTGGCCTTATTGTGCCTGTCTTGTCGTTAAATGATGGGTTGGCGTTTTTGTGCCTGTCTTGTCGTTAAATAATGGGTTGGCGTTATCGTGCCTGTCTTGTCGTTAAATGATGGGTTGGCGTTATCGTGCCTGTCTTGCCATTAAATGATCGGTTGGCGTTATTGTGCCTGTCTTGTCACCTTCGGTGTGGATTCCTGTACGTGGTAAGGAGACCTCCCAGGGAAGGTTCTGTTCTGTCTGGTTACCTTCTCTGGGATCTAAACATCCACCCACGTGTTTGCCGTGCGTGGTGACCCGTGAAGGGGAGGAGAGGATCCTGATGGTTGAAGGGTCCAACCCTAACACACCACTTTGGCCTTGAATTTCTGTAGACGTGCTGACTTTGGGTGGCCTCCTTGGGTCAGTCGGCTGGTCCACTTGGGCTAGAGTCAACCAAGTACCAGTGTTGAAAGTTCTCAACGGGTGTTGTGGACATTGTGTCTGATGCTGGTGTTTGGGTATGGTGCTCACGAAACCCTGGTGTTGCTGCATTGTCCTTGCGTGACATTGTAGTGCGTTCCCTCGAAGGGCTCCATGGTGGGTGGGGTCAGTGGGTACCGAAATTTTTTTTCCTTCAAAAAATTTAAATAAAATTGTAAAAAAACAGTCAATGGGTAAGCGACCACGTCTTGAATACTCAGAACAGCAATCTTCAACATCAGTAACACACGTACCTCATTTTCTTGTATTACATTCTCTTTCGGGAAAACCTTTAGGGCAAATGTCCACTTTTTTTATTCAAAAGGGACTAGAGGGACTTGCTGGCTCTCCAAAGTCAGTAAAGAAACTTCGATCTGGTGACATATTGGTTGAAACATCCACATCCCAACACAGTGAACTCCTCTTGAATTCAAAGGCAATTGGGGATATACCTATTGAGGTTACACCCCATGCTACCTTGAATTCTTCACGAGGAGTTATTGTTGAAAGGGATTTGAAGAACGTTCCCGAGTCAGTGATTCTCGCTGGTCTCTCCACTCAAGGAGTTTCTGCAGTGAGGCGCATCTCCACTCGCAAAGATGGAGTTACACTGCTAACAAATACCCTCGTTTTAACATTTACTTCACCACGTGCACCTGCCACCATCAAGGCAGGTTATCTCATTTGCAGGGTTCGGCCATACATACCAAACCCTCTTTGATGTTTCCAATGTCAGAGATTCGGCCACTCAAAGACATCTTGTCGTGGTTCCCTGACATGTGCTCGTTGTGGAGGCAAGGACCACGATGACTATGACTGTGACATGAACCCACATTGCGTAAACTGCAATGGTTCTCACCCCTCTTACTTTCATTCTTGCCCAAAATGGTTGGAGGAAAAAGAGTTGCAGCGTTTGAAAATGACACATAACATTAGTTATCCTGAGGCTCGGAAATTGCTGTCCACAACTCCATTTCGGACATATGATGCTGCACTTCATTCCACAACTATAGTAGGAGTGCAGACAGATCTCTGTGCCTCCAAGAGAATCGTTTTCAAAACAAATGAAAAGCCTTTTCACCTCCGTGGTTAAAAAGATTGATGAATCGACTTCCACACCCATCTCTGTTCCTCCCATACCTTCCAACAAACCTCAAGATCCACGTCCTTCAGTTTCAAATACAGGCATTTCTTCTGATACATCTTTTTCTCCCACCACAAGAGACAAAACAATTATTCGTTCGCGTCCTCAGTCACTGGATTCCCCTTCCAATAACAATAACCTGCCCACCCGACCCAGAGCAGGATCCATGGAGGTTGATAGACCTCCTCCGACTAAAGACAGTAAAGAAAAAAGACGTGGTCGTAAACCGAAGGGTTCTCCAGCCACTTCACCTACCCGTTCTTAAAAATGGCCACCTTGATACAATGGAACTGTCGAAGTTTACGTTCTAATCTGGATGATATCAAAACGCTGATTGCTTCCTAACATCCTGTTTGTCTTTCTTTACAAGAAACATTTCTCAAAACTGCTGATACTGTCTCCATTCGGTAGTGTTCTCTGTACAGAAATGACAGGTTGTGTGATGGTCGAGTACATGGAGGGGTGGCACTGTTGGTTGATCAACACGTGCTCACCCTGTCTTTGTCACTCAACACACCCTTGGAGGCTGTAGCCACCCGTGTTTCCTTGGGTCATACCATCACTGTTTGTTCTCTGTACCTGTTCCCTGGAGAGACATATGATCAATCAGATCTTGATGCTCTCATTGAACAATTTCCATCTCCATTTCTAATCCTAGGGGATTTTAATGGACATCATCCCCTCTGGGGAAGTGCTATTATTGATGGGAGGGGCCGATCTGTAGAGCGGATGCTCTCTGATCACAATCTTTCTCTTTTCAATACTGGTTTTTCCACTTACTTTCATGCACCTAGTCAGTCCTTTACCGCTATTGATCTCTCAGTTTGCTCCCCTTTATTATTATCCCATTTTTCATGGAGGGTTGACAGTAATCCACTAGGCAGTGATCATTTTCCGATCCTTTTGAGAGAGACTGCCCGTGGTCGATGCCATCCTACCCGCGTGCCCCGGTGGAAGCTGGATCAGGCAGACTGGTCCACTTTCACTGCTCTCGCAGAACTTGATCCTGTCATCATAAATCAGCCATCAATAGACGACTGTGTAGCAGCGCTAACTGACTGTATTACACACGCAGCTGCTCAGTGTATTCCTAAAACCTCGACACGTTTTCCACGATATCCTCGTCCATGGTGGAATCCTGCTTGCCACTTAGCACGGAAGGCTCAAAAGCGGGCCTGGGATACTTTTCGTAGATATCCCACACTTTCAAACCGGGTTGCTTTCCAACGGGCCCGTGCACATGCTAGGTGGGTAAGACTTCAAAGCCAGAAGGAATCTTGGATTAAGTTCACAACCAGCATATCTTCTACCACCAGTTCCAAGATCATATGGGACAGGATTCGAAAGGTTAATGGGCACTACAATTCTGTCCCCCCTCTCGATCTTACTCTCTGATGATCAGGAGATGACTGATGTTTGGAACATCGCTAACACTCTAGGTGAAAGCTTTTGCCGGGTATCTAGCACTTCTGCTTGTTCCTCCACCTTCCTGGCCATCAAGACTCGGGCAGAGCGATCACCTCTTTCCTTTCGAACTGACTGTTTCTTTGACTATAATTGTCCCTTTACCCTGGTGGAACTAAAAATGGCCCTTCATCGGTCTGCCAGTACGTCTGTTGGACCTGATGATATTCATTATGACATGCTGCACCATCTATCTCCTGCTTCTCTTGAAGTCCTTCTGATTGTTTTCAACTGGATCTAGCAGGAGAATGTTTTTCCTGATGCCTGGCGCCAGGCTATTATTTTACCTTTCTCTAAGCCAGGGAAAGATCCCAAGATTTCTTCAAACTACCATCCAATTGCTTTGACGAGCTGTCTCTGTAAGACATTAGAAAGGATGGTTAATGCTCGTTTTGTTTGGTTCCTTGAATCAAACAACCTCCTCTCGCCCACCCAGTGTGGGTTCCGTCGACAGCACTCCACCACAGACCACCTAATTCGTCTTGAAACATCTATCAGAGAAGCCTTTCTCAACCGCCAACATCTTGTATCAATATTCTTTGACATAGATTAGGCTTACGACACAACATGGAGGTATGGCGTTTTGCGAGACCTCCATACATATGGGTTACGTGGCCATCTACCCATGTTTATTAAAAAAATTTTAATGGACAGGAGATTCCAAGTTCGTGTGGGTTCGACACTATCCCGTTCTTTTGGGCAGGAACTTGGAGTCCCTCAAGGCTGTGTATTGAGTGTTACACTCTTCAGTATAAAGATAAATGCCATCACTGAACAACTTCCTCTCACTGTTGCGAATGGGCTGTATGTCGACGACTTTTTACATCTCATGTCAGTCGTCAAACATGAGATATATTGAGTGGCAACTACAAACCGCCCTCAATTATGTACGGAAGTGGACTCTGGCGAACGGCTTTAATTTCTCTCTCCCCAAAACTGTATGCATGCACTTTTGCCGTCGACGGGGTATTCACCCTGATCCTGAACTTCATATCGGTGAAGTTTTGCTGCCAGTGGTCCTGGAGACAAAGTTCTTGGGGCTTATCTTTGATCGTAAACTGACCTTTATACCACACTTAAAACAGCTTCGGGTCAAATGCACAAGAGCACTGAACATCCTCCGTGTTCTCTCTTCTACCAGTTGGGGGCAGATCGCTGTTCAATGTTAAAGGTATATCGTGCTCTTATTAGATCGAAACTCGATTATGGATCAATGGTCTATGGCTCTGCCAGACTCTCGGCCTTAAAGATGCTGGACCCCATTCATCACCAAGGACTTCGACTCTGCACTGGGGCTTTCCGTACCTCTCCAGTTCAAAGTATATACATTGAATCTCATGAACCTTCTCTACACCTTCGCCGTTTGCAACTATCTTTACAATATACTTCGAAACTTCATTCCTTACCAAAGCATCCCACCTGGAAATGTGTTTTCCTTCCTCGGTGGGCAGTACTTTTTTCAGAACAGACGATTTGTCATTGCTCCATTTGGCCTTCACATCTGGGCACAATTGGATGAATTGGGTCTGTTCTTGGATAACATTGCAGATTCCACAGGTTGGCCCATCCCACCATGGCTTATTACAACCCCCAAATGTGACCTTTCTTTCAGTCACCTAAAAAAGGCAGATACTCCAGATTGGAAGTACCGTCTTTTATTCAATGAATATCTTTCAAACAATCATTCAGTTCCCATTTATACAGATGGTTCCAAATCAGGTAATTCAGTGGGCTCTGCTATGGTTTGCTATGGGTCAGTAGTTGCGTGCAGAATCCCTTCTACAGCTTCTGTGTTCACTGCTGAACTGTATGCCATATCTCTTGCCCTGGATCATATTGCAGCTGAGCAGTACTCCAACTGCACTATTTATACTGATTCGCTTAGTTCTATACTTGCCTTGGAATCGCTACACGTTAGCTCACATCCTATTCTTGCTGATATTCGAAACCGACTGGCCCATTTCTCATTAGCAGCTACTTCAATCCAGTTTTTCTGGATACCAGACCATGTTGGTATTCGCGGGAACGAGCTTGCAGACATGGCAGCTAAATATGTCTGCTTCAGCACCATCACTCCTATGCCAATTCCGTACATGAACTATGGTCTTGTATTCAAGGCTCGGCTCCGTGCCAGCTGGCAGTCCACTTGGAGTGAGCAACGCGACAATAAGCTTTTTCACATAAAACCTTATATTAGGCTTTGGCCATCTAGCTTCCGTAAAGTTCGGAAGGAGGAAGTTGTTCTCACTAGGCTACGCATTGGTCACAGTTTTTTAACTCATCATTTTCTTTTATCTGGAACTGATGCACCAATGTGTAGTTTGTGTAACACTCAAATCACTATCAGCCACGTTTTACTTTCTTGCCATCGTTACAATTCTCAACGACGGCAATATTTTAAACATATTTTTTCCCAGGGTCAGTCTATAACATTGGACAGAGTTATTGGTGATGGTGACTCTGTCCACCTTGATAATGTTTTTAATTTTTTAATGACCATTAATCTTTTTAATCTCCTTTAAGTGTTGCATATTTATTCATTACACCTTTTTAATTGTGGTTTCTTTTTTACAGTTTTAATCTCTCTTCTTCAATTTGACATTGGACAATGGCCAGAACATTAAATAACTCGACACCAGGACTGGAAAGGCCAACTTCAGGTGACTAACGCTACTGTTTGAACTATCCGTTTGAACTACTCGTTAGTCGTCCTGGCGAGTTGTTATTATACTTTTGCTGCATATCATTTCACACTTTTGCTACTTAACTTTTTAGTACTTGCCATATTGACTCATAACCCAGAACCAGGAATGGAAAGACCAACTTCAGGTGACTGACGGTGGTTTTTATACTTACCTGTTAGTCTTCCTGGCGGGTTATGATCATTACCATTTTTCTACAGGTAGTTCTTTACAACTTTGTTGACTGGATGTCAACATTGGTTTTTACGCCATTTTCTGTTTTAATTGCCGGTTTGCTTTTATCTTCAATTACTTTTACAAATTTTACTCCATTTACTTGACTTTTATCTTTTTATTGGACATTTGGCTACTCATTATTACGATTTTGCAGAGTGTCTTTTAAAACTTTTATTCTTTTACATTTTGATAATAGCTGCTTTGACACACAACCCGGAACCAGGACTGGAAAGACCAACTTCAGGTGATTGACGGTGGTTCTTGAACTTACCTGTTAGTCTTCCTGGCGGGTTATGATCATTACCTTTTTGCTAGAGTAAATACCTTACAACTTCTTATACTCTGCCTTCTATGTAGACTAGGTGTCAACATTGGTTTTATACTTTTTTGTTTTACCTTTATTTCCATTTATGTCTATTACTACATTTATTTTTTACATTTTTACCGATTGTCTGGCGCAGATAGCCTCGCTGCTTTGTGCCGTAAAACACTAAATCAATCAATCAATCAATCAATCAATCAATGATTTGACAAGTTGTCTCTGTAAGACCTTAGAAAGGATGGTTAATGCTCGTCTTGTTTGGTTCCTCGAATCAAACAACCTCCTCTCGCCCACCCAGTGTGGGTTCCGACGACAACACTCCACCACAGACCACCTAATTTGACTTGAAACATCAATTAGAGAAGTCTTTCTCAAACGCCAACATCTTGTATCAATATCCTTTGACATTGAGAAGGCTTATGACACAACATGGAGGTATGGCATTTTGCGAGTTACGTGGCCATTTACCCTTGTTTATTAAAAAAAAATTTAATGGACAGGATAATTCCAAGTTCGTGTGGGTTCGACACTTTTCCGTTCTTTTGTACAGGAACTTGGAGTCCCTCAGGGCTGTGTTTTGAGTGTCACACTTTTCAGTATAAAGATAAATGCCATCACTGAACAACTCCCTCTCACTATTGCGAATGGGCTGTATGTCGACGACTTTCACATCTCATGTCAGTCGTCGAACATGAGATATATTGAGCGGCAACTACCAACTGCCCTCAATCGCGTAGTGAAGTGGACTAAGGCGAACAGCTTTAATTTCTCTCTCTAAAACCGTTTGCATGCACTTTTGCCGTCAACGGGGTATTCACCCTGATCCTGAACTTCATATCAATGAAGTCTCACTGCCAGTGGTCCCTGAGACCAAGTTCTTGGGGCTTATCTTTGACCGTAAGCTGACCTTTATACCACACTTAAAGCAGCTTCGGGTCAAAAGCACTGAACATCCTCCGTGTCCTCTCTACTACCAGTTGGGGAGCAGATCGATATTATATGTTAAAGGTATATCGTGCTGTTATTCGATCAAAACCCGACTATGGATCAATGGTCTATGGCTCTGCCAGACCCTCGGCCTTAAAGATGCTGGACCCCATTCATCACAAAGGACTTCGATTCTGCACTGGGGCTTTCCGTGCCTCTCCAGTTCAAAGTTTGTACGTTGAATCTCATGAACCTTCTCTGCACCTTTGCCATTTGCAACTATCTTTACTATATTCTTCAAAACTTTGTTCCTTACCAAAGCATCCCACCTGGGGATGTGTTTTCCTTCCTCAGTGGGCCATACCTTTTCAGAACAGATGATCTGCCATTGCTCCATTTGGCCTTCGCATCCGGGAGCAATTGGATGAATTGGGTCTGTCCTTGGATAACATTGCAGATTCCATAGGTCAGCCCATCCCACCATGGCTTACAGCCCCCAAATGTGACCTTTCTTTCAGCCATCTGAAAAGGACAGATACTTCAGATAGGAAGTACCGTCTTTCATTTAATGAACATCTTTCAAACAATCATTCCGTTCACATTTATACAGATGGTTCGATATCAGGTAATTCAGTGGGCTCTGCTATGGTTTGCTGCGGTTCGGTGGTTGCACGCAGAATCCCCTCTACAGCTTCTGTGTTCACTGCTGAACTGTATGCCATATCTCTTGCCCTGGATCATATTGAAGCTGAGCAGTACTCCAACTGCACTATTTATACTGATTTGCTTAGTTCTATACTTGACTTGGAATCGCTACATGTTGGCTCACACCCTGTTCTCGCTGATATTCAAAACCGACTGGCCCATTTCTCATTAACAGCTACTTCTATTCAGTTTTTCTTGATACCAGGCCATGTTGGTATTCGCGGGAACGAGCTTGCAGACATGGCAGCTAAATCTGTCTGCTCCAGCACCATCACCACTGTGCCTATTCCGTACATGAACTATGGTCTTGTATTCAAGGCTCGGACCCGTGCCAGCTGGCAGTCCACTTGGAGTGAGCAACGCGACAATAAGCTTTTTCACATAAAACCTTATATTGGGCTTTGGCCATCTAGCTTTCGTAAGGTCCGGAAGGAGGAAGTTGTTGTAACTAGATTATCCATTGGTCACAGTTTTTTAACTCGTCGTTTTCTTTTATCTGGAACTGATGCACCAGTGTGTAGTTTGTGTAACACTCAGATCACAGTAAGCCACATTTTACTTTCTTGTCATCATTGTGATTCACAACGACGGCACCATTTTAAACATGTTTTTTCCAGGGTTTATCTGTAACATTAGACAGTGTTATTGGTGATGGTGATACTGTCCACCTTGATAAGGTTTTTAGTTATTTAATGGTCATTAATCTTTTTAATCTCATTTAAGTGTTGAATGTTTGTTCATTACACCTTTTTAATTGTGGTTCCCTTTTCACAGTTTCATTCTCTCTAGTTCAATTTGACATTGGACAATGGCCAGGACATTAAATAACTCGACACCAGGACTGGAAAGGCCAACTTCAGGTGACTAACGCTGCTGTTTGAACTATCCGTTTGAACCACTCATTAGTCGTCCTGGCGAGTTGTTATTGCACTTTTGCTGCATGTCATTTAACACTTTTATTACTTTACATTTTAGTACTGGCCACAATGACACATAACTCGGAACCAGGACTGGAAAGACCAACTTCAGGTGACTGACGGTGGTTCTTATACTTACCTGTTAGTCTTCCTGGCGGGTTATGATCATTACCATTTTGCTAGAGAAAGCCCTTTACAACTTTGTAGACTGGACGTTTGGCGCAGATAGCCTAGCTGCTTTGTGCCATGAAACACTAAATCAATCAATCAACCTGTCTTGTCATTAAATGATGGGTTGGCGTCATTGTGCCTGTCTTGCCATTAAATGATGGGTTGGCGTCATTGTGCCTGTGCCTATTAAATAATAGGTTGTGATAGTGTCTTAATTGTTAAATGTTACAGCCAACTAGACTTCTTTAAAACTATGGTTGGTCTTCAAATGATTATTTCCAGAATTATCTGGTATTTATATATTGATGTAATACAGTAATAAATTAGTTATGTTATTTCTCTATAAGATATTATATATAATATATTTTTCATATATTAAGTCTGTTGATTTCCAACTGAACCGTACAATACTAAGGATTCTCTGGTACATGTTCTTAGCCTAGTTTTCAGTTAAACCGCCATTGGGCGATGCTTTTCTGTGTTGTTGTTTGAATGACGTTGTTGTGTTGTGCCGTACCTTGAGGCAGCTTGGTAATTATTGAGATTTTAGTTAAACATCGTTGTAAATATAGTTATTAAACAATATTTACAGCTTTACTAACTGGTATAATTGTTAACATGGTCAACCTAACTTAATGTTCCAGAGGTCACGTGTACCATCTTCTATAAAACTCATTTAATCTTGTATCAAAACGTAGTTTATATATAAAAATCAGTAATTAATACGTGTAAGAGATGTCAAATGGTATCTTCTGTAAAAGTAATATGTACGCGTATTCTCAAATATTTCTAAACATTTTAGTTACAAACTATAACTGAAAGACCAATTTTTAAAACTGCATAACCCATTCTATGTTGTATCTCTATTCTCAAGATATTTTTCAGTTTGTACAAAGAACACCACTGATAATAGACTGAAGTGATTATTACGTCACAAGGATCTGTACCAATCCGCCAAGTAACCACACAGCCGAGAAGAGTTGTTCCCTATATAAAAAACAAACGTTTTTATTTTTTTACAATATACGTTAAAGATTTTTACCACAGTTCGAAGCTCTTATTATTGTTTCTTTATCAAACCTTGGTGTTTTTTGAGGGACGATTTTCTAAAGCGAAAATTTGTGTTTGACTTCAATTTTATTGGCTTTACGTGTTGTGTTTGTCACATGCAAATTTTACATTTATTGGATGGAGCCCGAACAGTGAAATCATCCCGGTGTATGGTCTGGTCAAACTTAGCTTATGTGACCCCAGTTGGTCAGGTCTTCCCGTAATTATGTCGTCACAAAAAAAGTTAAAGTTAAACATCTTTTTTCTTTTCCCCCTGTGTTCTGTAATTCAAAGGTTACGAAAGCACTGGGTCTTGTTGAAATTCATGACCACCCACGGGTTATACTCGTATGATGCGAGTTACATCCTCGTTATGTGGCTGAAACTTTATCTTTTCTTGTTTTTACAAGCATCTTCTCCTGTTTCCAGATTCTAACGAGGCTGGAACTATGTTTTGTAGAACATAGTAACTGGACCGTCATGTTTTGTAGAATGTAGTAAATGACTATCTTTGTCTGCTCTATCTGTTTTTTAATCAATAGCTCTTTTTACAATGCTAGATTTACAAGAAGGCACTTCGTGATGTATTTCTTGATATTAACTTGTAATCCTAACATGTACTGCGTATAATTTGAGCGCTTTTGAAAGATGGACTTTTCTTCAGTTTATCCCTGAAGAAGAAAGATCCACCTTTCGAAAGTGCTCGGGTTATAGTGTTTCTATTTCATTTTTATCAATACTTCTTGGACCTGTTTTTATATCATCATGAATGTGCTGCGTATATATGTATAGAAAAAAAACTGTCAGGCTTGGTCTGGCTGACAAATAGTGCTACAAGTGTCGTGAGCCTTTCCTTACCATTACTGTGAGTCGTTGCACGTGAACAGTTCGTCTGGTGCAAAGTTCTTCACGAAACGTTTAACGTCACTTATTGTACTTTGCTGCCGACATCTTTGTTCAGTCAATTCCTAATTTGTGGACCGTAACTTGAAACGACTGCCGAACTCTTTTAATTATTCATTCGATTAATTACCAGCTTAAAGTCCGTGTTTTCAGATCTTCAGAGCATCTTGTGTGGACGGAAAGCCCTGCTGTATAGACCTTGTGCTGATAAGAAGGTTGTCACACAATGCCCGCCTTTGTTCTTCTAGTAGGCCTCATTAACTTACAGCCCACAAATGTGTAAACTATAATAAAATAACTGTTATGTGAACTCAAGTAGATCGTATTTGCTAAGGTCTTAAGGTTATCCATCACTGACCATGCGGTCTTCTACCCCTTTGAGTCACGGGTTTTTAAGGTGAATAACCTAAGTGTTGTTTTGTTAATACTTGTTATGACGTGTTCTAGTGTGGTGTTTCTACTTTTTATAAGTATTGGTCTAATGAAACGTAGAGACGTCTTTAGTTGTTGGTAACTATTACATGTCTAATAAGACCCGGCATGGCCAGGTGGTTAAGGCACTCGTAATCTGAGGGTCGCGGGTTCGAATCCCCGTCACACTAAACATGTTCGCCCTTTCAGCGTGGGGTGTTATAATGTGACGGTCAGTCACATTCGTTGGTAAAAGAGTAGCCCAAGAGTTGGCGGTGAGTGGTGATGACTAGCTGCCTTTCCTCTAATCTTACACTGCTAAATTAGGGATGGCTAACGTAGATAGCCCTCGTGTAGCTTTGCGCGCAATTCAAAAACCAACATGTCTAATATTTAACATAGAATTGGTATGTGCGTGTGTTTTAAAGATTAGGGGCTGTCCAAAATTCGTGTGAAAACAAAATAAATTTTGTTTAACAGTTTCACTGCTCAGGCCTTGCGAATAACGTGCTGAGCTAATCTTCACGTCATACTAATTATTGTATGTGTCAGTAGAACTAGAAGAATATATTATTAGGGTTTATTCCTGTCGTGCTAAAAGTTACAACAGATGAAATAAAACATCTTAAACGAGAGTCATAGCATCTGAAGCGTCTGACTGTTAACGAGAAACAAAATACACTACATGGCCAAAAGTATGTGGACACTCTTTTAATTAATGAGTTCGGCTATTTCAGCCACATTCATTGCTAACAGGTGCATAAAATCAATCATACAGCCATGTAATCTCCATAAACAAACATTGACAGTAGAATGGGTCGAACTGAAGAGCTCAGTGACTTTCAACATGGCACTGTAATAAGATGCTACCTTTCCAACAAGTCAGTTCGTCAAGTTTCTGCTCTGCTAGAGCTGCCCCGGTCAACTGTAAGTGTTGTTATTGTGAAGTGGAAACGTCTTGGAGCAACAACAGCTCAGCCACGAAGCGGTAGGCCGCACAAGCTCGCAGAACGGGACCGCCGAGTGCTGAAGCGCGTAAAAATCGTCTGTCCACAGTTGCAACACTCCGAGTTCCAAACTGGGAGCAACGTCACCACAAGAACTGTTCGTCAGGAGTTCCATGAAATTCGTTTCTATGGCCGAGCAGCCACACACAAGATCACCATGTGCTTTAGTTCTAGTGAATGTAAACTTTAATACTACAGCATACAATGATATTCTAGAGAATTGTGTGCTTCCAACTTTATGACAACAGTTTGGGGAAAATTCTTTTTTGTTTCAGTATGACAATACCCCTGTGTACAAAGCGAGGTCCATAAAGACATGGTTTGCCGAGGTTGGTGTGGAATAACTTGACTGACCTGCACGGAGCCCTAACCTCAACCCCATTGAACACCTTTGGGATTAATTGGAATGCCAACTGCGAGCCAGTTCTTCACTGCCAACATCAGAAGAGTGGAGGTTGTTATAGCAGTAAAGGGGGACTAACTCCATATTGATGCCCATGATTTTAGAATGAGATGTTCAACAAGTACATATGGCTGTGACGGTCGAGTGTCCACATAATTTTGTCATGTAGTGTATGTGAATTAAGGCATTTGAATAATTTAGTTATTAAATCAAACTGTGTAAACAAAACAAAAAAAAATGAATAGAGACCTCTGAGTCGTTTAACTATTCAATTAACTGTGTGAAAACATGAACTGATTGATACTTCTGAATCGTTCAACTATTTAACTAATCGTAATAAAAATTAAATTCATACCTCTGATTTGTTTAACTAAACTGCTCAAAAAATTAAAGGAACAAGTACGTTTTCTTATATGATTTATCTCAGTGTTCTAAATGTGATAATATTTTTATTTTTTAGATGATTTGCCTCATTTCAGCTCCATCTGTATCTGTTTTTAATGTGTGATGAACGGTAAAACATGGAGAAAAAAGTTTAAAATGACCATTATCACCAAAACTGATATCCCATATGAAGCAATACTTTAAACAGTTTACATGCGTTTATTTAAGAAATATTTGAAACATTCAATATCCAGTGTGACCTCCACAAGCTGTGACACACTTCTCACACACTTCGAATCAGTCTATCGATGTTATCTTGGGGTATGGCAGCCCACTAGTCTACCAGGGCTTGTCGGAGTTCCTATACATTCTGAGGAGGATACTGGCGTCCACTAACACTCCTCCACAACATATCCCAACAATGTTCAGTCGGATTTAAATCTGAAGATCTGGCGGAACGCGCAAAAGTCTATTCCTTCCTCATCAAGGAAGTCCATACACAGTCTGGCGACGTGGGCTTGCGCGTTAACCTGCATGAAAATGAACTCATCGCCAAAGGACCCAAAATAGGTTCCAGAGTTTCATCTTTGTATCGTCGTGCGTTCAGAGCACCCCTGTCAAGTATGAGTAAGACCGTGCGGCCACCCAAGCATATGCCTGCCCAGACCATTACAGAACCTCCTCCATAAGCGTCGACTTGCACAATGTTACAGCGGAAAATCACTCTCCTTAGCGTCTTCACACTCTCGAACGTCTATCATCATCTGTCCACAGCACGGTGACCCATTGACGAGGTTCCTAGTCCAGGTGCTAACGAGCAAACTCCAACCTGGCTGCACGGTCAGTGCTGTCAGAATTACGCCTCTTGCAGGCCGTCTCGCCCTAAGGCGTCCTTCGTGCAGACGACTTTGACTATTTTGGGTCGACACACGGGCTCTAGTGGAATGCTGAAGGTGTCACCATCCTTTGGATCTGGTTATCCTCCAGCATCTGGACCGCCCTGTCCACTTCGTTTTGATTCAGATGGCGCCTGATTGCTTGGGTACACAAGGTGAAGGTAAACACTGACCAAACGATCCTTAAAAAATCCATGTTGGTGTGTGTTTCGAGAATTAATGAGGAATGCCTAGTTCCACGTAACAACCGTGGGTACCATGAGTTGTACTCTGAGTGAGATGCGTTTCGTTTGAGTTGCTTCAAACTTCACTCGCAAGCTTAACATACACCTGTAGAGGAACGGATATGTTTTTCATACATACTGAAATATAATTATATAATGTACTGAAATACGTTCTTGTTCCTTTAATTTTTAGCAGTATATTTAACCAACTGTGTAAAAACATGAACTGATAGATCTGAACAATAGGCCCGGCATGGCCAGGTGGACTAAAGCGTTTGACTTGTAATCCGAGGGTCGCGAGTTTGAATCCTGGTCGCACCAAACATGCTCGCCCTTTCAGCCGTGGGGGCGTTATAATGTGACGGTCAATCCCACTATTCGTGGTAAAAGAGTAACCCAAAAGTTGGCAGTGAGTGGTAATGACCAGCTGCCTTCCCTCTAGTCTTACACTGCTAAATTAGGGAGCGCTAGCGCAGACAGCCCTTAAGTGGCTTTGCGTGAAATGTAAAATAACAACTAAAACTTGATATATCTTGTTTTTTGTGAAACGCTTCTTCACTTTAAACTAGCTTGCGTCGTTGTGACTATTTTAACCATATTAAAACGTAACGTGTTTCTTTGTTTACTTAAAATTAAGATTTTTCAACAGTATTTCTTTTATACTGTTTTCAGATGTACCTCCACATAGTATCCTGGATATTAGAACAGTGACATCTGTGGAGGTTTTATTTGCTAAGGTGAGGTTCTTGGTGTGGGTGTCTTGCTTGTTTAGAAATATTACACAATTATTAGACAGAATTCCAGTTAAAGCATGTTCATTAAACAATCGAGACTCTTTGTTTGAATTCTCAGCATCAAACTTTGACAAATTTCTATGAACTACAGCCTACATTTTGTAGTTGAGATTAGCCACTCATATCCAGAAACGAAAGTAAACCATGTTTGACTTAATGTCACCAAATAATGTAATTCATTGTTGAAAGTCAGCATTGTATATCGTCACTGTTCTGTATTTAATTTTTCAGCCAGTATCGTTTGTCGTCACTGTTCTGTATTATTTAATTTCCCAATCACCATTGTTTGTCGTCACTGTTCTGTATTATTTAATTTCCCAATCACCATTGTTAGTCGTCACTGTTCTGTATTATTTAATTTCCCAATCACCATTGTTAGTCGTCACTGTTCTGTATTATTTAATTTCCCAATCACCATTGTTAGTCGTCACTGTTCTGTGTTATTTAATTTCCCAATCACCATTGTTTGTCGTCACTGTTCTGTGTTATTTAATTTCCCAATCACCATTGTTTGTCGTCACTGTTCTGTGTTATTTAATTTCCCAATCACCATTGTTTGTCGTCACTGTTCTGTGTTATCTAATTTCCCACTCGCTATTGTTTGGGCATTATAATGTAATGTCCGTGCCACTACTTGTTGGTAAAAGTGCGGCACAAAGGTTAGCGGTGGGTGGTGATCACTAGCTGCCTTCCGTCTAGTCCTTCACTGCTAATTTGTGGTCGACTAGCTCACATAACCCTCGTGTAGCTTTGCGAGAAAGTCAAAACAAACAAACTCGTTAATAAAATATCCAACGTTTCACTAAAATACGAATTGTAACTGACAAGTTTAAAGTTAATTACACTGGACAACAATTTTTTGAAAAGTTTTTGTTGGTTGTGACAGGTTCCTGGTGGGTTTGTACAAATATGGTTTTGGTTTTGCTTCATCACGTAGGAACTCTGAAAAATGGACTGTTAACTGTTTACGGGCAATAACGTATTTAATTGCGTTTATGTTTCTAATACGCTATTAAGTTCAACATAATTGTTTTGCTCCTGATTTACGTTTGTATTCAATGTCCGGTGCATCACGTTGCAGTGTCCAACAGTATTCTGCAAGCATTGACGGATTCCAGTTGCCCTGATATCGTTTTGCCATTGAAGCAAAACTGAAGATTTCGATTAAACGGTACGTGATGAGTAAATCTGGATGTGATTTTCGTGATCAGCAGCCAAACATCTATAAGGAACACCCAACAGTGTTCAAGAAGCAAAAACTTTGTTGGGCAGTGTTATTGTTAGTGACCTGTCGACGTGTGTTTGTTTTGACAGCTTTACCTCTTCTATGACTCACGGAATTGTTAAAATAAGTTGTTTTGGTGGATCACTTCTAAACCTTAACTTCTCATACGAAGAAATATAAAAACATTTGATTAGTATCAGTATTTCAGAAATAGGTGCATAATATTATAGAACCATGGATAAATTAAATATTAAAATCTAAATTAAAACATGTTTTCTTTTCTCTAAGTGTTATGACTTGTCAATGATTTCGTGGACAAAACTTGAAAATTAACAATATAAATTGTTTTAAATTTAGAAACTTTATTTTCCAGTTGCTGAAGGCTTGGACTTTAAATCATCACTTCTTAAATATCAGGAAGATTTTCTCTAATCTAAAGAAATTTTCAACTTGTACAAATTTGTAGAATAAAGTTAATTATTACGTAGTTATTTAGTTTTGGTACTTTTCACACACCATTCATTTCACTAAAATTAATATTCGTTTTCCCAGTCAGTGGAGTTTGACAGTTTGTGTTTACCTGGTATCGTAAAAATCCACTTATAACAAGTTAAACGTTTTTGTTGTTCGTAGCTAAAGAAGTTCTTTTGGTGACTTTTGGAAATATTGTAAGCTATATTTTCAAGTTTTGAATTCATGTCTTAGCTAAATAGGATGTGATGTTAAGATAGAAAATTTATGGTAGTTCTATAATGATGTCATGAAATTCTTATGGCTTCGACAAATATATATACAGAACTGAGACATCAGATATAAATACAAGAATGAGTGAAATATTGTAAGGAACTGTAGTTTAAATCCAGTATGGAATAAGAAGTCCAAGAGGATAGAAATGTGAGGAATGAACAGCTGTTGTGTGGCCTGTACAGGTGGAAATGTGAGGAATTGAACAGCTGTTGTGTGGCCTGTACAGGTGGAAATGTGAGGAATTGAACAGCTGTTGTGTGGCCTGTACAGTTTGAAAATTGAACAGCTGTTGTTAAGCCAAGGAGACAACGTGTCTCAAAACCCATCCAGATCACAGGACAATAGAACTAACCAGAAGTAGCTGGATTTATGGGGTGAGGTTTACTGGAAATATTCCATACATGAGATAATGAGTTCATTCACAAGCCCTTCAGTTTATTATTGGAATACCTTGCAAAATGTTCATCAACTGGCAGTGAAACTGTTCCCAGAAGTGAATTAAGAAGATTACGTGAATGTTAAATGTGAATAAGAGATCCAGCAAGAAGTTATCAGTTACTATAAAATGCTTCTCATAGTGTGTGTGTGTGTGTGAGTTATTGACATTAAAGAACATTGCGTTCTAACTTTATGTGGAGACATGGATGCGAGTTTAGGCCAGCTTCAAATAGTTTCAGAATTTATGACCAGGAACTCCATGTGTATTACATGACATTTCTACATCAGAGGTTGAACTATAAGCAAAAACAGGTATGGTAATCATTGCAACACCAATAAATGATGTAACCGGAGTTATCAGCAGTAAATCTACATGTAGTGATGGTGCATGGTGGAACCAAATACTCCACTATTCTTTGACGATTGGAAGAGTTGGAGTGGATGTGAAGAGACGTTGTACATGATTTTACCCATGAAGGACTTTAAATAAGCTTGTAAGAAAATGAGAAGTTGTCATCATGATGTTGCTCTCGGGTGTACAATCCACGCCAACAGAAAGAACGAACTAGAAAGTTAAGTAGGTGCTGGCAATTTCCATATAGTGTACTGTAAAGAACCATTGATGTGGTTTACAGGGAGGATATGTGACCCAGCCCAAGGTCGTATACTGTGTGGTTATCTTTGGAAATATGTTGATGAGAGAACTGCCAACTGGGTTTCTCCAGAGAAGAAACTTCAATATAAATTCAACCTGCTAAAGATCTCAGTATACCTGTTAAGACCACTTCCAGCGAGGATGGAGTTAGCAGTATATTCACTCAATCATCTAACCAGAAAGAATACCTCCAGCAATATGATAAACAAGAGGCCACTCCATCTGTATGTCATTGGCATTGGGAAATAAAACCACCAGAAAGATTTGGTGAAGTCAGTTTGGTAGAGTGTTTTATTTTTATACTAAAGTTATTCAAAGGATTTAATTAAGCTATAATTTTATGTAGATTTAGCTGGAAAGCAGATGATATAAAGATCGTAAAGTTTATAAAAGTAGTCCAAGAATATTCTTGATGACGTCAGAAAACCTTATATTTAGAATTGATATATCAGAAACAGATACGAGAATCGGTTAAATGTTGTCTCAGTTTTTATTGTAAGTTGGTAGTGTTAGTCATTCAGTGCAGTAGTTACATTTGAAGAAGTACTTGGATCAGTGTTAGACATAGCGTATATTCTATTACTTCTCAGTCAGCCGTGAAATTGTACAAGTTAGTTGTAGTACCATTAGCAAATAAAATTTTGTTGAATTTGAAAATGAAAACATTTTCACTCTCAGATAACTAATTCGTTATCTTTAGAACTGGGCGTGGCCTTTTCACCAAATATTTTAAAATAACCACTCCAACGAAAAAAACCTTCACATTAAGGTTCACTAGCAGAAATGCCCCCTGCAGGCGACTGTTTGTATTTTTAATTACCAACCGTAGTATTGATACTTCATTCAAATACATTTAGAAAAAGTGGACGTTTGGGAAGCACTGTACGGGAAAGGTGTTCGGATTGTGTTCTTACTTATATCAAACTTATTGCATTAAAATGGTTTGATGTAACTAAGTTCAAAATGTTTTACTGATATAAACTGTAGCATTTCTATATATTAAACTATCTTTTATTGAAAATATAAGTTTCAAGAACTCCAATTTCTCAGTACTACATTTAAAAATTACATCAATAAAGATATCACCAAATCCTCACATACAGTCCTAGTGAAAGCCGTGTTTTTGTTTTATAAATAAACAGTTGTTACACATACCGCAGTTATTTTTTAAATTGTCTGAATGTTAAATATCCAAAATATGAAATTTTCTTTGGATTGATATTTGTGATGCTATTCAGTAGATAGCGCAGGAGTTTGGGTTATATACATAGATAGTGACATAAACGCTACGCCTATTCTAGTTAGTGTTTGGTATTCGACCATTTTGCGTCTGAATTGTAGTAATCAGTTCTTCAGTGTATGGCTCAAACTTTCATGTAAATATAATGTATTAAAGGCAATATAATCTAATTAACAACAAGCATCAGAACGTATAAATAACTCATAACCCCGACTGATTAATTAATACTTGAATAATCTGAAGTTGTAATAACACTACGTTTTATTTACTTTTTAGTAAATATTGCGAATGTTATTGATACTCGTTTATCAGTGATGCATGTTAATGTTCACAGATCTATTTCATGTTAGGCCGGGCATGGCCGGTTAGTTAAGGCTCGTAATCCGAGGGTTGTGGGTTCGAATTTTCGTCATACCAAACACACTCGCCCTTTTAGCTATGGGGATGTTATAAAGTTTCGGTCGGTCCCACTATTCGTTGGTAAAAGAGTAGCCCAAGAGTTGGCGGTGGGTGGTAATGACTAGTTGCCTTCCCTCTAGTCTTTCACTGCTAAATTAGGGACGGATAGCTCTCATAACCCTCGTGTAGCTTTGCGCGAAATTCAAAAAACAAAACAAACCGTTTCATGTTTAATTTCTGCAGAATATGAACTTGTTTGCTTATGTCAAACACGCTATTCTTATTAAATCAGACATTATAGTTTTTCTAAGCAATGTTTTATTTTAATTAGATGATAATTAGTAATTATAAATCCTGTTTTTTTTTTAAAAAAAATTAGTGGAAGGTAGTGCTGTCGTATTAAAACGAGACAAAATAAAGGTTAATAGCTTCGCGTATACACGCTCATATCACTTTATGATGTTAGGCCTACCATTTAGTAAAGACACACTGTACTATTCATTTTCTCACTTTGATATTCTTGTTGTTGGAGAGTTTGAGGCTATCAGTGTGAAAAGAGTGGCCACCCTGTAGTTTGTGGAAGCAGCTTTTCTCTAACTCCTGAATGTTTCCGTTTTCTGAGAACAGGCGGTTAGTGAACGCCCTGCTGGGTGGGGCTGATGGTATCTTTGCACTGAGGGCTATCTGCGCTAGAGGTGGTATTGAAGTACATCTTTCTGTTTATTCATTGTCATAGTTAATAATGGATACCATCACCTAAATCAAATTACTAGTTATAGAATTAATTTAAATTTGAGAAGAACCGAAATTCTAATTGTCTTCTTGTTAGTTCACTTGAAGTAGAAAGGTAGAGATCAAATACCATCACACAGCCGTTTTCAAGTCTTCCCTAAGTAAGACATCAAATTAGTAGCTACAGTGTATGATATATAATTAACTTGGTAATTAGTAAGAAAAACAATAAACTCATAATTAGAATCGGTAGATCGCACATTGATTTGTAACTATGACAACGGTTGATAATGCAGCGCCGCACTTGCTCTGTTCGTATACACAGCTCATTTTGAACCACAGTTATAATGAAAATGGTAGTCAAAAAATAATTTCACTGGTAACAAGAACTTTTTTCATTACGTCTTGACTAGTATATTTAAATTTCTGCACGTATCATAAGTACGTGCAGATATGAATCTCAGAACAAGTCAAGTGGTTCATGTATAAGAAGTGTTAAAGATGGCTATGTTACCTCTCCAATTTTTTTAACAACATATGATTTACAAACTGACAAATGTTGCCAGTTTTCTCTATCTAACCCTGTTTTACTGCTTAGTACTGTTAAAAATGGGATTTTAAAGCCAGAATCCAACAATGTAGTTAAGGTGAAGTCTCAATTCCAGCATAACTAGTTTCAAGCTACAACTGGGATAACTTCTGCAGTAAATATTGGTATATGGAAGACATTAATGCTACAAATATATGCCCTTATAACACCAAATTGTTGTTTTTATTTAATTCAGCACTTCAAAAGCTTTTTACTATCAATTTCATTTTTTAGTGAACATTCGTGGCAGAACTGTCCAGCAAAAGGTTGAAATTAAATAACAACAAGATGGTGTTATAAGGTCATTTATTTCTAGTATTAATATAACTTCTGAAGTTAAGTTACTGTTGTAATTAAGTTGTTAAAACAATTGTAGTAATTTAAATGCATACAGAAACATTGAGAACAGTCTAAACATAAGACATGACTTAAGGTTATACATACTTGGGTTCTGTGATTATCACACATTTTTGGCTTATTGATTTCTAATGTTTCTCCAGCTTTGAGCATCCAAACCTTGCATTTTAAGTAAGTATACCACATATATAAATGACATTTTAGAAAATCTTCTGTTTCGTCCGATGGACAGGTTCTGGTATTGAATGAAAGATCTCTTGAGTAGTAACTAGTAACATAGATGGGGTATGTTATTTTGTCTAATTTTGAAATGGATAAAATAAAATAAATTTTCACTCCTCCCCAGCAAGAAAAACAAACAAACCATTTAACAGGGTAACCATAATAAAACAGTAGATTTATAGTGCTTTCCCAGTTTTTGGTGTTTGAACAGTAACATAAGAGAACTGTTTGTGAATTTTTTTATAATTTTTTCTGGTCGCACCCATTACTTTGGGTTATGTAATAAAGCCAGTATATGATGCACGTATTACAGGACATTTTGTAGGTTGAGGGTTAAAGTTTTGTTTACTGACCTCTTACAACTTGTACATGCTACACTGAATGAATTTATCATCTTTCTAGAAGAATATTACAAGTCATTAGATAAAATCAACAGTGACTATTACATGATCTTTAATTTAAAAAAAAAATATTTAAAACCTGCCCATTTTATAATTTGTTTACCTTGTCAAAAATATCATACTTACATATGCCTCATATTTCTATTCTTATGTAAAATTAATGAAACTATTTGTTTAAATAAATATAAATTATTTAGTAGGTACCTGAAACATCTAATATCTATATTGAAAAAGAAAATCACATCTATACAATATTAAAACTATAGATGAGAAATTTTAATAAACACATGGTACACTGATTTCTCTCCTGATTTGTTTTCCTTAATGTTCTATAAGACCACCTATTGATGTCTGAATATATTTGTAAAAAGAAGAAAAAATATATTAATAATTTGAGTGAATGATGCCTTACTGATGCTGAGGGTATTGTAAGCCCATTTGTGTAATTATCCATCTCTCATTATGGATGCCAAATGGACCTGAAAATATGTATGCTCAGTATAACTATTGTTTATCAGGAAATACCAGCATGTGGATTGGAAGTAGTAAGAAAGGAAGATGAGAAATTCTGTGAATATTTTTTGAGAGATTGTGAATGGTCTTACCTTAACTGGCAACAGGATAATGTTTCAGACTTTACAAACACAGGACATTATAGATACATTCAAACAAGGTTTTGTTAACAGTCACATAGTGTGTCTCGTCATCAGATATTAAAGATCCATCCTAATTATCTCATTATTAATTGTGTTAATGTTTCAGCTCAGCAGGCTGGTTTGGTTCTGAGACTCAACATTAGTTATGCTGTTGTTTTCAGCTTTGGTGGTAAATCACATTGTTTTTAATATTGTATAAATTACAAGATTATCATGATGAAAATTTTGAGTTTTCGTAATCACTCTACTTTATTTGTAAATTATACATGATAAATACATGTATGTAATATATTATTACTTTTTAATAGAACCAAATAAGTGAGTGAAACAAGGTTCTTCAGTCACCATGGTGGATTATTACAAAGTATTAGAAGTACACAAATCTGCTTCAGTTGGAGACATTAAGAAGTCGTAAGTACATGAACAATTATCTTAAGTAAAACCTGTATTAGAAAAGTAACTGATTGCATGTTAAAAATATTAAACATCAGAAGCAGTAAACAGCACACAACTACAACTTAATAAACAAGGGCATAAAGAGCTAATTTACCTTCATATTTTTAGTATCTTGTTTTATATAGTATTGTAAATTAATACACAGTCTTACTTTTAATATTTTTTCTTCTTTTTGAAGTTATGTATTTATTTGCATAATTGGTAACATTCTGTTAATTGTGAGTTTTGTGTACACAATGTGTTCCAACTCTGCTGGTAACATTCTGTTAATTGTGAGTTTTGTGTAGACAATGTGTTCCAACTCTGCTGGTAACATTCTGTTAATTGTGAGTTTTGTGTAGACAATGTGTTCCAACTCTGCTGGTAACATTCTGTTAATTGTGAGTTTTGTGTAGACAATGTGTTCCAACTCTGCTGGTAACATTCTGTTAATTGTGAGTTTTGTGTAGACAATGTGTTCCAACTCTGCTGGTAACATTCTGTTAATTGTGAGTTTTGTGTAGACAATGTGTTCCAACTCTGCTGGTAACATTCTGTTAATTGTGAGTTTTGTGTAGACAATGTGTTCCAACTCTGCTGGTAACATTCTGTTAATTGTGAGTTTTGTGTAGACAATGTGTTCCAACTCTGCTGGTAACATTCTGTTAATTGTGAGTTTTGTGTAGACAATGTGTTCCAACTCTGCTGGTAACATTCTGTTAATTGTGAGTTTTGTGTAGACAATGTGTTCCAACTCTGCTGGTAACATTCTGTTAATTGTGAGTTTTGTGTACACAATGTGTTCCAACTCTGCTGGTAACATTCTGTTAATTGTGAGTTTTGTGTAGACAATGTGTTCCAACTCTGCTGGTAACATTCTGTTAATTGTGAGTTTTGTGTACACAATGTGTTCCAACTCTGCTGGTAACATTCTGTTAATTGTGAGTTTTGTGTAGACAATGTGTTCCAACTCTACTGGTAACATTCTGTTAATTGTGAGTTTTGTGTAGACAATGTGTTCCAACTCTGCTGGTAACATTCTGTTAATTGTGAGTTTTGTGTAGACAATGTGTTCCAACTCTGCTGGTAACATTCTGTTAATTGTGAGTTTTGTGTAGACAATGTGTTCCAACTCTGCTGGTAACATTCTGTTAATTGTGAGTTTTGTGTAGACAATGTGTTCCAACTCTGCTGGTAACATTCTGTTAATTGTGAGTTTTGTGTAGACAATGTGTTCCAACTCTGCTGGTAACATTCTGTTAATTGTGAGTTTTGTGTACACAATGTGTTCCAACTCTGCTGGTAACATTCTGTTAATTGTGAGTTTTGTGTACACAATGTGTTCCAACTCTACTGGTAACATTCTGTTAATTGTGAGTTTTGTGTAGACAATATGTTCCAACTCTACTGGTAACATTCTGTTAATTGTGAGTTTTGTGTAGACAATATGTTCCAACTCTGCTGGTAAACGTTTTTGTAATTTAAAGCATCATTCATAGCAGAAAATGATGTTACAAGTTTTAATATGTAAATAATTGCATGCAATAATTTTTATAATAGAAACTTTTCACTATTCTATTGTGTTAAATTGGTATTTTTCTCATTTGAGTTCTACTTGCTTAACCTTTGTTTTATTATATGTAATTTCTGCTCTAGGTACCGAAAGCTTGCTTTAAAATGGCACCCAGATAAAAATCTAGAAGTGAAAGAAGAAGCCGAGCGAAAGTTTAGAGAAATCTCTGAGGCTTATGAAGTTTTATCTGATGGTAGTGGTTTAGTTGGTTTGTTTTTCATTTTTCTTAGTATATAAGTTAACCTTCAAGAGTAACTCATTTTTATATGTATTTGTTTCTGTTTGATGCAAATTTGTAGAAGTTTAGTAATGAGGCTTTGTTAAGAACACTTTATTTATATTTGTTATACTAAACAAACTTAAACATTTATTTCAAATACACACACACACACACACACACACACACATATATATATAATATATAGCTTGTTATAAACAAAAACAAGCCAAAACAAAAGTAAACTCTGTACCACTTGAAAGGATCCCCAGGGTTCAGGCTATAATGTGGTATACAAAATGTAACCTAGGTTTTGGAGGTGACTGAAGGGGTATGACCCATATTGCAGTAGGGATACACCATCTATTAGTCTTAATTTCTTTTCACTAGTCTCAAACAGTTAATTATTAATTGAAAAAGAAAAGGTACTACCACTTAGGGGTGAGTTAAACTTACCTCCTGAGGTTACCACTCCAGCCCCCAAAACCTAGGGTACATATTATATCCCACGTTATAGCCTGTGTTTCAAGGATACTTTTGATTTGTCTAGCATTTTGTTTTTTCTGTTTATAACAAACTAACATTAGTGAAAGGTTTGGATTTGCTGTTTTTATTGCATTCCTTACTTTTGATTTTTATTTTAGTTTACTTGACTCTATCAGTATTAATATTCTATATACAACAAAATTATAAGTTAAATTTACATTTTGATGTACATCAAATACAATTCTCTAGAAGTTAAGTAGACTAATATTGTGGTTTGTTAATCATTGTGTGTGTTCATACTTTGTATAGTAGTGTAATAAGTAATTTGTGTCTCAGAATGGCTGGTATGGGTTTTAACACTTATTGATAAGGAAAGAACAACGTTTCAACTTTCCTAGGCCATCTTCAGGTTAAGAAATAGAGAGTTTGAATGTGACCATTGATGGATATGTCTTAGGGACGAGATTATAAACAGGTACAGGATTGTAGAGGGCGTTGCAGTTGGAAGTTAGGTTATTAATTAGTATAGGTATAAAGGTGTTTCTTTATATTGGTATAATTTTGGTTTTAGTTGCCATATAAGTTGGGGTTCTTTGATTTTGCATTTGTTTATATTTGTTTCCCTACTTAATATGTGGGTGTTTTCTGTGGTTATGTTGTGTTTATTTGATTTGCAGTGTTCAAAAGTGTGAAGGTGTTTTTGTTTTTTTTCCATATTTCTGTTTGTTTCCCCAATATAGAAGTCATGGCACTTGTTGCATTGTATATTATAAATTATGATGGTGTTTGTCAGTGTAGTTTTTACATAGTGTGGACTTTAGTTTTGTACCTGGTTTTTGAATAAATTAAGTGTTTACTGGAATGAGTTTATTTGCTATGAGTTTTTTTTCCAAATGTTGGTTATTTTTTTGCTGATGTTGGAAACGTATTGTATATAACAGTAAAAGGTTTTGTAGTTTGTTGTATCTTGAATTTATTGTTGGTCTAGGTGTGTGCGTGCGCATGCGTAATTTATTGTTGTTGGTCTAGGTGTGTGTGCGCACGTGCATAATTTATTGTTGTTGGTCTAGGTGTGTGCGTGTGCGCGTGCGTAGTTTATTGTTGTTGGTCTAGGTGTGTGTGTGCGCGCGTGCGTAATTTATTGTTCGTCTAGGTGTGTGTGTGTGTATGTAATTTTTTCCACATTTTTTGAGGAAATTTCTTGCTGTTGATGAAATGTTCTTTTATTTTGTTGGTTTCATCATTAATTTTATCAGGTTAGCATAGTTTTGTGGCTGTATTAATTTGGTTTCTTAATATGTTGAGTTTTTGTTTTGTTTCATGTGCTTGGTACCATGGAATGTATAATCCAGTATGGGTGATTTTTCTGTTTTGATTTGTGTATCAGTTCTAATGATTTTGAGATTAAGAAATGCTATTTGCTAATTTTTTCTTGTTTTTGTGTTTTTCTGTGATTTAAATAATGACACTGAACTTTGGAATCTTATCTCAGGTACTCAGTAATCACAATACATAGAAGTATACTAAATATTGTATTTAAATGTATTAACAGAGTACTTGTTGTTGTGAGCAAAAAAGTTAAAGTTTACATACAAAAACTTGTGTGCACACACTTTTCTCAGAGTTAAGCCTTAACTATTTATTTAAATGGTAAAAAATATGCTTGAGACAACTATAAATCAAACTTAAATTATTCATGGTTAATGGATGTCAACTTTATGTATAAATGTTATTTATTATTTAAACATTTTAAGGCATCCCTCACCCTGCTTTAATAGACATATAAATAAATACCAAAAAGTGTTTTGGGTTTACATAAGACTGTCTGTATCAAACAGAAAAGAAGAGAAGGATATATGACCTACAAGGTAAAGAAGGGTTATCAGGTTATGGCCGTAACCACCACAGACGACACTATGGAATGAACCCAATGTTTGATAGGGATTTTAACCATTTCTTCAAGTTTGCATTTCGTGATCCAGAGGAAGTGTTTAGAGACTTCTTTGGTCATGATCCTTTTGGTGGATTTTTTGGACGACCGACTGCACGGCCTAATAGAAGTAATTATCTATTTTAATTGGTTTTAGTTGAATATTTCTCATAAATAAATGTTAGAATTTTCCAATTTTAACATTAGATGAAGTTTTTTGTACTGTGGTTTTGTCATTATAATCAATAGATCGAGAAGAAATTGAATATTAATACAACTAAAAGATTAAAACTTTAGTTAAGACCTCAACAAGTTATGTAGCTGAAATTGTAAAAACATAATCAAAATAATAAATAATAGGTAATGTTTATTAGCACATGATTAAAAGACATATTCAGACCTTTACAGTTTCTTTGTAAAAATATTTGGCATGTTTGAATAGCACTTCTTTATCCCCAAAATAAATGTTACTAAACGAATATTAATCTTTAATGTGTAGTGACAATACATTCTCTGCTCTTTCCAAAACTAGCTGACAGACCTTTCACAATCACGTTATCATATCTGTCAACACTCAATCATATTGTGTGAGCCTCGTGCAATTTAAACACAGAACACACACAGTCATACTGTGTGAGACACGTGCAATTTAAACATAAATCACACTTTGAAGCTACTGTGACATGCAGTTAGTGGTGTTACATTTCATTTACTATAAGGATATATAGTTGTCTTTGTAGCTAGCTATTGTGACATGTTATTAGTGATGTTACATCAACATACCATAAGGATATGTTGTGTTTGTGTTTACTATGATATGGAGTTAGTAGTGTTACATCAACATTACCATAAGGATATGTTGTGTTTGTCTACTATATGGAGTTAGTAGTGCTACATCAACATTACCATCAGGATATGTGTGTTTGTGTCTACTATGATATGGAGTTAGTAGTGTTACATCAACATTACCATAAGGATATGTTGTGTTTGTGTCTACTATATGGAGTTAGTAGTGCTACATCAACATTACCATAAGGATATGTTGTGTTTGTGTCTACTATGATATCGAGTTAGTAGTGTTACATCAACATTACCATAAGGATATGTTGTGCTTGTGTCTACTATGATATCGAGTTAGTAGTGTTACATCAACATTACCATAAGGATATGTGTGTTTGTGTCTACTATATGGAGTTAGTAGTGTTACATCAACATTACCATAAGGATATGTTGTGTTTGTGTCTACTATATGGAGTTAGTAGTGTTACATCAACATTACCATAAGAATATGTTGTGTTTGTGTCTACTGTGATATCGAGTTAGTTGTGTTACATCAACATTACCATAAGAATATGTTGTGTTTGTGTCTACTGTGATATCGAGTTAGTTGTGTTACATCAACATTACCATAAGAATATGTTGTGTTTGTGTCTACTATGATATCGAGTTAGTAGTGTTACATCAACATTACCATAAGGATATGTTGTGTTTGTGTCTACTATGATATCGAAGTTAGTAGTGTTACATCAACATTACCATAAGGATATGTTGTGTTTGTGTCTACTATGATATCGAGTTAGTAGTGTTACATCAACATTACCATAAGGATATGTTGTGTTTGTGTCTACTATGATATCGAGTTAGTAGTGTTACATCAACATTACCATAAGGATATGTTGTGTTTGTGTCTACTATGATATGGAGTTAGTAGTGTTACATCAACATTACCATAAGGATATGTTGTGTTTGTGTCTACTATGATATGGAGTTAGTAGTGTTACATCAACATTACCATAAGGATATGTTGTGTTTGTGTCTACTATGATATGCAGTTAGTAGTGTTACATCAACATTACCATCAGGATATGTGTGTTTGTGTCTACTATATGGAGTTAGTAGTGTTACATCAACATTACCATCAGGATATGTTGTGTTTGTGTCTACTATGATACGGAGTTAGTAGTGTTACATCAACATTACCATAAGGATATGTTGTGTTTGTGTCTACTATGATATGGAGTTAGTAGTGTTATATCAACATTACCATAAGGATATGTTGTGTTTGTGTCTACTATATGGAGTTAGTAGTGCTACATCAACATTACCATAAGGATATGTTGTGTTTGTGTCTACTATGATATCGAGTTAGTAGTGTTACATCAACATTACCATAAGGATATGTTGTGTTTGTGTCTACTATGATATCGAGTTAGTAGTGTTACATCAACATTACCATAAGGATATGTTGTGCTTGTGTCTACTATGATATTGAGTTAGTAGTGTTACATCAACATTACCATAAGGATATGTGTGTTTGTGTCTCCTAATGGAGTTAGTAGTGTTACATCAACATTACCATAAGGATATGTTGTGTTTGTGTCTACTGTGATATCGAGTTAGTTGTGTTACATCAACATTACCATAAGAATATGTTGTGTTTGTGTCTACTATATGGAGTTAGTAGTGCTACATCAACATTACCATAAGGATATGTTGTGTTTGTGTCTACTATGATATCGAGTTAGTAGTGTTACATCAACATTACCATAAGGATATGTTGTGTTTGTGTCTACTATGATATCGAGTTAGTAGTGTTACATCAACATTACCATAAGGATATGTTGTGTTTGTGTCTACTATGATATCGGAGTTAGTAGTGTTACATCAACATTACCATAAGGATATGTTGTGTTTGTGTCTACTATGATATCGAGTTAGTAGTGTTACATCAACATTACCATAAGGATATGTTGTGTTTGTGTCTACTATGATATGGAGTTAGTAGTGTTACATCAACATTACCATAAGGATATGTTGTGTTTGTGTCTACTATGATATGGAGTTAGTAGTGTTACATCAACATTACCATCAGGATATGTGTGTTTGTGTCTACTATATGGAGTTAGTAGTGTTACATCAACATTACCATCAGGATATGTTGTGTTTGTGTCTACTATGATACGGAGTTAGTAGTGTTACATCAACATTACCATAAGGATATGTTGTGTTTGTGTCTACTATGATATGGAGTTAGTAGTGTTATATCAACATTACCATAAGGATATGTTGTGTTTGTGTCTACTATATGGAGTTAGTAGTGCTACATCAACATTACCATAAGGATATGTTGTGTTTGTGTCTACTATGATATCGAGTTAGTAGTGTTACATCAACATTACCATAAGGATATGTTGTGTTTGTGTCTACTATGATATCGAGTTAGTAGTGTTACATCAACATTACCATAAGGATATGTTGTGTTTGTGTCTACTATGATATTGAGTTAGTAGTGTTACATCAACATTACCATAAGGATATGTGTGTTTGTGTCTACTATATGGAGTTAGTAGTGTTACATCAACATTACCATAAGGATATGTTGTGTTTGTGTCTACTGTGATATCGAGTTAGTTGTGTTACATCAACATTACCATAAGAATATGTTGTGTTTGTGTCTACTGTGATATCGAGTTAGTTGTGTTACATCAACATTACCATAAGAATATGTTGTGTTTGTGTCTACTATGATATCGAGTTAGTAGTGTTACATCAACATTACCATAAGGATATGTTGTGTTTGTGTCTACTATGATATCGAGTTAGTAGTGTTACATCAACATTACCATAAGGATATGTTGTGTTTGTGTCTACTATGATATCGAGTTAGTAGTGTTACATCAACATTACCATAAGGATATGTTGTGTTTGTGTCTACTATGATATCGAGTTAGTAGTGTTACATCAACATTACCATAAGGATATGTTGTGCTTGTGTCTACTATGATATTGAGTTAGTAGTGTTACATCAACATTACCATAAGGATATGTGTGTTTGTGTCTACTATATGGAGTTAGTAGTGTTACATCAACATTACCATAAGGATATGTTGTGTTTGTGTCTACTGTGATATCGAAGTTAGTTGTGTTACATCAACATTACCATAAGAATATGTTGTGTTTGTGTCTACTGTGATATCGAGTTAGTTGTGTTAATCAACATTACCATAAGAATATGTTGTGTTTGTGTCTACTATGATATCGAGTTAGTAGTGTTACATCAACATTACCATAAGGATATGTTGTGTTTGTGTCTACTATGATATCGAGTTAGTAGTGTTACATCAACATTACCATAAGGATATGTTGTGTTTGTGTCTACTATGATATCGAGTTAGTAGTGTTACATCAACATTACCATAAGGATATGTTGTGTTTGTGTCTACTATGATATCGAGTTAGTAGTGTTACATCAACATTACCATCAGGATATGTGTGTTTGTGTCTACTATATGGAGTTAGTAGTGTTACATCAACATTACCATCAGGATATGTTGTGTTTGTGTCTACTATGATACGGAGTTAGTAGTGTTACATCAACATTACCATAAGGATATGTTGTGTTTGTGTCTACTATGATATGGAGTTAGTAGTGTTATATCAACATTACCATAAGGATATGTTGTGTTTGTGTCTACTATATGGAGTTAGTAGTGTTATATCAACATTACCATAAGGATATGTGTGTTTGTGTCTACTATGATATGGAGTTAGTAGTGTTATATCAACATTACCATAAGGATATGTGTGTTTGTGTCTACTATGATATGGAGTTAGTAGTGTTATATCAACATTACCATAAGGATATGTGTGTTTGTGTCTACTATGATATGGAGTTAGTAGTGTTACATCAACGTTACCATCAGGATATGTTGTGTTTGTGTCTGCTATGATATGGAGTTAGTAGTGTTACATCAACATTACCATAAGGATATGTTGTGTTTGTGTCTACTATATGGAGTTAGTGGTGTTACATCAACATTACCATCAGGATATGTTGTGTTTGTGTCTACTATGATATGGAGTTAGTAGTGTTACATCAACATTACCATAAGGATATGTGTGTTTGTGTCTACTATGATATGGAGTTAGTAGTGTTACATCAACATTACCATAAGGATATGTGTGTTTGTGTCTACTATGATATGGAGTTAGTAGTGTTACATCAACATTACCATAAGGATATGGTGTTAGTAGTGTTACATCAACATTACCATAAGGATATGTATGTTTGTGTCTACTATGACATGGAGTTAGTAGTGTTACATCAACATTACCATAAGGATATGTTGTGTTTGTAGCTGCTGTGACATGCAGTTAGTGGTAGTACTTTGTTAGTCAGTAACATACAGATGTTTTTAGAAGGGACTAGGAAGGATTTCTTTATTAATTTATTCTTTGAATTTTGAATGATACCTGAATATATGATTATGGGAAACCACCAGAAGGGAGAGAGTTTCTTATTGGTCAGAGAGAGATTTTTATTGGTTATGTAAATCCTCTGAGGAAGGTTTATTTTTAAACCTTGGTATACAGTAATTTTTGAGACCTTAATATGTTGAACAAACTTATAAGTGTGCAAAATGTAGTAAGTATTTAGAATATTCTGTTAAAATTACAAAGTTTTATGTAAGAAATAAAACTATTTCAAGGAAGAGTATATCTGAACAAGCACTTCCTTTCACTTTAGTTTTAACAACATGCTGAAAAGCTATCAAGGCCCTTTATTTACATTCTAAAAGTATGAAATATGGTTTTGGGCATGGGACCTCCCTGAGTTCTCCACCATGGCTTAGCCCTGGACCCTAAATTTTTAGTTTTCTCAGTCATTTATGGGTTGAGAGATATGCATTATATGCCAGTGCTAATGTTATGATTTATATATTGCAGAATGTCTGTTGTAATAAACAGGTTACGGTTCAGCTAGTTTTGTGCTGGTTCCTCATCAGACCTTTATTATAATGTATGCAGCCAAAGTAACTTGCAGTAATTTTTTTTTTCTCAGCAGGATCTTTTGAAAATCTCTTGTTTGATACCATCTGCACAGTCAAAATACTTACCGTCCTCTGATTTTTAATAACACTACTTGTTACATGAGATAAACTATAAGGTTTTTTTCAGAAAGACTTAATGGAACCTGATCAGTTATCAGGTGTTTTTTTTCACAGAGACTTAACTGGAACCTGAGATTCCTTTTTTTCTTTTGTTTGAATAAGAAATACAGAATCTTTATATATTAAATATTGTTTTTTTTCTGTTAGATCTGTAGTGTTGTACAACTGATACTTACTACTTTGACTCATCATAAATACTGTTTATAAGTGAAAACTAGAGTTGTTTTAGTTTTTATTACGAGTTACTTTGGTTTTTCCAATCAAGTAATGTAAATATCTTCTCAGCCTTCTAAGTTCACAAAATGAAAACAGTTATTCTGTTGATTCAGTTTTATGGCTTCTGACATTGCACTAAATATAGATTTTATTCTTTATTTAGTTCATTTCTAGATTTTTATTTATCATATATTGTTAAATAAAGCCTAAAAGTTTGGTTTTAAAATGAAGTCAGTTCAGATGATATTTTTATTGCTGCTAGTAGGTTTTGTATCTTTACAGTGCAGAGTGAGTGGAGAAGTCACCCTTTCAAGTTTTTATATTTCAAATGAAACATTTTGAAGTAAAAAAATAATGCAAACGTAATTGTTAGTAAACCATAAAATTATTTATTATGTATTATCTTTATACAAGTTGTTATGATCATATATGTTTCTGTAGATGTTGTTCATAGAAGAGAGGATGCCCTTCTGGGTTTGCCAAGATTCGGGTTTAAACATGGAGCATTTCCTGATCTCCGTAGTAGCACAAGTCGTGGGTAAGACTTACTATATTCAGTTCATACAACACACATATAAAAATGGTGTACATTCTTCAGTTTGTTGTGTGACTGAGGTCTGTTGAAATACGAGACTAACAAGGTACTCTTTTGTTTGTTTCTTTACTCACGTAATACAACACAAATATAAAAATGGTGTACATTCTTCAGTTAGTTGTGTGACAGATCTGTTGAAATACGAGACTAACAAGGTACTCTTTTGTTTGTTTCTTTACTCACGTAATACAACACAAATATAGAAATGGTGTACATTCTTCAGTTAGTTGTGTGACAGATCTGTTGAAATACGAGACTAACAAGGTACTATTGTTTGTTTCTTTACTCACGTAATACAACACAAATATAAAAATGGTGTACATTCTTCAGTTGTGTGACTGAGGTCTGTTGAAATACGAGACTAACAAGGTACTCTTTTGTTTGTTTCTTTACTCACGTAATACAACACAAATATAAAAATGGTGTACATTCTTCAGTTAGTTGTGTGACGGATCTGTTGAAATACGAGACTAACAAGGTACTCTTTTGTTTGTTTCTTTACTCACGTAATACAACACACACATAAAAATGGTGTACATTCTTCAGTTAGTTGTGTGACTGAGGTCTGTTGAAATACGAGACTAACAAGGTACTCTTTTGTTTGTTTGTTTACTCACATAATACAACACAAATATAAAAATGGTGTACATTCTTCAGTTAGTTGTGTGACTGAGGTCTGTTGAAATACGAGACTAACAAGGTACTCTTTTGTTTGTTTGTTTACTCACGTAATACAACACAAATATAAAAATGGTGTACATTCTTCAGTTAGTTGTGTGACTGAGGTCTGTTGAAATACGAGACTAACAAGGTACTCTTTTGTTTGTTTGTTTACTCACGTAATACAACACAAATATAAAAATGGTGTACATTCTTCAGTTTGTGTGACAGATCTGTTGAAATACGAGACTAACAAGGTACTCTTTTGTTTGTTTCTTTACTCACGTAATACAACACAAATATAAAAATGGTGTACATTCTTCAGTTTGTTGTGTGACTGAGGTCTGTTGAAATACGAGACTAACAAGGTACTCTTTTGTTTGTTTCTTTACTCACGTAATACAACACATATAAAAATGGTGTACATTCTTCAGTTAGTTGTGTGACAGATCTGTTGAAATACGAGACTAACAAGGTACTCTTTTGTTTGTTTCTTTACTCACGTAATACAACACAAATATAGAAATGGTGTACATTCTTCAGTTGTGTGACTGAGGTCTGTTGAAATACGAGACTAACAAGGTACTCTTTTGTTTGTTTGTTTACTCACGTAATACAACACAAATATAGAAATGGTGTACATTCTTCAGTTAGTTGTGTGACTGAGGTCTGTTGAAATACGAGACTAACAAGGTACTCTTGTTTGTTTCTTTACTCACGTAATACAACACAAATATAAAAATGGTGTACATTCTTCAGTTAGTTGTGTGACAGATCTGTTGAAATACGAGACTAACAAGGTACTCTTTTGTTTGTTTCTTTACTCACGTAATACAACACAAATATAGAAATGGTGTACATTCTTCAGTTAGTTGTGTGACAGATCTGTTGAAATACTGAGACTAACAAGGTACTCTTTTGTTTGTTTCTTTACTCACGTAATACAACACAAATATAGAAATGGTGTACATTCTTCAGTTAGTTGTGTGACAGATCTGTTGAAATACGAGACTAACAAGGTACTCTTTTGTTTGTTTCTTTACTCACGTAATACAACACAAATATAGAAATGGTGTACATTCTTCAGTTAGTTGTGTGACAGATCTGTTGAAATACGAGACTAACAAGGTACTCTTGTTTGTTTCTTTACTCACGTAATACAACACAAATATAAAAATGGTGTACATTCTTCAGTTAGTTGTGTGACAGATCTGTTGAAATACGAGACTAACAAGGTACTCTTTTGTTTGTTTCTTTACTCAGTAATACAACACAAATATAGAAATGGTGTACATTCTTCAGTTAGTTGTATGACTGAGGTCTGTTGAAATACGAGACTAACAAGGTACTCTTTTGTTTGTTTGTTTACTCACGTAATACAACACAAATATAAAAATGGTGTACATTCTTCAGTTAGTTGTGTGACTGAGGTCTGTTGAAATACGAGACTAACAAGGTACTCTTTTGTTTGTTTCTTTACTCACGTAATACAACACAAATATAAAAATGGTGTACATTCTTCAGTTAGTTGTGTGACAGATCTGTTGAAATACGAGACTAACAAGGTACTCTTTTGTTTGTTTCTTTACTCACGTAATACAACACAAATATAGAAATGGTGTACATTCTTCAGTTGTGTGACTGAGGTCTGTTGAAATACGAGACTAACAAGGTACTCTTTTGTTTGTTTCTTTACTCACGTAATACAACACAAATATAAAAATGGTGTACATTCTTCAGTTAGTTGTGTGACTGAGGTCTGTTGAAATACGAGACTAACAAGGTACTCTTGTTTGTTTCTTTACTCACGTAATACAACACACATATAAAAATGGTGTACATTCTTCAGTTAGTTGTGTGACAGATCTGTTGAAATACGAGACTAACAAGGTACTCTTTTGTTTGTTTCTTTACTCACGTAATACAACACAAATATAGAAATGGTGTACATTCTTCAGTTAGCTGTATGACTGAGGTCTGTTGAAATACGAGACTAACAAGGTACTCTTTTGTTTGTTTGTTTACTCACGTAATACAACACAAATATAAAAATGGTGTACATTCTTCAGTTAGTTGTGTGACAGATCTGTTGAAATACGAGACTAACAAGGTACTCTTTTGTTTGTTTCTTTACTCACGTAATACAACACAAATATAGAAATGGTGTACATTCTTCAGTTAGTTGTGTGACTGAGGTCTGTTGAAATACGAGACTAACAAGGTACTCTTTTGTTTGTTTGTTTACTCACGTAATACAACACAAATATAGAAATGGTGTACATTCTTCAGTTAGTTGTGTGACAGATCTGTTGAAATACGAGACTAACAAGGTACTCTTTTGTTTGTTTCTTTACTCACGTAATACAACACAAATATAGAAATGGTGTACATTCTTCAGTTAGTTGTGTGACTGAGGTCTGTTGAAATCTGAGACTAACAAGGTACTCTTTTGTTTGTTTGTTTACTCACGTAATACAACACAAATATAAAAATGGTGTACATTCTTCAGTTAGTTGTGTGACTGAGGTCTGTTGAAATACGAGACTAACAAGGTACTCTTTTGTTTGTTTCTTTACTCACGTAATACAACACAAATATAAAAATGGTGTACATTCTTCAGTTTGTTGTGTGACAGATCTGTTGAAATACGAGACTAACAAGGTACTCTTTTGTTTGTTTGTTTACTCACATAATACAACACAAATATAGAAATGGTGTACATTCTTCAGTTGTGTGACTGAGGTCTGTTGAAATCTGAGACTAACAAGGTACTCTTTTGTTTGTTTGTTTACTCACGTAATACAACACAAATATAAAAATGGTGTACATTCTTCAGTTAGTTGTGTGACTGAGGTCTGTTGAAATCTGAGACTAACAAGGTACTTTTGTTTGTTTCTTTACTCACGTAATACAACACAAATATAAAAATGGTGTACATTCTTCAGTTTGTTGTGTGACAGATCTGTTGAAATACGAGACTAACAAGGTACTCTTTTGTTTGTTTCTTTACTCACGTAATACAACACAAATATAGAAATGGTGTACATTCTTCAGTTAGTTGTGTGACTGAGGTCTGTTGAAATACGAGACTAACAAGGTACTCTTTTGTTTGTTTCTTTACTCACGTAATACAACACAAATATAGAAATGGTGTACATTCTTCAGTTAGTTGTGTGACAGATCTGTTGAAATACGAGACTAACAAGGTACTCTTTTGTTTGTTTCTTTACTCAGTAATACAACACAAATATAGAAATGGTGTACATTCTTCAGTTAGTTGTGTGACTGAGGTCTGTTGAAATACGAGACTAACAAGGTACTCTTTTGTTTGTTTGTTTACTCACGTAATACAACACAAATATAGAAATGGTGTACATTCTTCAGTTAGTTGTGTGACTGAGGTCTGTTGAAATACGAGACTAACAAGGTACTCTTTTGTTTGTTTCTTTACTCACGTAATACAACACAAATATAAAAATGGTGTACATTCTTCAGTTAGTTGTGTGACAGATCTGTTGAAATACGAGACTAACAAGGTACTCTTTTGTTTGTTTCTTTACTCACGTAATACAACACAAATATAGAAATGGTGTACATTCTTCAGTTAGTTGTGTGACAGGTCTGTTGAAATACGAGACTAACAAGGTACTCTTGTTTGTTTCTTTACTCACGTAATTACTTAGCATCGGTAAATATGGACTGTGGTCTACATTTTCTAATTATAAAGTGTTGTTTGATAAATTAAACCTACTTTTCAAAGAATTTAGTTATTAAGTTTACTTTGCTCTATTTTGAGGATCTATTTAAAAATATATTTAACTTCTGTGATTTAGACTATTAGAAGTTTAAACAAAGGCTGTTGGATATTTGTCAATGTTTGTGTATATTAGCTTTTGTATTTTGTGACTTTTATACAAAAATTATCTTTCACACAAATGTAATAAATTACAGTTGTTTTGTAAAGTTTATGGATTAAAGGTTGTTTTTGTGTCTGTCTGTAATATAAACCCAGTTTCATATTGGATTATTTGATTAAAATATGCTAATGAGGAAGACGTGTATTCTGAACTTATTTTAGCATAGAAGAAAAGTGAAAAATCTTTCAAACATTTCTGTTTCCAAGAAACACTCATAAAGAAAGTACACTAAATTAAAGATTATTTATATTTATTATCAGTGAACTTTATCATTTCATTAAATATTTCACATTTATATTTGATATCACAACTCTCCTTCACATTTATCACAGCCTATTACAATTTTTTTACTGTTCAATTAATGTAAACCTGTTACATTTTAGTAATAGAGTGTAAGGGAGCCATAAAGGGGGGGGGGTGGACCTTAAACTTTGTAATAAAATTAGTAATTTAACCTAAGGTAAAGACATAGCGTGAGATGACCTAGTGTAGAGCTAAGTATGTAAGATTTATCATGAAAGTAAATATATTTTAAACTTAAATAATAAAAACAAATAGTAAAAAACAAACTTCTGATCAACAGGGTTCCTTAATTAAAAATCAACACATTTTTTAGTTTATATATTTAATTTTATACTTTCAGTACATAGACTAAGAAAAATATTAGGTTATAATTTTGTTGTTAAACAACATGACATAAAAGTCATTATTGAAACGTGTTATACAAGGAACCACTTCTTTTCTATGTTAGCTTAATACATTAACAAGATACATGGATAAGAATATTAGTAATACTCAGATGTACACCCTCATCCATCCTAAGTATGGATGCACATCTATTCTTTTATATGTTAGCGTACTACATTAACAAGATACATGGATAAGAATATTGGTAATACTCAGTTGCCCACCCTCAAATTCCTAAGTATGGATGCACATCCATTCTTTTCTATGTTAGCTTACTACATTAACAAGATACATGGATAAGAATATTAGTAATACTCAGATGTACACCCTCATCCATCCTAAGTATGGATGCACATCTATTCTTTTATATGTTAGCGCACTACATTAACAAGATACATGGATAAGAATATTGGTAATACTCAGTTGCCCACCCTCAAATTCCTAAGTATGGATGCACATCCATTCTTTTCTATGTTAGCTTACTACATTAACAAGATACATGGATAAGAATATTAGTAATACTCAGTTGCACACCCTCAAATTCCTAAGTATGGATGCACAATTTCAAGTTTCTAGGTTATTTTCTCTTGAAGGTATGGGTCCCCCAGTGGTAGAGTAGTAAGTCTTTAGATTTATGATACTAAAATAAGGAGCTTGCTTCCCTTTGGTGTCCACATATACACAGATACAACCTTTTATTATTATTATTATATATCCGTTATTCATTTACAGGGCATAATTAAGATCATGTTATTGTAGTCATCTTTCTGATTGAAATATTTCTGTTTCTGATTTTAGAAAATTTGTTTTTCTCTTTATTAACTTTGTAATTAGAGAATGTTTATTTAATTGTTAGTGTGATAAAACTTTGTTTTTTACCATTAGGTTCACGTCGTTCCACACCAGTTTTAATGATTCTTCTCCAAAAGCCAGTGTAAGGAGAACCACTACGTCCACACGATTTCTAAATGGAAAAAAGATAGAAGAGAAAAAGTAAGTTTTAACATGGAAGACAAAATATCATTTATAACTTGTCTCTCTGAAACACATCAGTAAAGCAGTAGTAGTGAAATGTTGCCTAGAAAAGCAAGACGTTTATTAATTTATTTGTTTAAAGAGCCCACAGGTATCTTATGTTAATTGGAAGTTATTGACAGTTTGGAATTTTCTTATTTTAATGACAGAAAAACAAAATCTTGATTGGTTTTATGTGTTTTAAAAACATTGTTTTAAGTGTGAGGTAAGAGCAAAATAAGTGAAAATTGATAAATATCTCTGTAAAATAAGAATAAACAAAATATTGTGTAGATTTACACCA
The DNA here is from genome assembly GCF_004210375.1 of Tachypleus tridentatus. NCBI lineage: Eukaryota > Metazoa > Arthropoda > Merostomata > Xiphosura > Limulidae > Tachypleus > Tachypleus tridentatus. The sequence goes on along the minus strand of NC_134836.1, from coordinate 129,804,610 downwards.
AAATATGGTGAATACCTTATACTGACATTCACTACATAACTACCATTCGATGTGGATTCCTGTACGTGGTGAGGAGACCTCCCAGAGAAGATTCTGTTCTTACAGTTTACCTCCTCTGGGATCTAAACATCTACCTGTGTGTTTGCCGTGCGTGGTAACCCGTGAAGGGGAGGAGAGAATCCTGGTGGTTGAGGGGTCCAACACACCACTTTGGCCTTGAATTCCTGTAAATGGGCAGTTTTGGGACAGCCACCCCAGGATCAATCAGCTAATCCATTTGGGCCAGGGCCATCTGAGTTCCAGCATAGGACGTCCACAACAGGTGTTGTAAACATTGTGTCTGACACTGGTATTCGGGTATATAGTGCTCACGAAACCCTGGTGTTGCTGCAGTGCCCTTAAGGCACTGTAGTGTGTCTTCTTGTAGGGCTCCATGGTGGGTGGGGTCAGAGGGCACTGAAAATTTTTCTATTTATTATGGATACTCCTAAAACAAAAAAAATAACATAACTTGAAACCATCAAGAAAAACCCGACTACTGGAAAACGACCACACATTGATGTATCTGTACGGCCTAACTCACCACTTGAATCTGTCCCCCAATTTCTAATTTTGTATTCCTTAAGTGACAAACCTCTAGGGCAGATGTCCTCATTTTTTATTCAGAAGGGCTTGCTGGCTCCCCTAAATCAGTAAAAAAAAGCTACATTTGGGTCACATCTTAGTGGAGACATCTTTATCACAGCATTCCAAATTCCTCCTGACATCAAAGGCCTTGGAGGGACATATCCATTGAAGTTATTCCTCATTCCACTTTGAATACTTCCAGAGGAGTCAAAGTTGAAAGAGATTTAAGGACTGTCCCCAAATCGGAGATCCTCGCAGGTGTCACCAACCAAGGTGTCACAGCATTATACCCAATCTTCACTCAAAAAGATGGAATTCTGGAACCAACAAATGTTCTAATACTAACATTTACTGTACCACGTCCTCCCACCACAATAAAAGCAGGATATCTGAATTGTAAAGTGCAACCTTTTATTCCTAATCCTAGACAATGTTTCCATTGTCAACAATTTGGTCATTCAAAACAATCTTGCCATGGTTCCTTGACCTGTGCCTGTTGTGGTGGTTAAGACCGTAATGCCACTGAATGCCAACTCGAACCACATTGTATAAACTGTAATGATACACATCCTTCTTATTTTACCTCTTGCTCTAAATTGGTAGAAGAAAAAGATGTACAATGTCTAAAGACAGTTAACAATCTCACTTACACAGAGGCTTGAAAATTATTATTACCTATTCTGACCAGAACTTATGCTGCTGTAACTTGTTCTACTACTATAGTAGGAGTTCAAACAGATCTTACCCTATCCACTACACAATCTTCACCAGAAAATCTTAATGAAACACTTCCCAAAATCAACACAGTTCATGAATCAGTGTCTCCTTCCATCTCTGTCCTGACCACACCTTTCAGTTATTGCCAAACTTCACCTTCTTCAAGTCAAGATGTTTCTATGGAGTCTCCCTCTCTTGATACCCCAAAAATTAAACAAACAACTCGTCTGCACCCTCAGTCATTAGTACGTGTACCAGTAAATTCAGATCCGACCATTTGTGCTAGAGCAGGATCCATAGAGGGCGATAGACTCGCATCCAATAAAGACAACAAGCAAGATTGTAAGCAGAAGGGCTCTCTACCATCTTCTCCTCTGAAATAATTACACATGGCCACACTAATTCAATGGAACTGTTGAGGTTTCCAATCAAATGTGACTGACATCAAACATCTGATTGATTTTTATCATCCCATATGTCTTTCTTTGCAGGACACATTTCTACAGCCTACAAATACAGTTACTATCTGCCACTATTCATTATACCGGAATGACAGGCTATGTGTAGGACGGGGACATGGGGGATTTGCATTGCTGGTTGATCAGCATGTGCCCACCCGGTCCCTGTCATTGAGCACACCCTTGGAGGCAGTAGCTATCTGTGTCTACTTGGATTGTACCCTCACTATTTGCTCTCTATACCTTACACCTGAAATGCTTTATAATCAATCAGACCTTGATACCCTCATTGAGCAACTGCCTACCCCCTTTATAATCTTGGGAGATTTCAATGGGCATAATCCCCTCTGGGGTAGCTCCCATATTGATATGAGAGGGCTTGCCATATAGCATATGTTCATGAACAACAACCTAGCTCCATTCAATACTGGCTCTTACACATATTTTCATGCACCTAGTCAGTCATTTACAGCTATAGATCTTTCTGTCTGTTCTCCTTCGCTACTCACTCACTTTTCCTGGGAGGCTGACGTTAATTCACAAGGTAGTGATCATTTTCCCATTATCTTACGAGAGATTGGCCGTGGTCAGTACCACCCGACCAATGTACCCCGGTGGAAGTTGGTCTAGGCCAACTGGCCTTCTTTCAATACTCTCTTGGAACTTGATCCTGCCATCTTCTGTGAACCTCCATAGATGATTGTATAGCAACAGTAACCAACAGTATTATACAAGCTGCTACTCGATGCATCCCTACAACCTCAACATGCTCCCTATGGCATCCCTGTTCTTGGTGGAATTCTGCCTGTTTTATAACACAGAAAACTCAGAAGCATGCTTGGGATAAATTTCAAAGATACCCCACGATCTCAAACCGCAGTGCATTTCAGAAAGCTCGTGTACACGCTCGGCAAGATCATCATCAAAACAAGAAGGGATCTTGGATTTAATACACCTTCAGCATTTATTCAACCATCAGCACAAAAGTTATATGGGATAAGGTCTGAAGGGTGAGTGGAAGATATACTTCTGCCTCCCTCTTTATCTTAATATCTGATGGCCATGAAGTTGCACAGAACATAGCCAATACTCTTGGGGACTTCTTCTCTCGTGTATCTAGCTCTTTGAACTTATCCCCTTCCTTTTTAATCATTAAAACACAAGTGGAGCATCTGCCTCTTTCCTTTTCAACTGACCATTCCTATAACTACAATTGCCCTCTTACACTGATGGAACTCGGACTTGCCATTCATTGGTCTGGCAATACATCAGTCGGACCTGATAATATACATTATGAGATATTATGCCACCTTTCCCAGAACTCTTACTATTCTCCTAGCTGTCTTTAATCGGATATGGCAGGAAAACGTCTATCCAGATGCATGGCGACAAGCTATCATACTCTCTATTCTGAAACCTAGAAAGGATCCAACTATTCCTTTGAATTACTTTGCTATGACAAGTTGTCTCAGTAAGATCTTAGAGAGGATAATCAATGCCTGTCTCGTTTGGTTTCTTGAATCAAACAACCTACTCTCACCCACCCAGTGTGGATTCTGACAACAGAGCTCCACCATGGACCACCTGATTCAACTTGAAACTTCAATCAGAGAAGCCTTTCTCAAATGCCATCTTGTATCAATATTCTTTGGCATTGAGAAAGCTTATGATACAACATGAAGGTATGACATTTTGTGAGACCTCCATATATATGGGTTACGTGGCCATTTGCCAATTTTTATTAAAATTTTTTAATGGACAGGAGATTCCGAGTTCATGTGGGTTTCACACTTTTCGGTATAAAGATTAATGCCATCACTGAACAACTCCCTCTTACTGTTGCAAATGGGTTCTATGTCGATGGCTTTCATATCTCATGTCAGTTGTTGAACATGAGGTATATTGAGTGGCATCTACAGAATGCCCTCAATTGTTTATTGAAGTGGACCACAGCAAACGGCTTTACCTTCTCTCTCTCTCTCTCTAAAACCGTTTGCATGCACTTTTGCCACAAATGGGGTATTCACCCTGGTCCTGAACTCTGTATTGGTTATGCTGCCTGTGGTCTCTGAGACTAAGTTCTTGGGGCTTATCTTTGACTGTAAGCTAACCTTTATACCACACATCAAGCAGCTACGGGTCAAATGTACAATAGCACTGAACATCCTCCGTATCCTCTCTTCCACACTTGGGGAGCAGATCGACATTCTGTGCTAAAGATATGTCGTGCTCTTATTAGATCGAAACTTGACTATGGATCAATGGTCTATGGCTCTGCCAGATCATCGGCCTTGAAGATGCTAGACCCTATTCATCATCAAAGACTTCAGCTCTGCACTGGGGCTTTTTGCACTTCTCAATTCAGAGCTTATACACAGTCTCATGAACCTTCTTTGCACCTTTGCCATTTGCAACTGTCTTTACTATATGCTTCAAAACTTCATTCCTTACCAAAGCATCCCACCTGGGGTTGTGTTTTCCTTCTTTGATGGGCCATGAGCAGAATCCCCTCTACAGTTTCTGTGTTCACTGCTGAACTGTATGCCATTTCTCTTGCCCTTGATCACATGGAAACTAAGCAGTACTCAAACTGCATGATTTATACTGACTCGCTTAGTTCTGTACTGGCCCTAGAATCGCTTCACGTTGGTCCACATCCTGTTCTCGCCAATATTCAAAACTGACTGGCCCATTTCTCTTTAACATCTACTTCTATCCAGTTTTTCTGGATACTTGGCCACATTGGTATATGCGGGAACCAGCTTGCCGACACTGCAGCTAAGTCTCTCTGCTCTGGCATGATCACTGCTGTGGCTCTCTCATACCTGGACTATGGTCCTGTATTCAAGGCTTGGCTCTGTGCCAGCTGGCAGTTGACTTGGAGTGAGCAATGCGAAAACAAGCTTTTCCAAATAAAACCCTATATTGTACTTTGGCTGTCTTGTTACCATAAGGATTGGAAAGAGGAAGTTGTTGTAACTAGATTATCCATTGGTCACAGTTTTTTAACTTATTGTTTTCTTTCATCTAAAACTGATGCACCAGTGTGTAGTTTGTGTAACACTCAGATCACAATAAGCCACATTTTACTTTCTTGTCATCGTTATGATTCACAACGACAGCACCATTTTAAGCATGTTCTGTCCCAAGGTTTGTCCATCATGTTAGAAAGTGTTATTGATGATGGTGACACTGTCCACCTTAATGTTTTCAATGCCATTTAAGTTTTTTAATTTATACATTAAACCTTTTTAATGTGGCTTCCTTTTAAAAATCACAGTTCATCTCGTTCAATTTGAAATTAGAAACTGACCATAACATTAAGTAACTCGAAACCAGGACTGGAAAGGTCAACTTCAGGTGTCTGACAGTGGTTTTTGTACTTTCATGTTAGTCTTCCTGGCGAGTTATGATTGTTACAGTCATGCTACAGAGAATCCTTTACAACTTGAATCACTCTAGTTTTTCTTTTGATGTTGTAGACTAGATGTAAACATTGGTTTTATGCTATTTATATATTTACTTTTTAACTTGTTTTACCTTAATTTCCTTTTATGTATTTTACTGAATTTACTTTTACCTTTTTTACTGGACCTTTGGTGCCAATAGCCTAGCTGCTTTGTGCCATAAAACACTAAATCAACCAACCAACCACTAATCATGGTAGCATTGATTGGAAACAAACTGGCTCTTTCAGTTTTCATGGTAGTATGGATTGTAAACAAACCAACTCTTTCAGTTGTCATGGTAGTATCAATTGGAAACAAACCAACTCTTTCAGTAATCATGGTAGTATGAATTGAAAACAAACCAGCTCTTTCAGTTGTCATGGTAGTATGGATTGGAAAGAAACCAACTCTTTCAGTTGTCATGGTAGTATGGATTGGAAACAAACCAACTCTTTCAGTTGTCATGGTAGTATGAATTGGAAACAAACCAACTCTTTCAGTAATCATGGTAGTATGAATTGGAAACAAACCAGCTCTTTCAGTAATCATGGTAGTATGAATTGGAAACAAACCAGCTCTTTCAGTAATCATGGTTGTATGAATTGGAAACAAACCAGCTCTTTCAGTTGTCATGGTAGTATGAATTGGAAACAAACCAGCTCTTTCAATAATCATGGTAGTATGAATTGGAAACAAACCAGCTCTTTCAGTGGTCATGGTAGTATGAATTGGAAACAAACCAGCTCATTCAGTAATCATCGTAGTATGAATTGGAAACAAACCAACTCTTTCAGTGGTCATGGTAGTATGAATTGGAAACAAACCAGCTCTTTCAGTTGTCATGGTAGTAGGAATTGGAAACAAACCAACTCTTTCAGTTGTCATGTTAGTATGAATTGGAAACAAACCAACTCTTTCAGTAATCATGGTAGTATGAATTGGAAACAAACCAGCTCTTTCAGTAATCATGGGAGTATGAATTGGAAACAAACCAGCTCTTTCAGTAATCATGGTAGTATGAATTGGAAACAAACCAGCTCTTTCAGTTGACATGGTAGTATGAATTGGAAACAAACCAACTCTTTCAGTAATCATGGTAGTATGAATTGGAAACAAACCAACTCTTTCAGTAATCATGGTAGTATGAATTGGAAACAAACCAACTCTTTCAGTTGTCATGGTAGTATGAATTGGAAACAAACCAACTCTTTCAGTAATCATGGTAGTATGAATTGGAAACAAACCAGCTCTTTCAGTGGTCATGGTAGTATGAATTGGAAACAAACCAGCTCTTTCAGTAATCATCGTAGTATGAATTGGAAACAAACCAACTCTTTCAGTGGTCATGGTAGTATGAATTGGAAACAAACCAGCTCTTTCAGTTGTCATGGTAGTATGAATTGGAAACAAACCAACTCTTTCAGTTGTCATGGTAGTATGAATTGGAAACAAGCCAGCTCTTTCAGTAATCATGGTAGTATGAATTGGAAACAAACCAACTCTTTCAGTTGTCATGGTAGTATGAATTGGAAACAAACCAGCTCTTTCAGTTGTCAGGGTAGTATGAATTGGAAACAAACCAACTCTTTCAGTAATCATGGTAGTATGAATTGGAAACAAACCAACTCTTTCAGTAATCATGGTAGTATGAATTGGAAACAAACCAACTCTTTCAGTTGTCATGGTAGTATGAATTGGAAACAAACCAACTCTTTCAGTAATCATGGTAGTATGAATTGGAAACAAACCAACTCTTTCAGTAATCATGGTAGTATGAATTGGAAACAAACCAACTCTTTCAGTTGTCATGGTAGTATGAATTGGAAACAAACCAACTCTTTCAGTAATCGTCGTAGTATGAATTGGAAACAAACCAGCTCTTTCAGTAATCGTCGAAGTATGAATTGGAAACAAACCAACTCTTTCAGTTGTCATGGTAGTATGAATTGGAAACAAACCAACTCTTTCAGTTGTCATGGTAGTATGAATTGGAAACAAACCAACTCTTTCAGTAATCATGGTAGTATGAATTGGAAACAAACTAGCTCTTTCAGTAATCATGGTAATATGAATTGGAAACAAACCAACTCTTTCAGTAATCATGGTAGTATGAATTGGAAACAAACCAGCTCTTTCAGTTGTCATGGTAGTATGAATTGGAAACAAACCAGCTCTTTCAGTTGTCATGGTAGTATGAATTGGAAACAAACCAGCTCTTTCAATAATCATGGTAGTATGAATTGGAAACAAACCAGCTCTTTCAGTGGTCATGGTAGTATGAATTGGAAACAAACCAGCTCTTTCAGTAATCATCGTAGTATGAATTGGAAACAAACCAACTCTTTCAGTGGTCATGGTAGTATGAATTGGAAACAAACCAGCTCTTTCAGTTGTCATGGTAGTATGAATTGGAAACAAACCAACTCTTTCAGTTGTCATGGTAGTATGAATTGGAAACAAACCAACTCTTTCAGTTGTCATGGTAGTATGAATTGGAAACAAGCCAGCTCTTTCAGTAATCATGGTAGTATGAATTGGAAACAAACCAACTCTTTCAGTTGTCATGGTAGTATGAATTGGAAACAAACCAGCTCTTTCAGTTGTCATGGTAGTATGAATTGGAAACAAACCAACTCTTTCAGTAATCATGGTAGTATGAATTGGAAACAAACCAACTCTTTCAGTAATCATGGTAGTATGAATTGGAAACAAACCAACTCTTTCAGTTGTCATGGTAGTATGAATTGGAAACAAACCAACTCTTCCAGTAATCATGGTAGTATGAATTGGAAACAAACCAACTCTTTCAGTAATCATGGTAGTATGAATTGGAAACAAACCAACTCTTTCAGTAATCATGGTAGTATGAATTGGAAACAAACCAACTCTTTCAGTAATCATGGTAGTATGAATTGGAAACAAACCAACTCTTCCAGTAATCATGGTAGTATGAATTGGAAACAAACCAACTCTTTCAGTAATCATGGTAGTATGAATTGGAAACAAACCAACTCTTCCAGTAATCATGGTAGTATGAATTGGAAACAAACCAACTCTTTCAGTAATCATGGTAGTATGAATTGGAAACAAACCAACTCTTTCAGTGGTCATGGTAGTATGAATTGGAAACAAACCAGCTCTTTCAGTTGTCATGGTAGTATGAATTGGAAACAAACCAGCTCTTTCAGTTGTCATGGTAGTATGAATTGGAAACAAACCAACTCTTTCAGTTGTCATGGTAGTATGAATTGGAAACAAACCAGCTCTTTCAGTAATCATGGTAGTATGAATTGGAAACAAACCAGCTCTTTCAGTAATCATGGTAGTATGAATTGGAAACAAACCAGCTCTTTCAGTAATCATGGTAGTATGAATTGGAAACAAACCAGCTCTTGCAGTAATCATGGTAGTATGAATTGGAAACAAACCAGCTCTTTCAGTAATCATGGTAGTATGAATTGGAAACAAACCAACTCTTTCAGTTGTCATGGTAGTATGAATTGGAAACAAACTAGCTCTTTCAGTTGACATGGTAGTATGAATTGGAAACAAACCAACTCTTTCAGTTGACATGATAGTATGAATTGGAAACAAACTATTTCAGTTGACATGGTAGTATGAATTGGAAACAAACTATTTCAGTTGACATGGTAGTATGAATTGGAAACAAACTATTTCAGTTGACATGGTAGTATGAATTGGAAACAAACCAACTCTTTCAGTAATCATGGTAGTATGAATTGGAAACAAACCAACTCTTTCAGTTGTCATGGTAGTATGAATTGGAAACAAACCAACTCTTCCAGTAATCATGGTAGTATGAATTGGAAACAAACCAACTCTTTCAGTAATCATGGTAGTATGAATTGGAAACAAACCAACTCTTTCAGTAATCATGGTAGTATGAATTGGAAACAAACCAACTCTTTCAGTAATCATGGTAGTATGAATTGGAAACAAACCAACTCTTTCAGTAATCATGGTAGTATGAATTGGAAACAAACCAACTCTTCCAGTAATCATGGTAGTATGAATTGGAAACAAACCAACTCTTTCAGTAATCATGGTAGTATGAATTGGAAACAAACCAACTCTTCCAGTAATCATGGTAGTATGAATTGGAAACAAACCAACTCTTTCAGTAATCATGGTAGTATGAATTGGAAACAAACCAACTCTTTCAGTGGTCATGGTAGTATGAATTGGAAACAAACCAGCTCTTTCAGTTGTCATGGTAGTATGAATTGGAAACAAACCAGCTCTTTCAGTTGTCATGGTAGTATGAATTGGAAACAAACCAACTCTTTCAGTTGTCATGGTAGTATGAATTGGAAACAAACCAGCTCTTTCAGTAATCATGGTAGTATGAATTGGAAACAAACCAGCTCTTTCAGTAATCATGGTAGTATGAATTGGAAACAAACCAGCTCTTTCAGTAATCATGGTAGTATGAATTGGAAACAAACCAGCTCTTTCAGTAATCATGGTAGTATGAATTGGAAACAAACCAGCTCTTTCAGTAATCATGGTAGTATGAATTGGAAACAAACCAACTCTTTCAGTTGTCATGGTAGTATGAATTGGAAACAAACCAGCTCTTTCAGTAATCATGGTAGTATGAATTGGAAACAAACTAGCTCTTTCAGTTGACATGGTAGTATGAATTGGAAACAAACCAACTCTTTCAGTTGACATGATAGTATGAATTGGAAACAAACTATTTCAGTTGACATGGTAGTATGAATTGGAAACAAACTATTTCAGTTGACATGGTAGTATGAATTGGAAACAAACCAACTCTTTCAGTAATCATGGTAGTATGAATTGGAAACAAACCAGCTCTTTCAGTAATCATGGTAATATGAATTGGAAACAAACCAGCTCTTTCAGTAATCATGGTAGTATGAATTGGAAACAAACCAGCTCTTTCAGTTGTCATGGTAGTATGAATTGGAAACAAACCAACTCTTTCAGTTGTCATGGTAGTATGAATTGGAAACAAACCAGCTCTTTCAGTAATCATGGTAGTATGAATTGGAAACAAACCAACTCTTTCAGTTGTCATGGTAGTATGAATTGGAAACAAACCAGCTCTTTCAGTTGTCATGGTAGTATGAATTGGAAACAAACCAACTCTTTCAGTAATCATGGTAGTATGAATTGGAAACAAACCAACTCTTTCAGTAATCATGGTAGTATGAATTGGAAACAAACCAACTCTTTCAGTAATCATGGTAGTATGAATTGGAAACAAACCAACTCTTTCAGTAATCATGGTAGTATGAATTGGAAACAAACCAACTCTTTCAGTAATCATAGTAGTATGAATTGGAAACAAACCAACTCTTTCAGTTGTCATGGTAGTATGAATTGGAAACAAACCAACTCTTTCAGTAATCGTCGTAGTATGAATTGGAAACAAACCAGCTCTTTCAGTAATCGTCGTAGTATGAATTGGAAACAAACCAACTCTTTCAGTTGTCATGGTAGTATGAATTGGAAACAAACCAGCTCTTTCAGTAATCATGGTAGTATGAATTGGAAACAAACCAGCTCTTTCAGTAATCATGGTAGTATGAATTGGAAACAAACCAGCTCTTTCAGTAATCATGGTAATATGAATTGGAAACAAACCAGCTCTTTCAGTAATCATGGTAGTATGAATTGGAAACAAACCAGCTCTTTCAGTAATCATGGTAGTATGAATTGGAAACAAACCAGCTCTTTCAGTAATCATGGTAGTATGAATTGGAAACAAACCAGCTCTTTCAGTTGTCATGGTAGTATGAATTGGAAACAAACCAGCTCTTTCAGTTGTCATGGTAGTATGAATTGGAAACAAACCAGCTCTTTCAATAATCATGGTAGTATGAATTGGAAACAAACCAGCTCTTTCAGTGGTCATGGTAGTATGAATTGGAAACAAACCAGCTCTTTCAGTAATCATGGTAGTATGAATTGGAAACAAACCAACTCTTTCAGTGGTCATGGTAGTATGAATTGGAAACAAACCAGCTCTTTCAGTTGTCATGGTAGTATGAATTGGAAACAAACCAACTCTTTCAGTAATCATGGTAGTATGAATTGGAAACAAACCAACTCTTTCAGTTGTCATGGTAGTATGAATTGGAAACAAACCAGCTCTTTCAGTAATCATGGTAGTATGAATTGGAAACAAACCAATTCTTTCAGTTGTCATGGTAGTATGAATTGGAAACAAACCAGCTCTTTCAGTTGTCATGGTAGTATGAATTGGAAACAAACCAACTCTTTCAGTAATCATGGTAGTATGAATTGGAAACAAACCAACTCTTTCAGTAATCATGGTAGTATGAATTGGAAACAAACCAACTCTTTCAGTTGTCATGGTAGTATGAATTGGAAACAAACCAACTCTTTCAGTAATCATGGTAGTATGAATTGGAAACAAACCAACTCTTTCAGTAGTCATGGTAGTATGAATTGGAAACAAACCAACTCTTTCAGTTGTCATGGTAGTATGAATTGGATACAAACCAGCTCTTTCAGTAATCATGGTAGTATGAATTGGATACAAACCAGCTCTTTCAGTAATCATGGTAGTATGAATTGGAAACAAACCAACTCTTTCAGTGGTCATGGTAGTATGAATTGGAAACAAACCAGCTCTTTCAGTTGTCATGGTAGTATGAATTGGAAACAAACTATTTCAGTTGACATGATAGTATGAATTGGAAACAAACTAATTCAGTTGACATGGTAGTATGAATTGGAAACAAACTATTTCAGTTGACATGGTAGTATGAATTGGAAACAAACCAACTCTTTCAGTAATCATGGTAGTATGAATTGGAAACAAACCAGCTCTTTCAGTAATCATGGTAATATGAATTGGAAACAAACCAGCTCTTTCAGTAATCATGGTAATATGAATTGGAAACAAACCAGCTCTTTCAGTAATCATGGTAGTATGAATTGGAAACAAACCAGCTCTTTCAGTAATCATGGTAGTATGAATTGGAAACAAACCAGCTCTTTCAGTTGACATGGTAGTATGAATTGGAAACAAACCAACTCTTTCAGTTGACATGATAGTATGAATTGGAAACAAACCAGCTCTTTCAGTAATCATGGTAGTATGAATTGGAAACAAACCAACTCTTTCAGTGGTCATGGTAGTATGAATTGGAAACAAACCAGCTCTTTCAGTAATCATGGTAGTATGAATTGGAAACAAACCAACTCTTTCAGTGGTCATGGTAGTATGAATTGGAAACAAACCAACTCTTTCAGTTGTCATGGTAGTATGAATTGGAAACAAACCAGCTCTTTCAGTAATCATGGTAGTATGAATTGGAAACAAACCAGCTCTTTCAGTAATCATGGTAGTATGAATTGGAAACAAACCAACTCTTTCAGTTGTCATGGTAGTATGAATTGGAAACAAACCACCAGCTCTTTCAGTAATCATGGTAGTATGAATTGGAAACAAACCAGCTATTTCAGTAATCATGGTAGTATGAATTGGAAACAAGCTCTTTCAGTTGTCATGGTAATATGAATTGGAAACAAACCAGCTCTCTTTCAGTAATCATGGTAGTATGAATTGGAAACAAACCAGCTCTTTCACATGGTAGTATGAATTGGAAACAAACCAGCTCTTTCAGTAATCATGGTAGTATGAATTGGAAACAAACCACTCTTTCAGTTGTCATGGTAGTATGAATTGGAAACAAACCAGCTCTTTCAGTTGTAATCATGGTAGTATGAATTGGAAACAAACCAGCTCTTTCAGTAATCATGGTAGTATGAATTGGAAACAAACCAGCTCTTTCAGTAATCATGGTAGTATGAATTGGAAACAAACCAGCTCTTTCAGTAATCATGGTAGTATGAATTGGAAACAAACCAGCTATTTCAGTTGACATGATAGTATGAATTGGAAACAAACCATTTCAGTTGACATGGTAATATGAATTGGAAACAAACCAGCTCTTTCAGTAATCATGGTAGTATGAATTGGAAACAAACCAACTCTTTCAGTAATCATGGTAGTATGAATTGGAAACAAACCAACTCTTTCAGTAATCATGGTAGTATGAATTGGAAACAAACCAGCTCTTTCAGTAATCATGGTAGTATGAATTGGAAACAAACCAGCTCTTTCAGTAATCATGGTAGTATGAATTGGAAACAAACCAGCTCTTTCAGTAATCATGGTAGTATGAATTGGAAACAAACCAGCTCTTTCAGTAATCATGGTAGTATGAATTGGAAACAAACCAGCTCTTTCAGTTGACATGGTAGTATGAATTGGAAACAAACCAACTCTTTCAGTTGACATGATAGTATGAATTGGAAACAAACCAGCTCTTTCAGTAATCATGGTAGTATGAATTGGAAACAAACCAACTCTTTCAGTGGTCATGGTAGTATGAATTGGAAACAAACCAGCTCTTTCAGTAATCATGGTAGTATGAATTGGAAACAAACCAACTCTTTCAGTGGTCATGGTAGTATGAATTGGAAACAAACCAACTCTTTCAGTTGTCATGGTAGTATGAATTGGAAACAAACCAGCTCTTTCAGTAATCATGGTAGTATGAATTGGAAACAAACCAGCTCTTTCAGTAATCATGGTAGTATGAATTGGAAACAAACCAACTCTTTCAGTTGTCATGGTAGTATGAATTGGAAACAAATCAGCTCTTTCAGTAATCATGGTAGTATGAATTGGAAACAAACCAGCTCTTTCAGTAATCATGGTAGTATGAATTGGAAACAAACCAGCTATTTCAGTAATCATGGTAGTATGAATTGGAAACAAACCAGCTCTTTCAGTTGTCATGGTAATATGAATTGGAAACAAACCAGCTCTTTCAGTTGTCATGGTAGTATGAATTGGAAACAAACCAGCTCTTTCAGTGGTCATGGTAGTATGAATTGGAAACAAACCAGCTCTTTCAGTTGTCATGGTAGTATGAATTGGAAACAAACCAGCTCTTTCAGTAATCATGGTAGTATGAATTGGAAACAAACCAGCTATTTCAGTAATCATGGTAGTATGAATTGGAAACAAACCAGCTATTTCAGTAATCATGGTAGTATGAATTGGAAACAAACCAGCTCTTTCAGTAATCATGGTAATATGAATTGGAAACAAACCAGCTCTTTCAGTAATCATGGTAGTATGAATTGGAAACAAACCAGCTCTTTCAGTAATCATGGTAGTATGAATTGGAAACAAACCAGCTCTTTCAGTTGACATGATAGTATGAATTGGAAACAAACTATTTCAGTAATCATGGTAATATGAATTGGAAACAAACCAGCTTTTTCAGTAATTATGGTAATATGAATTGGAAACAAACCAGCTCTTTCAGTAATCATGGTAGTATGAATTGGAAACAAACCAGCTCTTTCAGTAATCATGGTAGTATGAATTGGAAACAAACCAGCTCTTTCAGTAATCATGGTAGTATGAATTGGAAACAAACCAGCTCTTTCAGTAATCATGGTAGTATGAATTGGAAACAAACCAGCTCTTTCAGTTGACATGGTAGTATGAATTGGAAACAAACCAACTCTTTCAGTTGACATGATAGTATGAATTGGAAACAAACTATTTCAGTTGACATGGTAGTATGAATTGGAAACAAACTATTTCAGTTGACATGGTAGTATGAATTGGAAACAAACTATTTCAGTTGACATGGTAGTATGAATTGGAAACAAACTATTTCAATTGACATGGTAGTATGAATTGGAAACAAACTATTTCAGTTGACATGGTAGTATGAATTGGAAACAAACTATTTCAGTTGACATGGTAGTATGAATTGGAAACAAACTATTTCAGTTGACATGGTAGTATGAATTGGAAACAAACCAACTCTTTCAGTAATAATGGTAGTATGAATTGGAAACAAACCAGCTCTTTCAGTAATCATGGTAATATGAATTGGAAACAAACCAGCTCTTTCAGTAATCATGGTAATATGAATTGGAAACAAACCAGCTCTTTCAGTAATCATGGTAGTATGAATTGGAAACAAACAAGCTCTTTCAGTAATCATGGTAGTATGAATTGGAAACAAACCAGCTCTTTCAGTAATCATGGTAGTATGAATTGGAAACAAACCAGCTCTTTCAGTTGACATGGTAGTATGAATTGGAAACAAACCAACTCTTTCAGTTGACATGATAGTATGAATTGAAAACAAACCAACTCTTTCAGTTGACATGATAGTATGAATTGGAAACAAACCAACTCTTTCAGTTGACATGATAGTATGAATTGGAAACAAACTATTTCAGTTGACATGGTAGTATGAATTGGAAACAAACCAGCTCTTTCAGTTGACATGGTAGTATGAATTGGAAACAAACCAACTCTTTCAGTTGACATGATAGTATGAATTGGAAACAAACTCTTTCAGTTGACATGGTAGTATGAATTGGAAACAAACTATTTCAGTTGACATGGTAGTATGAATTGGAAACAAACTATTTCAGTTGACATGATAGTATGAATTGGAAACAAAAAACCAACTCTTTCAGTTGACATGATAGTATGAATTGGAAACAAACCAGCTCTTTCAGTAATCATGGTAATATGAATTGGAAACAAACCAGCTCTTTCAGTAATCATGGTAGTATGAATTGGAAACAAACCAGCTCTTTCAGTAATCATGGTAGTATGAATTGGAAACAAACTATTTCAGTTGACATGGTAGTATGAATTGGAAACAAACTATTTCAGTTGACATGGTAGTATGAATTGGAAACAAACCAACTCTTTCAGTTGACATGATAGTATGAATTGGAAACAAACCAACTCTTTCAGTTGACATGATAGTATGAATTGGAAACAAACTATTTCAGTTGACATGGTAGTATGAATTGGAAACAAACCAGCTCTTTCAGTTGACATGATAGTATGAATTGGAAACAAACCAACTCTTTCAGTTGACATGATAGTATGAATTGGAAACAAACCAACTCTTTCAGTTGACATGATAGTATGAATTGGAAACAAACCAACTCTTTCAGTTGACATGATAGTATGAATTGGAAACAAACTATTTCAGTTGACATGGTAGTATGAATTGGAAACAAACCAACTCTTTCAGTTGACATGGTAGTATGAATTGGAAACAAACTATTTCAGTTGACATGGTAGTATGAATTGGAAACAAACTATTTCAGTTGACATGGTAGTATGAATTGGAAACAAACTATTTCAGTTGACATGGTAGTATGAATTGGAAACAAACCAACTCTTTCAGTAATCATGGTAATATGAATTGGAAACAAACCAGCTCTTTCAGTAATCATGGTAATATGAATTGGAAACAAACCAGCTCTTTCAGTAATCATGGTAGTATGAATTGGAAACAAACCAGCTCTTTCAGTAATCATGGTAGTATGAATTGGAAACAAACCAACTCTTTCAGTTGACATGATAGTATGAATTGGAAACAAACTATTTCAGTTGACATGGTAGTATGAATTGGAAACAAACCAACTCTTTCAGTTGTCATGGTAGTATGAATTGGAAACAAACCAACTCTTTCAGTTGTCATGGTAGTATGAATTGGAAACAAACCAGCCCTTTCTGTTGTCATGGTAGTATGAATTGGAAACAAACCAACTCTTTCAGTTGTCATGGTAGTATAGATTGGAAAGAAACCAATTATTTCAATAATCACAGCAGTACTGACTGGAAATAAACCAGCTATGGCTGGTTTTTTAAAGGTTAAACTTTCAGTATTTTCAATGAAAGTATAACATTAGTGTTTTTCAAGTGGCACAGTCAGTATTGTGTAAAAATAAACTATGGCTCAGGTTTTCTTCTTGGTACCTTCAGCAGAAATTTGTTGTTAGAACATTTATTTTGAACACACTTTATAATTTGTGATAGAAAGAATGAATATCTTGGTTGTTAACCATTCCTTGCTAGATGAGATGCCTATGTCAGTAGAATTATGCCCTGGATTACAAGCTAATGCTATTGAAAAGTACTAACATGACTTGATCATGACAATGACAAAAAGGTACAGCTCTGAACAATAGAATTGTTGGATAAGATCACAAGTGAAGATGGATATGTCAGTACAAGTATATACAGGGTCATTGTTTTTGTCTAGGTCACAGGTCAGGTGAAACTCGATGTACCAGTTACTTTTCATTCAAAATGAAGTTATTACTGTGCACCATAAATTCTGAAATCAAACAATAATACTTTGCTTGAAGCCTTAAAGTGAATTTTTCTATTAATTTCTTTCGGCTTGTGTTGATAACAGAATTTGCTGAGTTATTTCCATTCTATATTTTTTTTTTCAAGATGATGGATAGTTGGATCATTGAGAGAGCCTGCATATATCTTATGATTTTAGAAATAACCATCATGTATAATTTGAATGTACATGGAAAGGAGGAGTCATGTTTTTTTTAGCTTAGATTTTGGTATATTTTATTATTAACATTAATATAGAATGTGAAGTTTTCTATTTCTTATTTTGTGTTTTTTTCATATTCAAAACTTATTGTTCTGTAGTATGTCACTAAAATTAGTTCAAATTGAGATTTTCATCATTTTTGTTTTAAAACCTTTGTTGTTATGTCATTATAAACTGAATGAACTTTGTTCAGTGTTTGTAGGTTACCTTTGTTGTTATGTCATTATAAACTGAATGAACTTTGTTCAGTGCTTGTAGGTTACCTTTGTTGTTATGTCATTATAAACTGAATGAACTTTGTTCAGTGCTTGTAGGTTACCTTTGTTGTTATGTCATTATAAACTGAATGAACTTTGTTCAGTGCTTGTAGGTTACCTTTGTTGTTATGTCATTATAAACTGAATGAACTTTGTTCAGTGTTTGTAGGTTACCTTTGTTGTTATGTCATTATAAACTGAATGAACTTTGTTCAGTGCTTGTAGATTACCTTTGTTGTTATGTCATTATAAACTGAATGAACTTTGTTCAGTGCTTGTAGGTTACCTTTGTTGTTATGTCATTATAAACTGAATGAACTTTGTTCAGTGTTTGTAGGTTACCTTTGTTGTTATGTCATTATAAACTGAATGAACTTTGTTCAGTGTTTGTAGGTTACCTTTGTCGTTATGTCATTATAAACTGAATGAACTTTGTTCAGTGTTTGTAGGTTACCTTTGTTGTTATGTCATTATAAACTGAATGAACTTTGTTCAGTGTTTGTAGGTTACCTTTGTTGTTATGTCATTATAAACTGAATGAACTTTGTTCAGTGCTTGTAGGTTACCTTTGTTGTTATGTCATTATAAACTGAATGAACTTTGTTCAGTGCTTGTAGGTTACCTTTGTTGTTATGTCATTATAAACTGAATGAACTTTGTTCAGTGTTTGTAGGTTACCTTTGTTGTTATGTCATTATAAACTGAATGAACTTTGTTCAGTGTTTGTAGGTTACCTTTGTTGTTATGTCATTATAAACTGAATGAACTTTGTTCAGTGCTTGTAGGTTACCTTTGTTGTTATGTCATTATAAACTGAATGAACTTTGTTCAGTGCTTGTAGGTTACCTTTGTTGTTATGTCATTATAAACTGAATGAACTTTGTTCAGTGCTTGTAGGTTACCTTTGTTGTTATGTCATTATAAACTGAATGAACTTTGTTCAGTGCTTGTAGGTTACCTTTGTTGTTATGTCATTATAAACTGAATGAACTTTGTTCAGTGCTTGTAGGTTACCTTTGTTGTTATGTCATTATAAACTGAATGAACTTTGTTCAGTGCTTGTAGGTTACCTTTGTTGTTATGTCATTATAAACTGAATGAACTTTGTTCAGTGCTTGTAGGTTACCTTTGTTGTTATGTCATTATAAACTGAATGAACTTTGTTCAGTGCTTGTAGGTTACCTTTGTTGTTATGTCATTATAAACTGAATGAACTTTGTTCAGTGTTTGTAGGTTACCTTTGTTGTTATGTCATTATAAACTGAATGAACTTTGTTCAGTGTTTGTAGGTTACCTTTGTTGTTATGTCATTATAAACTGAATGAACTTTGTTCAGTGTTTGTAGGTTACCTTTGTTGTTATGTCATTATAAACTGAATGAACTTTGTTCAGTGCTTGTAGGTTACCTTTGTTGTTATGTCATTATAAACTGAATGAACTTTGTTCAGTGCTTGTAGGTTACCTTTGTTGTTATGTCATTATAAACTGAATGAACTTTGTTCAGTGCTTGTAGGTTACCTTTGTTGTTATGTCATTATAAACTGAATGAACTTTGTTCAGTGCTTGTAGATTACCTTTGTTGTTATGTCATTATAAACTGAATGAACTTTGTTCAGTGTTTGTAGGTTACCTTTGTCGTTATGTCATTATAAACTGAATGAACTTTGTTCAGTGTTTGTAGGTTACCTTTGTCGTTATGTCATTATAAACTGAATGAACTTTGTTCAGTGTTTGTAGGTTACCTTTGTTATGTCATTATAAACTGAATGAACTTTGTTCAGTGTTTGTAGGTTACCTTTGTTGTTATGTCATTATAAACTGAATGAACTTTGTTCAGTGCTTGTAGGTTACCTTTGTTGTTATGTCATTATAAACTGAATGAACTTTGTTCAGTGCTTGTAGGTTACCTTTGTTGTTATGTCATTATAAACTGAATGAACTTTGTTCAGTGCTTGTAGGTTACCTTTGTTGTTATGTCATTATAAACTGAATGAACTTTGTTCAGTGCTTGTAGGTTACCTTTGTTGTTATGTCATTATAAACTGAATGAACTTTGTTCGGTGCTTGTAGGTTACCTTTGTTGTTATGAACTGATAATAAGTGTAATTGGTATTCTTGTTTTCAGAATTATAGACAATGGAATCGAGACAGTGACACTGTATGAAGATGGAGTTATGAAGTCCAAAACTGTTAATGGAGTTCTTCAAACAGTCCAATAGTCCAAGTAATGCATGCTTGACATCATTCGAGAATTTTGGAATCACTTCATCCATTATAATTTTCATTAATGTGTGTGTACATAAAGGTATCTTATACCAAGTTTTATTGGGAAATATGTGGGATAGATTACAGGTCAAATGTTCACCTTAAGTGTTCCTGTTTCTGTATGTAACTCATTTGACACCTAGCTAACGGAAAATATGTACATATGAACTGACATCTAGTTTCTGTGTTGTATTTTAAGGTGCTGAGGCTCAGATCATAAATGTCATGGGTACTTGTGCAGCTACTCAAGTATTTGTGTTGGCTCATAAAGAATATTTAATAATATCGAAAATAGTTTTTGTTTGGTCTCTTTAATAGAACAAGAAGTTAATAGAGTTGGCACAACTTGATAACCATGTTGGTTTTAGTGAAAAGTGTTATGCTGTGGTAGTATAGTGAACTGTTCACTAAGATTTCTTAATCTCTTTGTTTTGGGAAACATAAGAATGTGTACATAATAATGTCTTGTACCTGTAAGATATGTTATAAGAATATAGGATAACTTTTATCTAGCATTGTTTCACAATTGTATGAAATTTAAGATCTGTGGGATTGAATTTTTTGTTCTATTTTCTACTTTAATTTTATTGTGGTTAATATTCCCATGTCCTGTTAAACAGTTGAAAGGACATTTTGAATGTGTTCTCTGTAAATTATTGGCTCACATGTGTTTTATGAAGCAGGTTCTTGTAAGGTGTTTTATATTTCACGAATTCTGCCTTCAATGAACCTGGTTCAAATGATTTGTTATATGTATGAAGAAACTGAGAGTTTACTAAGATGTATCACTTTGTTAATATAACATATTGCTTTGTTTGGGATTCACTTGCTCTTAGGCAGAAGACAAGGTTGTTGTTTTTTTATCCCTGAAACTTTGCTCACACTGAGTGAATGTAATTAATTTAATGATTGTGTTATGCTCACACTTTCGGAGACTTAGTCATGTACATTATAAAATATGGAGGTTAACTAGAAATATTTATTATCCTTCATTTAAATTATAAACATTGAGTTGGAGGTTAACTAGAAATGTGTGCTATACACCATTCAAAGTATAAACATGGAGGTTAACTAGAAATGGGTATCAACAACCATTTAAGGTATAAACATGGAGGTTAACTAGAAATGGGTATCAACAACCATTTAAAGTATAAACATGGAGGTTAACTAGAAATGGGTATCAACAACCATTTAAGGTATAAACATGGAGGTTAACTAGAAATGGGTATTATTAACCATTCAAGATGTCCACTGGCTACCTGTATTATGAAAAACAAAGTTGTGTATATCATAATATGAAAGGTAAAGAAAATAATCCTAAATGGATTTGAAATACCATTCTTTATTAAGAATGGAATGCTATAACATTACGTATGGTGAGGGTATGGATAAATAACCAACATGGAATTATACATAAATTATCTACTGTTATTGTTTAAAAACAATATAAGCATTGAATCACACTTTAGAAATTTGCTTGCAGATAAATCCATCTGTGTGTAATACAGAAGTTTGAGTTGAAATTATTTCTTTATCTAGCTGTTGGAAGTGTATTTGCTGTTTTCTATGATTTTAATACTATGTTTACTAATAAGTTTTAATATTTTGCATTGCACATGAGAAACATGCTTTCTGTATTAGAAAGTAGGCCAACAACTTTTCTACAAGAATTGGTAACTGTTATTAAATGACACATTTTAAAATAGACTAGTAGATTTCACAAATGATATTTTTACTATCACCTGTGTTCATATCATAATTTGTAAATAACTGTTAAAATACAATATTGTCATATTGGTGGCATTTTTAATTTGATACTTCACATTTTGATTAGTCTTAAAGAAATATTTACAAATAACTTGAATACAGTGAGTGATAACATCTAATTCATATTTATGTAGATTTGATTTTTAAATGCTTAAACTAACTTCTTGAAGACAGGTAATTAAGAATTTCATGTAATATGAAAAAAAACAACAGATGTACACATTACTTATGTTACTGAAACTTGTTAGAATAAAATAAATGCAAGACTTTTGGTTAATATTCTGGTATTTCGGTAAGCCACATCTGGAATAAGAAACATGGTGTTACTAACCTGTGTGGTTTTTATGCCAGGAATGTTAACTCTGATATTTTTATAGCAGTGTACCCAAATAACTTTCTTAGATTTCATTAGGTTAAAATTAACATTAACATCTAGTGAACTAAAGATGAGAAGGTGTTTTTTTACTGATAATTTGTGAAACATTCATTTTATGTGTCTTGTTTGTATTTGAGAGAAACTGGTTACAATTTCTGCTTCTGCAACAATTATTAAATACTAGTTTCATTTAATATATACTGAAAATGGTTGTAAAATATATTATTCTTCTTTCAAATTCCTCATGGTTGTGTTAACACTGCTTACTGTTAAAACAACCTGAAGAATGCCTCAATAACAAATGTTATTTTAAACCCAAACATACAATTATATAGGGAAGGAAGGAAAGAGAATCCATTTATTGAAATATCCAACTTTTAAATATTAAAACATCTTTATCCTTTTTCATTAACCAAATCAATGTTATTTTATAATAAAATTGTTTAAAATGATCAATTTATAAACATATTTCAGTGTGAAGAGAAAAAAAATTCATTAGACATTTGTTAGAAGAAGACTATAAAATGTACCGTAATGAGTGATACATAATGTTACTTTAAAGTGGTTATCCCTAATGATCCCTTGTTACTTACAACAGACATCTCCTGTAAGTGGTTATCCCTAATGATCCCTTGTTACTTACAACAGACATCTCCTGTAAGTGGTTATCCCTAATGATCCCTTGTTACTTACAAAAGACATCTCCTGTAAGTGGTTATCCCAAATGATTTCTTGTTACTTACAACAGACATCTCCTGTAAGTGGTTATCCTTAATGATTTCTTGTTATTTACAACAGACATCTGTAAGTGGTTATCCCAAATGGTTTCTTGTTATTTACAACAGACATCTCCTGTAAGTGGTTATCCCAAATGATTTCTTGTTACTTACAACAGACATCTCCTTTAAGTGGTTATCCCTAATGATTTCTTGTTATTTACAACAGACATCTGTAAGTGGTTATCCCAAATGATTTCTTGTTATTTACAACAGACATCTCCTGTAAGTGGTTATCCCTAATGGTTATCTTGTTACTTACAACACATCTCCTATAAGTGGTTATCCCTAATGATCTCTTGTTACTTACAACAGACCTCTCCTGTATATGGTTATCCCTAATGATTTCTTGTTACTTACAACAGACCTCTCCTGTATATGGTTATCCCTAATGATTTCTTGTTACTTACAACAGACATCTCCTGCAAGTGGTTATCCCTAATGATCTCTTGTTACTTACAACACATCTCCTGTAAGTGGTTATCCCTAATGATCTCTTGTTACTTACAACAGACATCTCCTGCAAGCGGTTATCCCTAATGATCTCTTGTTACTTACAACAGACATCTCCTGTAAGTGGTTATCCCTAATGGTTATCTTGTTACTTACAACACATCTCCTATAAGTGGTTATCCCTAATGGTTATCTTGTTACTTACAACACATCTCCTATAAGTGGTTATCCCTAATGATCTCTTGTTACTTACAACAGACCTCTCCTGTATATGGTTATCCCTAATGATTTCTTGTTACTTACAACAGACCTCTCCTGTATATGGTTATCCCTAATGATTTCTTGTTACTTACAACAGACATCTCCTGCAAGTGGTTATCCCTAATGATCTCTTGTTACTTACAACAGACATCTCCTGCAAGCGGTTATCCCTAATGATCTCTTGTTACTTACAACAGACCTCTCCTGTATATGGTTATCCCTAATGATTTCTTGTTACTTACAACAGACCTCTCCTGTATATGGTTATCCCTAATGATTTCTTGTTACTTACAACAGACCTCACCTGTAAGCCATTATCCCTAATGATCCCTTGTTACTTACAGCAGACATCACCTGTTTTTTACATCTCACCATGAAATTAACCTACAATAGAATTTGACAGAGATTTGAATTGCAATTATTCTTATATGCTTCTCTGAATCGGTAAAAATCTCGCAGGTGAGTATCAGGTATAGTAATTAAAGGGCTTGGAAAATGATTTGGTAGAACTAGCACTAAATGTGAATGTTGTATTTACCAAACAAAACAGCATTTCACTGTAGTTCCTAAATCTCGTACATTCAAGCTAAAAGAAAATACCAAGGAACTGAAGGCAGAATTAGATTGAAGAAATATATTAATCTTTACCTACATTTTGTCATAATCCTACTTTCATTTGTTTCAATTTTAATATATATTTGCACTTTTGTTTCAAGTCTGTTGGTGTTATATTTCTTAACGATAAACTTCAATCATCTAATACTCAGATAATTTTTTAAATTTTATTTAAATATTGATGTAGGACACCTCCATTCCTCATAAATCCGAAAACGTTTTCATTTATGTTTAGTCCACTTTTGAATTGTCACTTTTAAGTTTTTCAAACTTTTATCTGTACAAGGTAACATGTAGGAAAAATGTATTGTTTTCTTTTATCTTTTCATTACCTTTCTATATACATACAAGGCTTAGCTACAATAGATATTTACATATTGTATTAATCATCTCGGCTTCTAATAGTATTGAGTCTAACGCTAAATGAAGATGAAATATCCTGAAACAGATTTTTACTGTGAAATGTCTTCTCGACTTGTTGCACAATTTTAGTTATGGATTAACATTTCTATTTCATCAATTTATAATGTTAGTTACAAATTTGTATCTGTTATCAATGTTAAAAGTTATATCATATAATTTACACAAATTTTCAGTAGTCATCACAAAATAACTAAATAAAACATGTACAAACGTACGATTCTTACGACTTTGTTCTCGACCAATATTATCATATCCCATTAGAATAAATAAAACTAGTGGTTGTTTATTATTTCTGAATACCTCAACTATTAACTACATCAATCTATTCAAAAGCCTATGTCTTGTATTTTAGCCACCCCAGAGTAACAAAGCAATTTTTTTCACAAATAGGTAATGTGATTTAGATATTTGACTGGTTACTTTCATAATATGACACGTCTTGAATGTTAAATTTATGGTTGAATTTTAAAATTCTGGAAGCTGACGAAACATTGGAACCCAGTACAATAAGTTTTGAACTTGTGAAAGAGAAATTGTGGTCTTGCTTCACTAACTTAAAAAAAAAAGTGGCTATAATTAATTATATTTGTGCCTTTTTACGTTTTCAACACTATATTACTTATTTCATCCATTAAGGTAGGAGTTTCTCACCACGAAGTCCCAGAACATTCTGCATCTTTCCACATACTTAACTTATAGATACCGAGTACCTTAACAGTATTTGTTAAGCCTAGAGGTTCCTAAGTCGTAAGGTCAGAAATCCCCGAGTTAGGTTTTTCCAAGAAAGGGCAATAACAAATACAAAGTAATGCTACAATTAACTGCATTTGTCCTAAGACATGAGTGTTAGCCTAATACTACGTAATTATCCATCTTTGGTGTATTACAAAAGTGAGAATAAAACGGAATTGAGGGCACAGCTTAAATAAAAATAGGTGGACAGACTGGTAGCTACAGTCAAAGCATTGTTAAACATTGTACAGTAAATATTCATTCCATAGTTAGCCAGGCAATATTTTTGTTCAACTTAGGACATGTTGGTTGGTAACACAACATACTTGGCCTATATAGCTTATAAATGACAAACAATCCTCAAGTTTGACTGCCAATATTAATTTCATTCCTTCAAGTCAAACATTCGATTTTTTTTCATACCTAAGGTGTTTTTGATTAGTTGTCAACATTTTTTGTCAATACACACCAACAAACAACAACAGGTAAGAAAGTGAACCCAGTATTGACGACCATCACATTTTGAATCACGGTCAGGTAATTAAAGGGCCTGACACGAAAGGTGTGAGTGGCGAGTTCGAAATTGCTTGACGAAAGCTTTTTGAAAATTAATACAAAGTTTTGTCAGAGATGTGTTTTTACTTATTTTGAACACATTTTTATTATTTTTCCACGTCTTAAGCTCTTTTGAACTATCTTTTTTCTATCAAAATGTTTATTTGTAAATAAAGCCAAAATGCGTTATTACAATTTATAAATAAACGAAAAAATATCAGTTCTTTTATTTAGAATATCGGTTTCATAAATTGCACTTGTACAATCTTTTAGATGTATTAACCATCCAATGTTGACTAGTTACCTTCTCTCTAGCCTATACGTAGATAGTGCTCGAGTGGTTTTGTACTAATTTCAACGGTCCGACATGGCCAAGCGTGTTGAGGCATGCGACTCGTAATCTGAGGGTCGCGGGTTCGCATCCCCGTCGCGCCAAACATACTCGCCCTTTCAGCCATGGGGGCGTTATAATGTGACGATCAATCCCACTATTCGTTGGTACAAGAGTGGCCCAAGTGTTGGCAATGGGTGGTGATGACTAGCTGTCTTCCCTCTAGTCTTACACTGCTAAATTAGGGACGGCTAGCGCAGATAGCCCTCGAGTAGCTTTGCGCGAAATTCAAAAACCAAAAAACAAACTTTCCAAACAAACTTTTCGGTTTACCTGTTTTTCTTTATTTCGCAATGATGACCAAGCATTTAGCAACAGTGTTTATGATTAGTGATGTCGAGAAAACCCACTTGTAGAAAATATATATGTATATATATGCTAAAACGGCTCGTTTGAGTTGAGAAAATTTTTTTACGTAGAGGAGCGAACAACGTTTCGACCTCCTTCTGACGATGACCGAATATATATAGTGTTTATGATTGGAAGAAAAATAATAACATTTCAGTAAGTTGGGAAATTTCAAAGTATCAGTTAAAAAGGAGTTAATAAAGGTAATAATATATCCAGTATTCGATACACGTTATCATGTCACTCCACTTTTTATCAGATTCACCAACTGTGATCACCTTGAGAGACGAAACATTTTCAAAATGTTCAACTTCCTGGCTGTAAATTTTGAAAGTCCACAATCTTGGTGTGCTTGATTGTATCATCGAACTGGAATATGTCTTTCATTCGTTTTTTTTTTGTTTTTTTTCTCGCACATGGTCCATGATTTTAATAAATGTTACTATTTCTTCATCAAACTGGTCTTTACCGCCATAACAGTATGACCCAGGTTCTTATAATCTCTATGCTGTGTTGAATTAATTAGCCTGGCCCGGTACTGCCAGGTGGCTAAGGCGCTTGACTCGTAATCTGAGGATCGCGGGTTCGAATCCCCATCACACCAAACATGCTCGTCCTTTCAGCTGTGGGGGCATTATAAGTGACGATCAATTCCCACTATTCGTTGGTAAAAGAGTTGGTGGTGGGTTGTGATGACTTGCAGCTTTCACTCTACGGGGTGGCCCGTAAGTCCATACCCATCTATACGTTATTATGTTATATTAAATTACGCATGTATTACAAATTTATTTCTTTTTCTCAGAGAAATATAGCGGATGTAAGCCCATTTATACTTGAAAATGTCTCACAAAACATGGCGTCGCATAATATTATGCAATGAGAATGAGGGACAGCACACAGATATACTGGATATATAAGATATATGGATGGGTAGGGACTTACGGGCCACCCTGTAGACTTTACACTGCTAAATTAGGGATAGCTAGCGCAGATAGCCCTCGTGTAGCTTTGCGCGAAATTAACAAACAAACAAATATCTATTATTCCACAGGTTTATTTAGGTTATTTAAAAAATAATACCAAATTCAACATTACATAGTGGCCCAGCTGTTTAATTATTGAAAATACGTGTTGAAGATATTTTTCACAGGAGTTAAATTTCAAACAGAATTTGTGACTTAGAAATTTAATGTATTGCTTGATTGGCCGTACCTTCTGCTGTGGATTATTCAAGGCTCATCAGCGCAGATTGAAGCAGCAAACCAAAGAATTGCCATTAGGCCTCGCAATAACTATAAAGTACATAAGATATCTATGGGTTTTGAATGCGTTTAGTTCATCATATAATAACCTGAATTAATTTACGTATGTGAATAATATTATTATATTTCGTCGAATTCATTATTCAATATTATAGAGCGGACCAGCTGTTTAATTTCTTGTTTCACCAGAGGTGAAACGGAAAAAAAAAGTGTGTGTGGTTTTTCTTATAGCATTGCCATACTGGGCTATCTACTGTGTCTACCGAGGGGAATCGAACCCCTGATTTTAGCGTTGTAAATCCGAAGACTTACCGCTGTTCCAGCGAGGGTAAAAACTGAAAAGAGAAGCCTAATGTTATTTCTTCTGTTTCTTGATTCAAGCAGTGGGTACGACCACTCAAAGAATGCATTTGGCTTCTACGTCATAGATTCTTTTCTCAGTTTCGCCTCTGGTTAAAAAAAAAAAAAAAGGTAGAGAGAGAAATCTTTAACTCGTGTATACAATTATTAACAGATGGTCCCCTGTATATTAATGAATACCGACTTCGATGAATGTTTGTTTGTTAATTTCTCGCAAAGCTACACGAGGACTATCTGTGCTAGTCGTCCCCAGTGTAAAGACTAGAGTGAAGACTGCAAGTCATCATCACCCACCACCAACTCTTAGGCTACTCTTTTACCAACGAATGGGGTAATTGATCGTTTCATCATAATGTCTCACGGCTGAAAGGGCGAACATGTTTGGTGTTCGATGAAATGTTATAACATTATTCACATACCTAAATTAACTTGGGTTACTATAAGGTGAAGTTCAGTCAACGTAATAATAAAAATTAATTTATTTCTTCAATCATGTTTGCTGTTGTAGGTCCAATACACTTATTTTTATTTGTATAAACTAATTTTCCAGTGGTAACCACAAAGTGATTACCTTATAAACGAAAGTAGCTCTCACTGAGTAAATTTCTTAGATCTATCTTCCTTAATCAACAACTACTTCTTTCCTACTATTGAAATATTTCACTGAACTATTTAACTTGTGTGCGACTAACTAGCAGGAGTACCCGTCTGTTTGACGGTAGAATATTATGTTTCTATTTTTTTTATTAACCTAATAAACATTAATAGTGTAATAAAATATATAAAGACAGAAATATATACCGTTTTCAATAATTTTATCAATATGAAATTAGATGGGGATCCCACTCCCCTCATGATCTTTCTCATATTATTCTGTATCTTATCAGTATCTCAAATTTCGCTTTGTGCGAAATTCAAAGCAAACAAGCTATGATAATTGGTATTTTTTAAAGAAATTAAATGAGTGGTCCAAACCCCCATCATGATATCCATTACCACTGTGTTAAGTTTAGTGCTGATTGATAAAAAAATGTGGGAACGTATGAGGTACAGATATATACACATACTGACGTTTATTTATATGGACGTACATGTGTCTGGACATTAATTAGCTTTACTAGGGTTTAGATGTGTTCGTGAACTTTCTTGGTATTCAAGACTGAACTGACGTCATACATCCCAGAGATGTCGCTAAGCGCTGGCACATGGGGTACGTTTCTATTTGACAATGTTCAGAATCTCAATTAGTGTCTTGAAAAATCAGAACAAAAACTACGTTCTGTATCATACCGAATTGCCGAAAAATTTCGCAATTATAGGCCTAAGTCTGGATCTTTTAAATACTTAGCGACACCTGTACACTTCTGGCAAATTACTTAAATTAAAACAATGAAAATATAGCTTACAATAATATAAACTGCATATACAAGTAATCTTTACACTTGACGATCATCAAATTCAACCGAGTGTGTCAGAGATACCCTCAGTTTATAAACTTATGAGATTGTCTTATTAAGTAAAAAAATTCCTAGGAGAATCGGAGGCATTCAGAAAGGATGTTTGCTCAGTTCCATTATATCCATTTATAAATTATATATCAGAGCACTTATTTAATATTGCTGCATGGTTACAGGTAACATGTATAATAACCTTACGGAAAAACTCGAAGCCTTACAATATCAATTCGTACAGCTTACCAATTATCAAGGTACACTCCCCCATTTACCCAGATTCGCTCAATACATTACTTAGACTCAGAGAATTCAAAATTTAGCCAAAAGATAGTATCAAACAGCTAGTAGAAGAAATACATTAATAAAACAATTTTCAATTTTAACTAAAATATCCTACCATGGCGCACCCACCAGTCTCCTTACTTTATTTGTAATATGTAGCGTATTAACCATTAATGTTTCCAAATTTCATTTTAGGTATACAGCTCAGGCACTTCTCAGATAGGTAATTTGGTGTCTAGGTATTTCTCTCGGGGTTCTCGCGCTTCTCCAACATCCAATTCTTGGCATAGGATCTACTGTTTCTCTACCGCCCAGAAAGACCCTAATTCCCACATCGGCAGTTGATATTGAAATAATCGTCGTTTTTTCCGCAGCTACTTGCTTGCTTGCTTTTATCTACTTCCAGTAAATTTTGTCTTATGTAAGTTCTTCAATTTATTTTAAATTTTCTTTTTTATTATAATTTTTATTCATTATTATTTATGATTATCATTATTTATTTATTTATAATTATTATTATTTATTTATTTATTTATTATTATTTATTTATTTATTTATTTATCATTATTATTATTATTTATCATTATTATTATTATTTATAATAATTATTATTTATTTATCGTCATTACTATTATTTATAATAGTAACGTTGAAAGCCATCTGGACCATTCTGGTTAAATGTTTTCTCATCAGAGAACAAAACTTTCTTTCACTTTTCTATGTCCCATGTTTTGTGCTTCTCAGCAAAGTTTAACCGAGCTGTTTTGTGATGTAGAAGGAGGCGTGGCCTTTGAAGACATTTACGGTTTTTAAAGTCTTTCTCTCGTAGATTCCGTCTTATTGTTCTTGAGCAGCATTCTGCATCCGTAAGAGCCTTAATCTGTTTCGACGATCGGCTGGTGTCTTTAAACGGAAAACCCGTCGAATCCTCCTGCTCAACGCCGGCGAAATTTTCTTTGGCCGACCACTTGAAATTTTCGTTCCGTAGCCCTCAGGATCTTTTAAGAATTTTGCAACAGGAGTTTTACTGAGCCCAATCTCACCAGCGATGGCACGTTGATAGAGACCTTGCTTTTGCAGCTCGACAATTCTGCCACGTTCAAACTCTGCCAACCTTTTAGCCAATGTAACACAGGAGATGTCAGTGGGAGATGTTGACAACGCTAATGCTTGAACACAAATGACTAAATTTTGTTACGTGTATACCGAATAACGCTTCGTTTCAGTATGGACTTAAACTTTTGACCAGCTAGTATTTAGGTCAATTTCATGGTCTTCACATTTCCCTATTATAAATGCTGAAAACGATTTTTATTTTTATTTTCTTTTTTCTTATTTTCACCTTTCGAAGCTCTACTCAAATAAGTGGTTGAGTCTAACAACGCAAAACGCATATTTTTTCTTTATGTTCATAGGCCTTAAGATTTTGGCCAGCAATGTATCATATTTTTTGGACAAATATACCAAGCATGTTTGAGCAACTTTGTTTAGTCATACTCTTAAGAAATTTTGCGAATGACAAGGATAGAGGGCACTGATGCAGTGGGGTAAAACTCAGTTCTGAGAACATCAATTTGACAGCACTTGGTGATGTAGTTAATCAAACCTAAAATAATATTGTTCAGCTTATGTATAATTTTGGTAAAATACTTTATTTGACAGAATTTTATGAATAAAAACTTTTAAAAGAAAGTTTTAATATGCTGTGATGAAAATGTTATTTGCTCGATTAAATAATTTACGTATAATGTGATAAATATTCTCTACTTTATAAGTCAAACGACAGAAAATATTTGTTTGTAGCTGAATAGACTATTTTGAGAATGTAAAAAGTAGTCCCTTCATCTTAAAGTGGAAGGTTATAAGTACCCGAAACTCTTAAAATTGTCTTTTGGGAGAGTAATATCATATATCGTTGTTGTGTTTACTGTGTCGGTGTTTGAAGATTGAGAGTGAATACTTTGGATACTGCAGAAAGATTTGGCATTAAAATTCAGCATGGTGGGTCGAATTACGTACTTTATGATTTTGCATATATTTGTATTATTCATGATGTATATTTAAAATAAACTAGATCTGTAACTTAAAAATTAAAGAGATATGTATGTTATTTTATACTAAGTCGACAAGTATTAACCCAGTTTAGTGTAGCCTGTATTGTCTACAGTAACAATATTATTATTAATATTAGTAAGAAAGAGAGGTTACCAAATAATATATTTACATTAAATAGTGAATATGTAATACACACTGTTTTTATTTGCATACTGTGTTTTTCGACTGACACTGACAGCGACATTGCTTTTCAGCATATAAAAGTATAAACAGTGAAACATTAATAGCAGTATTGAGTGATGAGAAAAGTTAAGACATACATCGTCACTTTTCCATTTGTCGGGCTGCATTAAACCTAGTGTTACGCGAAGAAAGAACTTATAATTGTATTTTACTGCTAACTTTGTAATTGGAAATTAAAAGTTAAATTCTCTCATAGTATTAATAACAACTCAGAACAATTATATATATCTAAGACTAAACATAATTTATTGTGATGCAACTGGAACGACCTTGTGATGTAGAAGCTTTGTATTTACTGAAGGTAAGTCTTGTCTAAAATATAGAAAACTGTTTGAACGTAATAGTACTAACGGCAGTCTTTCTATACAACATGTTAGGCCTAACAAATGTTTGTTAGGTACAACTCAACTAGCAACAGTTAGTCTACTGTGTATAAAATCAAAACTTCAGATATTCTGTAAAGAGAGTCTCTACTGTGTATAAAATCAAAACTACAGATATTCTGTAAGGAGAGTCCAATGTGTATAAAAACAAAACTACAGATATTCTGTAGAGTTACTGTGCATAGAATCAAAACTACAGATATTCTGTAAGGAGAGTCTAATGTGTATAAAAACAAAACTACAGATATTCTGTAGAGTTACTGTGCATAGAATCAAAACTACAGATATTCTATAAAGAGAGAGAGACTACTGTGTATAAAAACAAAACTACAGATATTCTGTAAGGAGAGTAATGTGTATAAAAACAAAACTACAGATATTCTTTAAAGAGAGACTAGTGTGTTTCAAAACAAATGGGTCTATCTGATGTTAAAAAAGAAGCTACAGATATGTAAAGAATGTAACAAGTTACATAATAATAGAATAGAAGGTAGTGTTCTACTGATAATAGAAAATAGAATAATTAACATTTGTTTAATTGTTTGTTTCTTTTAGATACATTTATAAGACTAACTTAAATCAGCTGGAATTGTGAAAAAGTACAGCTGTTTCATAGAATACTGATTTTTATTTCCATGATTGTATGGCAGAGACTTATCTTACAGTGACATTGGATAGTAAATGGTGTAGTTAAAAGTTTGCAGACATTATGGTAAACAGCTGTAAATCAATGAACACCACTGTTTATTGAACTGTGAACAGTTTTTTTATCATCCTAAACTGTGTTTGATGAGGGAATACAATATTAGTGAGTGAAAGTATTATTTAATACTGCAGATAAAATAAAAAACCACGAAGGTTGTCTTCAAATAGTTTTCAGAATCACATTACTTTGAAGACCTGACACTGTAAAACTGTACCATGTAATAATGTTATCTTCCAGTAGAATGTAACACTGTACCATGTAATAATGTTATCTTCCAATAGAATGTAACACTGTGCCATGTAATAATGTTATCTTCCAATAGAATGTAACACTGTACCATGTAATAGTGTTATCTACCAGTAGAATGTAACACTGTGCCATGTAATAATGTTATCTTCCAGTAGAATGTAACACTGTACCATGTAATAGCGTTATCTACCAGTAGAATGTAACACTGTGCCATGTAATAATGTTAACTACCAGTAGAATGTAGCACTGTGCCATGTAATAATGTTATATTTCAGTAGAATGTAACACTGTACCATGTAATAATGTTATCTTCCAGTAGAATGTAACACTGTGCCATGTAATAATGTTAACTACCAGTAGAATGTAGCACTGTGCCATGTAATAATGTTATATTTCAGTAGAATGTAGCACTGTGCCATGTAATAATGTTATCTTTCAGTAGAATGTAACACTGTGCCATGTAATAATGTTATCTTCCAGTAGAATGTAACACTGTACCATGTAATAATGTTATCTTCCAGTGGAATGTAACACTGTGCCATGTAATAATGTTAACTACCAGTAGAATGTAGCACTGTGCCATGTAATAATGTTATCTTCCAGTAGAATGTAACACTGTACCATGTAATAGCGTTATCTACCAGTAGAATGTAACACTGTGCCATGTAATAATGTTAACTACCAGTAGAATGTAGCACTGTGCCATGTAATAATGTTATATTTCAGTAGAATGTAACACTGTACCATATAATAATGTTATCTTCCAGTAGAATGTGACACTGTGCCATGTAATAATGTTAACTACCAGTAGAATGTAGCACTGTGCCATGTAATAATGTTATATTTCAGTAGAATGTAGCACTGTGCCATGTAATAATGTTATCTTTCAGTAGAATGTAACACTGTGCCATGTAATAATGTTATCTTCCAGTAGAATGTAACACTGTACCATGTAATAATGTTATCTTCCAGTGGAATGTAACACTGTGCCATGTAATAATGTTAACTACCAGTAGAATGTAGCACTGTGCCATGTAATAATGTTATCTTTCAGTAGAATGTAACACTGTACCATGTAATAATGTTATCTTCCAGTAGAATGTAACACTGTGCCATGTAATAATGTTATATTTTTGTCTTCCAATAAAGTACAACTCTGCAACATGTAATATTGAGATATTTTTTGTCTTTCAGCAGTCAAGTGACCCAAGTTGTGATAGATCACCTTCACCTTCCCCAGTTGGTGGACTTAATGCTCCGAAGTTTGGAACTTTAGTTCCTAATAGAGTATTTGTTGGTGGAATTGATCCAAGTGTAAGTGTTTTACAATGTTTTAGTGGAACCACTTATTGGTGTTAATAATATTTAGGTTAACACACACAGTTTGATTGTGAAATTGTTTCGTGTGTTTTAGTGGAACCAATTAGTAGTGTCAATAATATTTTAGGTTAACACACACAGTTTGATTGTGGAATTGTTTCAAGTGTTTTAGTGGAACCACTTATTGGTGTTAATAATATTTAGGTTAACACACACACTCATGGTTTATGAATTTGTTCAGTTATGCAGTATGTAAAAGTACTTTTATATGAAACATTTTGGTTTAATTTTGATCCAATGGTCATTCATATTAGACTATTTATGATAGTTGTCAGAAGTGCTTTATAACTAAACTTGTTAAATGTTTCTAGTGCATTTTAATAAAGGTGCTCCCCTAAAAAAAAGGAATGAAATAGATAAATAGAAACAAAGTAAACTGATTGATTTACAATAAAATAGTAGTATTAATCATTAGAGTTGGGTTGCTTGTTGCTGATCAGTTCACCCTCTAATATTAGTTCGGATCAAAGTGCACTTGTAGTGACCTCTTAGTGAATTATATTAAATCACTTTGGCATCAGAACGTATTTGATAAGTCAAGTTTTATTAATATTCATGTTTTAATTTTTTTATTTTTCTCACACTTCAGTTTTCTAGGTAAAGATACCTTGTTACTCCAAATTGCTCATATTTAAACTAATTCTCACATTTCAGTTTTCTAGGTAAAGATACCTTGTTACTCCAAATTGCTCATATTTAAACTAATTCTCACACTTCAGTTTTCTAGGTAAAGATACCTTGTTACTCCAAATTGCTCATATTTAAACTAATTCTCACACTTCAGTTTTCTAGGTAAAGATACCTTGTTACTCCAAATTGCTCATATTTAAACTAATTCTCACACTTCAGTTTTCTAGGTAAAGATACCTTGTTACTCCAAATTGCTCATATTTAAACTAATTCTCACACTTCAGTTTTCTAGGTAAAGATACCTTGTTACTCCAGATAGCTCATATTTAAACTAATTCTCACACTTCAGTTTTCTAGGTAAAGATACCTTGTTACTCCAAATTACTCATATTTAAACTAATTCTCACACTTCAGTTTTCTAGGTAAAGATACCTTGTTACTCCAAATTGCTCATATTTAAACTAATTCTCACACTTCAGTTTTCTAGGTAAAGATACCTTGTTACTCCAAATTACTCATATTTAAACTAATTCTCACACTTCAGTTTTCTAGGTAAAGATACCTTGTTACTCCAAATTGCTCATATTTAAACTAATTCTCACACTTCAGTTTTCTAGGTAAAGATACCTTGTTACTCCAAATTACTCATATTTAAACTAATTCTCACACTTCAGTTTTCTAGGTAAAGATACCTTGTTACTCCAGATAGCTCATATTTAAACTAATTCTCACACTTCAGTTTTCTAGGTAAAGATACCTTGTTACTCCAAATTGCTCATTTTTAAACTAATTCTCACACTTCAGTTTTCTAGGTAAAGATACCTTGTTACTCCAAATTACTCATATTTAAACTAATTCTCACACTTCAGTTTTCTAGGTAAAGATACCTTGTTACTCCAAATTGCTCATATTTAAACTAATTCTCACACTTCAGTTTTCTAGGTAAAGATACCTTGTTACTCCAAATTGCTCATTTTTAAACTAATTCTCACACTTCAGTTTTCTAGGTAAAGATACCTTGTTACTCCAAATTGCTCATATTTAAACTAATTCTCACACTTCAGTTTTCTAGGTAAAGATACCTTGTTACTCCA
Organism: Tachypleus tridentatus; assembly: GCF_004210375.1. Classification (NCBI taxonomy): domain Eukaryota; kingdom Metazoa; phylum Arthropoda; class Merostomata; order Xiphosura; family Limulidae; genus Tachypleus; species Tachypleus tridentatus. The sequence continues at coordinate 129,767,602 of NC_134836.1, read as the reverse complement.
AATTACTCATATTTAAACTAATTCTCACACTTCAGTTTTCTAGGTAAAGATACCTTGTTACTCCAGATAGCTCATATTTAAACTAATTCTCACACTTCAGTTTTCTAGGTAAAGATACCTTGTTACTCCAAATTGCTCATATTTAAACTAATTCTCACACTTCAGTTTTCTGGGTAAAGATACCTTGTTACTCCAAATTGCTCATTTTTAAACTAATTCTCACACTTCAGTTTTCTAGATAAAGATATCTTGTTACTCCAGATTGCTCATATTTAAACTAATTCTCACACTTCAGTTTTCTAGGTAAAGATACCTTGTTACTCCAAATTACTCATATTTAAACTAATTCTCACACTTCAGTTTTCTAGGTAAAGATACCTTGTTACTCCAGATAGCTCATATTTAAACTAATTCTCACACTTCAGTTTTCTAGGTAAAGATACCTTGTTACTCCAAATTGCTCATATTTAAACTAATTCTCACACTTCAATTTTCTGGGTAAAGATACCTTGTTACTCCAAATTGCTCATTTTTAAACTAATTCTCACACTTCAGTTTTCTAGATAAAGATATCTTGTTACTCCAGATTGCTCATTTTTATATTTTTTTTATCTTTGTTCAAGATGCTAAGTTTCCTATAAATTATGTGTCTTTATTATACATATCCCTGATCTAAAATATTAATTTTTAATGTAGAAGAAGGATTTAACAAAATATATTTTATTTATAATATGAAAATCATCTTCCACTTGTTCAAACTTGGTGAAGGGTTTGTAAATTCACTAAAAAACTTTGATGTATTTGGAAAAAAAAAAATTTTGTGTACAATACTTATAACGTACTAAAATCTTGTGAATCATTTGAAAATACACTGTATCCATTCAGAGATATTGTATGTGTAATTTTATGGTTAGAAACTTGGTCAGTGGTCAAGCGTATGTATGGATAGTTAATATTTCAGCTTTTTAAGTGATTACATGAGATTAATAAATTATTCTCTTGGGAGACTTAGACAGTTGGAGTAATTAACACTAATGTTAATTATAAACATTAATTTTGATTGGTTACCTGTTATCAGGAGTAGTGAAAGTAATAATTAAACTGAACAACTTTGAATTAATTAACTAAATAATAATGAGAGAAGTCTTTGTGGAAACATTTAATTAACTAAATAATAATGAGAGAAGTCTTTGTGGAAACATTTAATTAACTAAATAATAATGAGAGAAGTCTTTGTGGAAACATTTAATTAACTAAATAATAATGAGAGAAGTCTTTGTGGAAACAATTAATTAACTCAATAATAATGAGAGAAGTCTTTGTGGAAACAATTAATTAACTCAATAATAATGAGAGAAGTATTTGTGGAAACATTTGAAATGTGTGGATAGTTGGGATGATCAAATGGTAATTTTAACTGTTTGATCATCTGTGAGAAGATTACAATTTCTTTTTATTAATTAGAATAATTGATGTTTATTGGTAATTCAAGTTAATCCCTCATTTCTTTTGTTCTTAAAAGCTCTCATTACTATATGCTGTTACTTTTGTTGATTTAAATAATATTTTAAATAGTCTAGTGGATATTGTTATTTTTAGTCTTTCATCATTGTTCAGTTCTGATTATCTTCACCTTTGATTGTGTAACAACACACAGGAATCAGTAAACTCTTTATGTGTTTGCAGTTAAAGTATTATTGTTGATGTGTTTTTTCCTAGTGAACTATATAAAGCTATACGTATGAACAACATTGTCATATAACAACACACATGAATCAGTAAACACTTGAGTTGTTCAGAGTTAAAGTATTATTGTGGATGCGAGTTTCTTCCTCCTGAACTATGTAAAGTTATATGTATGAACACTACATTGTTATTTAACACTAGACTGATACAACACAAAATACATAACTTTGTTCTGTTAACAGCATTTGTTTGTTAAATATTTAAAAATGTTCCTGAATTTTGTTATTTCTATTGGCCCTGTATTAAGAACATTGGTTGGTTATATTGTGTAGATATGGTTAATTCTACAACTAAAATCAAACTTAGAATGAGTGTAGATAATAAAGTAGTTTTCTTATGATTGTTATAATGCAGTCTTTGGTCAGTTAAAAACTGCTACTGTCAGTAATAATATCTTGTGTGTATCATAAGCCCACTAATTACAATTATGTACATAGTTTCTAAATATTTATTAACAAATCTGTGTTGTATACCTTCAGAATAACCCTAACTCAGAGCCCTTGGATGTGCAGCAATATGAAACAATGCAAAACAGTTTAATATTGTAGTTTTATTTCAGACAACAGAAGCAGAACTATATGCATTATTTTCAAACTATGGAAATGTCAAAGCTACCAAACTTATAGCAGACCGAGCAGGAGTTTCAAAAGGGTAAAGAATTTTAGTTATTGGAAGATTTATAAGAGAGAAAGTTCTGTTTACTTGACCTTTTATGTGGTTGTTATATAGTAAGTTGTTGAGGTAATTAAAACAATTATTTTTACATATTTTTCACATGGCTTGTTACAGAGATTAGTTACAGTGTGGTAAAGTATGTTTAGAACATTTAATTTATCAATAGATCTATGTTGTTAAAGCAGCCTGTTGCTGTAGTGATACTACTTGGATAAATATTGTGATGAACTGTTTAAACAAGTTCATGGTATGGTATTAAATGTTTACTAACATTTCTGTTGCTGTAATGATACTACTTGGATAGATCTTGTGATGAACTGTTTAAACAAGTTCATGGAATGGTATTAAATGTTTACTAATATTTCTGTTGCTGTAGTGATACTACTTGGATAAATCTTGTGATGAACTGTTTAAACAAGTTCATGGTATGGAATTAAATGTTTACTAATATTTCTGTTGCTGCAGTAATACTACTTGGATAGATCTTGTGATGAACTGTTTAAACAAGTTCATGGAATGGTATTAAATGTTTACTAATATTTCTGTTGCTGTAGTGATACTACTTGGATAAATCTTGTGATGAACTGTTTAAACAAGTTCATGGTATGGAATTAAATGTTTACTAATATTTCTGTTGCTGCAGTAATACTACTTGGATAGATCTTGTGATGAACTGTTTAAACAAGTTCATGGAATGGTATTAAATGTTTACTAATATTTCTGTTGCTGTAGTGATACTACTTGGATAAATCTTGTGATGAACTGTTTAAACAAGTTCATGGTATGGAATTAAATGTTTACTAATATTTCTGTTGCTGCAGTAATACTACTTGGATAGATCTTGTGATGAACTGTTTAAACAAGTTCATGGAATGGTATTAAATGTTTACTAATATTTCTGTTGCACAACTGTAGCATTTTTTATAAAGTTCTTTAACTCTCTCAACACGGGTTTGGTCTATATGACTGACCACGTGATATCTTTGTACTTTTTAAAGTCTTTTTAGATTTAGTACGTATTTCAGTGTAGTGTGTATGTCTTCACAAAGTTGACAGATTTTCAGTAAATATTATAAGTCTTTCACTAACAAAAGAAACATATTCTTAGTGAAGTATATTTAATTAGATGTAGACTTGTCCATGAATATATTAAGTATTTGTTTTGAATAACCCATGGGCAAAGTAATTTTTGTGTTAAAATTAAAAATACTTTTCCTTGTTTTAAAATTATTAAATTACCTTTCTGTGTATCCATAAAACCTCCTAAGTGCATTCCAAACAATTTGTTTTCAGTAAAACTTCATAACTTGTATGTTATTTTCTCTACCCTATCTCATAACTACCAAATAAAAATCTAAATAAATTTAAATTACATTTCCACTCTTCTGGAATGACTTCATATTGAACAACAATAATTTATGCTAATATGTTTGTAACAGTATACATCTATTTATAAGTACATTTTATGGTTTTATTGCCCATTGACTGTATCTGTGTCAAAAAATATTACTGTGATAATGAAAATATGTTGTTTTTATTTTATTAGTAAAAAACCACAAATATTCACGTAAGATTAAATATTATCTAATCTATCACCAGCAAGGTTTGTAAGATAAGAGACTGAATATCATTGACTGTTACCAGCAAGGTTTGTAAGATACAAGACTGAATATCATTGACTGTCACCAGCAAGGTTTGTAAGATAAGAGACTGAATATCATTGACTGTTACCAGCAAGGTTTGTAAGATAAGAGACTGAATACCATTGACTGTCACCAGCAAAGTTTGAAAGATAAGAGACTGAATATCATTGACTGTCACCAGCAAGGTTTGTAAGATAAGAGACTGAATATCATTGACTGTTACCAGCAAGGTTTGAAGGATAAGAGACTGAATATCATTGACTGTCACCAGCAAGGTTTGTAAGATAAGAGACTGAATATCATTGACTGTCACCAGCAAGGTTTGTAAGATAAGAGACTGAATATCATTGACTGTAACCAGCAAGGTTTGTAAGATAAGAGACTGAATATCATTGACTGTCACCAGCAAGGTTTGTAAGATAAGAGACTGAATATCATTAACTGTTACCAGCAAGGTTTGTAAGATAAGAGACTGAATATCATTGACTGTCACCAGCAAGGTTTGTAAAATAAGAGACTGAATATCATTGACTGTTACCAGCAAGGTTTGTAAGATAAGAGACTGAATATCATTGACTGTCACCAGCAAGGTTTGAAAGATAAGAGACTGAATATCATTGACTGTAACCAGCAAGGTTTGTAAGATAAGAGACTGAATATCATTGACTGTCACCAGCAAGGCTTGTAAGATAAGAGACTGAATATCATTGACTGTTACCAGCAAGGTTTGAAAGATAAGAGACTGAATATCATTGACTGTTACCAGCAAGGTTTGAAAGATAAGAGACTGAATATCATTGACTGTCACCAGCAAGGTTTGTAAGATAAGAGACTGAATATCATTGACTGTTACCAGCAAGGTTTGTAAGATAAGAGACTGAATATCATTGACTGTTATCAGCAAGGTTTGTAAGATAAGAGACTGAATATCATTGACTGTCACCAGCGAGGTTTGTAAGATAAGAGACTGAATATCATTGACTGTCACCAGCGAGGTTTGTAAGATAAGAGACTGAATATCATTGACTGTCACCAGCAATGTTTGTAAGATAAGAGACTGAATGTCATTGACTGTCACCAGCAAGGTTTGTAAGATAAGAGACTGAATATCATTGACTGTTAACAGCAAGGTTTGTATTCTGTTAATACGTAGCCTTTATAACTATAGATACATATATGTATGTATGTATTTTTTTCACTTCTTTGTTTTATTTCTAAAAAAAAAATTTGGATAAAATAATTTTGACTCATAACAACACACATTTCATTTTTTATTTATTATTTATTTCATTTCTTACTTCTAGCTATGGATTTGTAACATTTGAAACAGAAGAGGAAGCTAGGAGGATGCAAACAGAGGTAATTCGTCTATATTTATCATTGTTAGTGGTGTATATGACAATGATGCAGATGTAGTTCAGGTATAATTATCATTGTTAGTGGTGTATATGACAATGATGCAGATGTAGTTCAGGTATAATTATCATTGTTAGTATGTATATGATGATACAGATGTAGTTCAGGTATAATTATCATTGTTAGTGGTGTATATGATGATACAGATGTAGTTCAGGTATAATTATCATTGTTAGTGGTGTATATGATGATACAGATGTAGTTTAGGTATAATTATCATTGTTAGTGGTGTATATGACAATGATACAGATGTAGTTCAGGTGTAATTATCATTGTTAGTATGTATATGACGATGATACAGATGTAGTTCAGGTATAATTATCATTATTAGTGGTGTATATGACGATGATACAGATGTAGTTCAGGTATAATTATCATTGTTAGTATGTATATGATGATACAGATGTAGTTCAGGTATAATTATCATTGTTAATGGTGTATATGATGATACAGATGTAGTTCAGGTGTAATTATCATTGTTAGTGGTGTATATGACGATGATACAGATGTAGTTCAGGTATAATTATCATTATTAGTGGTGTATATGACGATGATACAGATGTAGTTCAGGTATAATTATCATTGTTAGTATGTATATGATGATACAGATGTAGTTCAGGTATAATTATCATTGTTAGTATGTATATGATGATACAGATGTAGTTCAGGTATAATTATCATTGTTAGTATGTATATGATGATACAGATGTAGTTCAGGTATAATTATCATTATTAGTCATGTATATGACGATGATACAGATGTAGTTCAGGTATAATTATCATTGTTAGTATGTATATGATGATACAGATGTAGTTCAGGTATAATTATCATTATTAGTGGTGTATATGACGATGATACAGATGTAGTTCAGGTATAATTATCATTATTAGTGGTGTATATGACGATGATACAGATGTAGTTCAGGTATAATTATCATTATTAGTCATGTATATGACGATGATACAGATGTAGTTCAGGTATAATTATCATTATTAGTGGTGTATATGACGATGATACAGATGTAGTTCAGGTATAATTATCATTATTAGTGGTGTATATGACGATGATACAGATGTAGTTCAGGTATAATTATCATTATTAGTCATGTATATGACGATGATACAGATGTAGTTCAGGTATAATTATCATTATTAGTCATGTATATGACGATGATACAGATGTAGTTCAGGTATAATTATCATTATTAGTGGTGTATATGACGATGATACAGATGTAGTTCAGGTATAATTATCATTGTTAGTATGTATATGATGATACAGATGTAGTTCAGGTATAATTATCATTGTTATTGGTGTATATGATGATACAGATGTAGTTCAGGTATAATTATCATTGTTAGTGGTGTATATGATGATACAGATGTAGTTCAGGTATAATTATCATTGTTAGTGGTGTATATGATGATACAGATGTAGTTCAGGTATAATTATCATTATTAGTCATGTATATGACGATGATACAGATGTAGTTCAGGTATAATTATCATTGTTAGTGGTGTATATGATGATACAGATCTAGTTCAGGTATAATTATCATTGTTAGTGGTGTATATGATGATACAGATCTAGTTCAGGTATAATTATCATTGTTAGTGGTGTATATGATGATACAGATGTAGTTCAGGTATAATTATCATTGTTAGTGGTGTATATGATGATACAGATGTAGTTCAGGTATAATTATCATTGTTAGTGGTGTATATGATGATTCATATGTAGTATCAAAAAATTTGGATGTGATATTATAATTTAAACACTGGTTTTGTGTTGTTTAAGTTGAGAAGGCTGTTAAATATAATAATATTATGTCATTAGAACAACTGCAGAATAATTGATATTTTGTTATTCAACTGAAACTAGAGAGGTGAAGTTAATGAATGTGGATAAGACATAATTTCATAAAATATATGAAGTTTGATTTGTTTATATGAATTTTAGGCTGACAACTTAGTACTTAAAGATAGAAAACTGAATATTGCTCCAGCAATCAAAAAGCAGGTGAGTTGTGTTTGAATTTCAACATGTTATACTCAGAATAAAACTGTAAATTAGAGATAAAAAGAATGCTTCACTGGTGACATATTAAACAGTTTACAACATGTTGCTACATTCTTTTAATGTTCTTAAAAAAACAACATATATTATGCTTTAAGACTGTGTAACATTTTAATGTTACCTTTTATGTCTATCTGTAATTATTTAATTAACTTTTTGTTAGCGTCACTTAACAGCTTACAGACCCGAGAGTTCTCATTGTTCTATACGTGACCTACCTTTTCTGTTCTCACATTGGAAATACCTCGTTATGTGACACAAAACATTTATCTGATCTCTAATTTTAATGTTATGTAACTTGATTCAGTTTGTGTATCATGTTGTACATCATGAAGAAACTGAAAAATACATTATTACATGTGTTGTTTATAGGTGAGACTCCAGCAAGAGAAATCAAACCTCAAACATGTTTATCAATTACTTTTTGATAACAACACTAAATAAATATCATATAATACTACATAATAAATACCATATAATGACAATGTGATTTCTAAATAAGTAAATATTATATAATGACAACGTGAGTTCTAAATAAGTAAATACTATATAATGACAATGTGAGTTCTAAATAAGTAAATACTATATAATGACAACGTGAGTTCTAAATAAGTAAATACTATATAATGACAACGTGAGTTCTAAATAAGTAAATATTATATAATGACAACGTGAGTTCTAAATAAGTAAATATTATATAATGACAACGTGAGTTCTAAATAAGTAAATATTATATAATGACAACGTGAGTTCTAAATAAGTAAATATATAATGACAACGTGAGTTCTAAATAAGTAAATATTATATAATGACAACGTGAGTTCTAAATAAGTAAATATATATAATGACAACGTGAGTTCTAAATAAGTAAATACTATATAATGACAACATGAGTTCTAAATAAGTAAATATTATATAATGACAACATGACTTCTAAATAAGTAAATATATAATGACAACGTGAGTTTTAAATAAGTAAATATTATATAATGACAACATGAGTTCTAAATAAGTAAATATTATATAATGACAACATTAGTTCTAAATAAGTAAATATATAATGACGACGTGAGTTTTAAATAAGTAAATACTATATAATGACGACGTGAGTTCTAAATAAGTAAATACTATATAATGACAACATGAGTTCTAAATAAGTAAATATTATATAATGACAACATGAGTTCTAAATAAGTAAATACTATATAATGACAACATGAGTTCTAAATAAGTAAATATTATATAATGACAACATTAGTTCTAAATAAGTAAATATATAATGACAACGTGAGTTCTAAATAAGTAAATATTATATAATGACAACATGAGTTCTAAATAAGTAAATATTATATAATGACAACATGAGTTCTAAATAAGTAAATATATAATGACAACGTGAGTTTTAAATAAGTAAATATTATATAATGACAACATGAGTTCTAAATAAGTAAATATTATATAATGACAACATTAGTTCTAAATAAGTAAATATATAATGACAACGTGAGTTTTAAATAAGTAAATACTATATAATGACAACGTGAGTTCTAAATAAGTAAATATTATATAATGACAACATTAGTTCTAAATAAGTAAATATATAATGACAACGTGAGTTTTAAATAAGTAAATATTATATAATGACAACATGAGTTCTAAATAAGTAAATATTATATAATGACAACATGAGTTCTAAATAAGTAAATATTATATAATGACAACATGAGTTCTAAATAAGTAAATATTATATAATGACAACGTGAGTTCTAAATAAGTAAATATTATATAATGACAACGTGAGTTCTAAATAAGTAAATATTATATAATGACAACGTGAGTTCTAAATAAGTAAATATTATATAATGACAACGTGAGTTCTAAATAAGTAAATATTATATAATGACAACGTGAGTTCTAAATAAGTAAATATTATATAATGACAACGTGAGTTCTAAATAAGTAAATATTATATAATGACAAGCGTGAGTTCTAAATAAGTAAATATTATATAATGACAAGCGTGAGTTCTAAATAAGTAAATATTATATAATGACAGCGTGAGTTCTAAATAAGTAAATATTATATAATGACAACGTGAGTTCTAAATAAGTAAATACTATATAATGACAACGTGAGTTCTAAATAAGTAAATACTATATAATGACAACGTGAGTTCTAAATAAGTAAATATTATATAATGACAACGTGAGTTCTAAATAAGTAAATATTATATAATGACAACGTGAGTTCTAAATAAGTAAATATTATATAATGACAAGCGTGAGTTCTAAATAAGTAAATATTATATAATGACAACGTGAGTTCTAAATAAGTAAATATTATATAATGACAACGTGAGTTCTAAATAAGTAAATATTATATAATGACAACGTGAGTTCTAAATAAGTAAATATTATATAATGACAACGTGAGTTCTAAATAAGTAAATATTATATAATGACAACGTGAGTTCTAAATAAGTAAATATTATATAATGACAACGTGAGTTCTAAAATAGGTTAAAATGTTTTCATATGGCATAGGAAGTAATAAAGTTAAAACTAACCAATAATTTAGTTAAAATGTAAACATGTGGTGTGGGAAGTAATAAAGTTAACACTAACCAAAAGTCTAGTTAAAATTTATACACAATAATTAGTTTTTAGAAATAATCAGATGTGGCAGATAACTTAATAACAATAGTAAATATGATTGAAGGAACCATCTAAAGATTGGTAGGTGACTAAAGATGTAACTTCAACACTGCACAAGAAAGTAAATACTACAAATGTGAGTTTAATGATAGGTCTAATTAGTGTTAGTTACCACACTGTAGTGGATCATTATTACCTTAAACTTTGTTTTTTAAATAATTATAATGTTGTTTAAATGTTTAAAAGTTCAAGATATTCTAATAGATAGTAAGAAGATTATTAAATTTTCCAAAAAATTCATAAATCTGATTCTAAAGATATAGTAGGGGAATATTGACTTGTTTATATGCAAAAACGGCTTGTTTGGGTTGAGAAAATATTTTACATAGAAGAGCGAACCTGATGATGACCGAATAAGGTCGAAACGTTGTTCACTCTTCTATGTAAAATATTTTCTCAACCCAAACGAGTCGTTTTTGCATATAAATTTCTCAACAAGTGGGTTTCTCGACATCACTGATTAATATTGACTTGTGAAAAATTGTCAGTTTATCGTCCAACAAGTTCTGTAATCTGTAAGTAGTAAGCACTGTAACATAATTTTGTCAGTTTATCGTCCAACAAGCTCTGTATTGTCAGTTTATCATCCAACAAGCTCTGTAATCTGTGAGTAGTAAGCACTGTAACATAATTTTGTCAGTTTATCGTCCAACAAGCTCTCTATTATCTCTGAGTAGTAAGCACTGTAACATAATTTTGTCAGTTTATTGTCCAACAAGTTCTGTAATCTGTAAGTAGTAAGCACTGTAACATAATTTTGTCAGTTTATCATCCAACAAGTTCTGTAATCTGTAAGTAGTAAGCACTGTAACATAATTTTGTCAGTTTATCGTCCAACAAGTTCTTTAATCTGTGAGTATTAAGCACTGTAACATAATTTTGTCAGTTTATCATCCAACAAGTTCTTTAATCTGTGAGTATTAAGCACTGTAACATAATTTTGTCAGTTTATCGTCCAACAAGTTCTGTAATGTGTGAGTAGTAAGCACTGTAACATAATTTTGTCAGTTTATCGTCCAACACGTTCTTTAATCTGTGAGTAGTAAGCACTGTAACATAATTTTGTCAGTTTATCGTCCAACAAGTTCTTTAATCTGTGAGTATTAAGCACTGTAACATAATTTTGTCAGTTTATTGTCCAACAAGTTCTGTAATGTGTGAGTAGTAAGCACTGTAACATAATTTTGTCAGTTTATCGTCCAACAAGTTCTTTAATCTGTGAGTATTAAGCACTGTAACATAATTTTGTCAGTTTATCATCCAACAAGTTCTTTAATCTGTGAGTATTAAGCACTGTAACATAATTTTGTCAGTTTATCGTCCAACAAGTTCTGTAATGTGTGAGTAGTAAGCACTGTAACATAATTTTGTCAGTTTATCGTCCAACACTTTCTTTAATCTGTGAGTAGTAAGCACTGTAACATAATTTTGTCAGTTTATCGTCCAACAAGTTCTTTAATCTGTGAGTATTAAGCACTGTAACATAATTTTGTCAGTTTATCGTCCAACACGTTCTGTAATGTGTGAGTAGTAAGCACTGTAACATAATTTTGTCAGTTTATCGTCCAACAAGTTCTTTAATTTGTGAGTATTAAGCACTGTAACATAATTTTGTCAGTTTATCGTCCAACAAGTTCTTTAATTTGTGAGTATTAAGCACTGTAACATAATTTTGTCAGTTTATCGTCCAACAAGTTCTTTAATTTGTGAGTATTAAGCACTGTAACATAATTTTGTCAGTTTATCGTCCAACAAGTTCTTTAATTTGTGAGTATTAAGCACTGTAACATAATTTTGTCAGTTTATCGTCCAACAAGTTCTTTAATTTGTGAGTATTAAGCACTGTAACATAATTTTGTCAGTTTATCATCCAACAAGTTCTGTAATCTGTGAGTAGTAAACACTGTAACATAATTTCTAATTTTATTCAAAAAAAGAAAAATTGTTACTTAACAATTAAAAATTGCATTGTGTGATGAAACTTAGTTGATTGGATGACAACTGCCTGTTATAAAAACATGAGCTTAAAGGATAACTTTTTGAATGTCTTCTGCCATTTGTCTTTAGACTGTTAGAAGACTTCTGAAACATTGCCTTCTACATTTGTGTTTCTACAACACACAGATGCCGTCCAGTCAGCTAATTGCAATCAGGAATACTCTGCACGGACAAGGTATCAAAGAATGTTACTGTGTATTCAACAGTTAATGGTGTTCATATCCACAGAGAGTGCTCTCCCTTTAGAGAGGGTCTGGCATGGCCATGTGTTTAGGGCACTTGACTCACAATCTGCAGGTGGTGGGTTTGAATCCCCATCTTACCAAACATGCTTTTTCAGGCATGGGGTCTTTATGATGCAAGGTCAATCCCATTGTTCAGAGGTCACAATGTAGCTGAAGAGTTGGTGGTGGGTGGTGATGAATGGCTATCTTCCCTCTAGCCTTTTACTGTTAAATTAGGGATGGCTAGTGCAGATAGCCCTCATGTAGTTTTGTACAAAATTCAAACCAAACAAAAAATCTGCGAAGGAAAAGTTCTCGTGGGTAAATATTGTTTGACAATTTAAGATAATTCATTGTAAAGTTAAAATCAATCTTGTCTGATGTATAAAGAGGTGTCATGTATATTCTTTTTTATAAATGAATACAGATCTGCAGGATATCTGTTGAAGTCAACTTCCTTAGGCATTTCATGTTTGCTGAAAGACATTGGTGAAAGTTTAACTAAAATATAGTTTGTAAGATTTATTTATTTTGTATTGTTTTTTAACAGTAAATCATTAATTAATAAATTGTTTTCTTATTTTAGCCTTTTGGAAGGATGTATAATGGTAAGTTCAGACTAGTATCAGTTTGTTAGATTGTAATAGAGTTTTCATTAAATAATGGTAAGTTAAGACTGGAATAGTTCGGTTATGTTGTAATAGTGTTTTGATTAAATAATGATACATTAAGACTGGTATAGATTTGTTAGATTGTAAAAGTGTTTTGATTAAATAATAATACATTAAGACTGGTATAGATCTGTTAGATTGTAATAGTGTTTTGATTAAATGATGTTACATTAAGACTGGTATAGATCTGTTAGATTGTAATAATATTTTGATTAAATAATGTTACATTAAGACTGGTATAGATTTTTTAGATTGTAATAGTGTTTTTATTAAATAATGTCACATTAAGACTGGTATAGATCTGTTAGATTGTAATAGTGTTTTGATTAAATAATGTTACATTAAGACTGGTATAGATCTGTTAGATTGTAATGGTGTGTTGAAAAAATAATGTTACATTAAGACTGGTATAGATTTGTTAGATTGTAATAATATTTTGATTAAATAATGTTACATTAAGACTGGTATAGATTTTTTAGATTGTAATAGTGTTTTTATTAAATAATGTCACATTAAGACTGGTATAGATTTGTTAGATTGACTGGTATAGATTTGTTAGATTGTAATAGTGTTTTGATTAAATAATGTCACATTAAGACTGGTATAGATTTGTTGGATTGTATTAGTGTTGTGAATAATTTCTGATGAGGTGTTTGATGTTGCTTTATATAAATATTTATAATGTCATACTTATTAAGAATTGTTTTGTGCTGTTTTCTAATGTAGAAATATATTTCTTTTATACTCTCATTACATCACTAGATTTTGTAAGGTATGTATTATTTTTAATTTTCATAACTGATATTGATATCCAGTGTTCTGTTATGTATGTTAAAACAATCTTATGGATAGTTTTGTCTTCAGTAGACTACTCGTACCTGTTTTTAGAGTTGGACAATATTTTACTTTCCATAAAAGTAAAAATTTCTATGTTTACACTGTATAAAAATGTCTTTCTCACAAGTGTCCTACACATGATTTATAACTAATGTTTATGTATTATATTTAGTTGTTCAGGGATTGTATTACATACTTTGATTATTATAGTAGAAACAGCTTCAGCTTGTTTATTATTCTCTGATCTGTTATTAGTTTTATCACTTGATTTCTTTGTCCATTTTACTACTCTTGTTAATATGAATACTTCACTTCCACTATAATCTCCTGTATCTTTTCATATTTGTCATTCAAATATAATGAGAACCTGAGATTAATTTATATTTATTAGTTTATTATATGTATGTATCTGTATTTTTACACAATATTTGTTTGTTATTTATTTAGTTTCACAAATCTTCAGGCCAAATAAAAACTATAGTCTTTGATAGTAAGCACATGTTTTTATGTGGTTCACAGCTTTGATTGAAATAATCGAAATCAGGTACCTTTATGATTATACTTGGTTTGTAATGTTGTAACAGTCTCATTAAAATATTAAGTCTTTCATTAGAATCAGTACAACTGGTACCAAATGGGACCATCATTTATCAGAATGGCGTACCCTGTACTTATCATAATGGTATGGCTTTCTACTCACCACCTGATTCACTTTATCAACTGCCACAACAACAGGTATGTTTTTTGTTGGTTGTTCAACTTCTCACTTCTAATAGTGCATATGTTTGAAAATGTCTCTCAGTTATCACAGTTACAAATTATTCATGCATGTTGGTTGTTATATTCCTCTCTTTAACCTATATATTTCAGTCATTCTGTTGTTGTTTTTTAAATATAGTGTTGTAGTGAAAGCATCATATGAGCCACTAGGATCTGCTAGCTGTAAGTAAGACTGTAGTCAAAACACTATATGAACTACTAGGACCTGTTAGCTGTAAGACTGTAGTCAAAACACTATATGAACTACTAGGACCTGCTAGCTGTAAGACTGTAGTCAAAACACTATATGAACCACTATGACCTGGTAGCTGTAAGACTGTAGTCAAAACACTATATGAACTACTAGGACCTGGTAGCTGTAAGACTGTAGTGAAAACACTATATGAACCACTAGGACCTGGTGGCTGTAAGACTGTAGTGAAAACACTATATGAACCACTAGGACCTGGTAGCTGTAAGATTGTAGTCAAAACACTATATGAACTACTAGGACCTGGTAGCTGTAAGACTGTAGTCAAAACACTATATGGACTACTAGGACTTGTCAGCTGTAAGACTGTAGTGAAAACACTATATGAACTACTAGGACCTGCTAGCTGTAAGACTGTAGTGAAAACACTATATGAACTACTAGGACCTGCTAGCTGTAAGACTGTAGTCAAAACACTATATGAACCACTAGGACCTGGTAGCTGTAAGACTGTAGTGAAAACACTATATGAACTACTAGGACCTGTCAGCTGTAATACTGTTGTCAAAACACTATATGAACCACTAGGACCTGGTAGCTGTAATACTGTTGTCAAAACACTATATGAACCACTAGGACCTGGTAGCTGTAAGACTGTAGTCAAAACACTATATGAACTACTAGGACCTGGTAGCTGTAATACTGTTGTCAAAACACTATATGAACTACTAGGACCTGTCAGCTGTGAGACTGTAGTGAAAACACTATATGAACCACTAGGACCTGGTAGCTGTAAGACTGTAGTGAAAATACTATATGAACCACTAGGACCTGGTAGCTGTAAGACTGTAGTGAAAACACTATATGAACGACTAGGACCTGTCAGCTGTAATACTGTTGTCAAAACACTATATGAACCACTAGGACTTGGTAGCTGTAAGACTGTAGTGAAAACACTATATGAACCACTAGGACTTGGTAGCTGTAAGACTGTAGTGAAAACACTATATGAACCACTAGGATTTGGTAGCTGTAAGACTGTAGTCAAAACACTATATAAACTACTAGGACCTGTCAGCTGTAATACTGTTGTCAAAACACTATATGAACCACTAGGACTTGGTAGCTGTAAGACTGTAGTGAAAACACTATATGAACCACTAGGATTTGGTAGCTGTAAGACTGTAGTCAAAACAGTATATGAACCACTAGGACCTGGTAGCTGTAAGACTGTAGTCAAAACACTATATGAACTACTAGGACCTGTCAGCTGTAATACTGTTGTCAAAACACTATATGAACCACTAGGACCTGGTAGCTGTAATACTGTTGTCAAAACACTATATGAACCACTAGGACCTGGTAGCTGTAAGACTGTAGTCAAAACACTATATGAACTACTAGAACCTGGTAGCTGTGAGACTGTCGTCAAAACACTATATGAACTACTAGGACCTGTTAGTTGTAAGGCTGTAGGGAAAACGCTATGTGAACCACTAGGACCTGGTAGCTGTAATACTGTTGTCAAAACACTATATGAACCACTAGGACCTGGTAGCTGTAAGACTGTAGTCAAAACACTATATGAACTACTAGAACCTGGTAGCTGTGAGACTGTCGTCAAAACACTATATGAACTACTAGGACCTGTTAGTTGTAAGACTGTAGGGAAAACGCTATGTGAACTACTACGACCTTTTATCTGTAAAACTGTAGTGAAAACACTATATGAACTACTAGGACCTGTTATCTGTAAATTAACAGAATTGGATATTGCTATTAAACAGGATAAACATTTGTAAGTTTGTTTGTAGTTTGAATGTCCTTCTATTACTCTGAAATAGTTCTATTTTCACTGTTAGTTAATTTAATATATGTGTATAATAAGGCTATTTATAATGTTAAAGGCAGCCTGTTCATTAGTTTATGGACAACCAGTATACCTACCTCCTCAACAATACCAGCACCAGCCTACAGTGAGTATGGAATATTTTGATATTTTTATAGACTATGTAAGGTAGTTTACTTTGAGTATCAGGTTTTCAGCTTTCAAGCACATTTCCACTTCATAAGTTTATAACAAAATGTAGTGTGGAGCTGATATTGTAGGATTGTACAATCTCTACCTTATTTCTTAAATATATATTTGGGAAATGGTCAAACCCTTATTTGTACTTTGTGTCTAAGAGACTGGTTTTAATTGTTACTTCCTCTGTCAAATTCCAGTGTTCTGCCATGAGTTTGAGCTGCCCTACCCTTTGATGGAGAGTGTCATACGTATACTGGTCACTGGATCCAATGCCAGCTCTGGACTTGAGGCATATATATATCCAGTCAATGGGTTTGACCACATGCTTACGTGTTAATCCAAGCAATTAGCATTTTATTTGGCGAAACATCAGAGGCTGGATCTGATGGATGCTCTGCATGAGCTGTGAAATTCCAGCATGCCATGCCAGAGGTTTGTGCGACCCTACCCTTTGATAGGATTTGTCATACATATACCAGTTACTGGAACTGTTGCCAGCTCTGGTTGAGAGGCATGCATCCAGTCAGCGTGTTTAATAGCACACTACTCGTTAATCTGAGTGAGTAACGATTCCTTTGTCGAAACATCAGAGGCTGGATCTGATGGATGCTCTGTATGATTTACAACACTAAAATCAAGGGTTTGAACCTCCTTGGTAGATACAGCAGATAGTCTAATCTGGCTAAAACACAAACACACTTCTTAATCATTACACTTTCTGATTTGTTTTTGTTGGTTTCAAATCTTATTGTCATTTGTTCCAATAAGATATGAATATTTATGTTTTTAAAAATTATTATATTGCTGTTTTGCAAAGGAAACAGGGTTAACATGTTAGAAGGTGAAGTGACTCTATACTAATTATTCTTTGTCTGTGTGTTTGTGTAGTTTACAGATAGAAGTTGGAGCCAACTGTTTAGGTTAAGTGTAACTTTTTGATAAGTTAAAATAAAATAATATTACAGCTTGTGGATTGGTACGTGCTAGTTACATTGTATATATTACAGCTGGTGGATTATTACGTGTAAGTTACATTGTATATATTACAGCTGGTGGATTGGTACGTGTGAGCTACATTGTATATATTACAGCTGGTGGATTGGTACATGTGAGCTACATTGTATATATTACAACTGGTGGATTGGTATGTGTAAGTTACATTGTATATATTGCAGCTGGTGGATTGGTATGTGTAAGTTACATTGTATATATTGCAGCTGGTGGATTGTAATATATACAATCTAACTTACATGTAGCAACTAGTGGATTGGTATGTGTAAGTTACATTGTATATAGTACAGCTGGTGGATTGCTACATGTAAGTTACATTGTATATATTACAGCTGGTGGATTGGTATGTGAAAGTTATGTAGTATATATTACAACTTGTGGATTGGTACGAGCACGTTAGGTTCTATATGTTACAGCTTGTGGATTGGTACCTGTAAGTTGCATTCCATATATTACAGCTTGTGGATTGGTACATGTAAATCATCTTGTATATTAGAGTTTAGAGATCAATATGTGTAAGTCACACTGTATATTACAGTTTATAGACCAATATGTATAAGTCATTTTGTATATTACACTTTATAGGGCAATATGTATGGCTCACCTTGGATATTACAGTTTATGTATCAGTATATATGGCTCACCTTGTAAATTACAGTTTACAAATCAGTATGTATAAGTCACCTTGTATATATTAAAGCTTGTGGACTGATACAGGTAACTAATTTGTATGTTGTAGCTTTATATCACTCAATCTGTTGAGTAATTTGCACTTAAATTCATAATGAAAGAATCTTCGATAGAAGAAATGGAGTATATTCTCACCTAATGTGATGTATTTATTATGTGATTCCTATAGGTCCAGGAGAAGTATAGAAATATTTAATTTTGATTTTCAAAAGGCCCTGATATTTTCTTTCAGTTATGTAACTCTGAAATGAAAAATAATGGTCTTGGTACATCTAAAAATGGACAAATGAGGAACATTTTTTCAAGTGTTTATTGACATTTCACCTTTACTCATTGTAAGCTGCAGTTGAGTTGATTAATAAGTATGTAGAAGATTCTTTGATTTTGGATAAAAATAAGTTTAATTATTAACAGTGAAACTGATAGACAAAATAATATAAGGTTTTTCAAATTTTAGCCACTTTCACTATTGTTACAATGAATCTCTGTAATATGAGATTTGACAATCTCTGTGATATTTTTTTTCTTCCAACAGTCAGTAGTTTGTTTATTTGAATATTTTGTTGTACTGAATTATTTTTGATATATATGTATTTAAGATAATACATTTATTTCCATTTGTGGTTAGTCAGTAGCTGATACTCGTGCATAACTTGGTTAATCTAGTTGTTAATTAGTTTAAAAAGTCCAGTAGTTTTGTCATCAAAAAAATGTGGAATTGTTTTTGTAATTCCTTGAAGTGCAGTGAAACAAGGGAAAGTTCTTAAAAGATTTATGGATTTTTAAAATGACTAAAAGTTGTTTAGTTAGTTACAAGAATTCTAAATAAAGATACAGTGATTGACTAGGTTAATAAATTCGAAGTATGAAACCTGAATTTATCATAACTTTGCCACATTATCAGTACATGATAATTCACTTCCCAACATTATGGTAACCCTAATCATTATTCAAGATACCTACACCTCCAAATTTAATGCAAGTTGTATCAGCTACCCTTAAAACTTGCTGTGCAGTTCGTCTGTATCATCTTTTTATAGACCTTTATTTACTTCTTCCAGTTTCACTTATCTAAGTTACATTTACACTTAGAGTATAATTTTTGTTAAGCAATAAATATTTTATGAATTCAATTGAAACTGAATTACATACCTTTTCTGGGCCAACTAAGATTGAAGTTTATCTGTTATGGACTGAAATAGGATAGTTTGAGAGTGCTTCATTTCATTAGATTAGAATGTTTTATCAGCTAAATACGATATAGGAATGTTTAAATATGTGTAACAAACAATATCATCTCCAGTATATCACCATTATGAACATTTTCCATTCCTAACCAAATTGATATCTGAATTACTTTTCTTACAAAAGAAAAAGACAGGTATACTTTGTTTTCATGTGGGGAAAACATGTAGGTTCAGACAAAAAACAACCAAAGTCCAATAACTCAAGAGCTTTTGAAATGGGGCCCTTTCTTCATTGTTGGAATGAATTAGTGGTTTTTGTTGAGTAAAAACAATCAAGACGTAAATAAAATATTGTAGTTTTGATATGAGTAATGTAGTTATTAAACTATTTTTTGAGTGTTTGATTTACACTTTCAAGTTTGTTTTATTGGTAGTGAGGGTTTAAAAGAAGATATTTGATATCTAATATCTGTTAACTGGCATATATGAACAACATTTTTCTCTAATTTTTCTCTTCAAAACAGGAAAATTCTCTTAATGTCTTTAGCACCAGTTTTTAAAGCTATGTTGTTATCACTATTGTGTTTTAGATGTCTCCACAATGGGCAGCCAGTAATACATGGAGGTTGACTCCCCAGGTGAGTCTAGTTTCATACAAGTTTTGCTACTTTGTATTAAGAGTTACTTTTGCTGTATGCTACTTGTCCCAGTTGTACTAAATGTACATATGATCATGACTTTCCAGTCGTAAACTATAACTTACCTCACCTTGAAGTTTTGATAACTTTCTAAAAGAAAAACTGTTATTAGTCATTGGTAATATGATTAAGTTTAATCATGTTGTATCACCATTAACAGTAAATACAAACTTTTAACATTCATTTACTTGTCATGCTGTAGAGACAAAACTACTGTTATAGTGTGGGGACTCCATACAGAAACATGGAACTTGTATGTTACCAAATATTAGGTTACAGGTTATGTTAATGGTAGAGTGTTTGGTAGTAATATAGAAACATTGAAACTGTTACTAAACGTTAGGTTACAGGATATATCTATAGTAGAGTGTTTGGTAGTAATATAGAATTATTGAAACTGTTACTAAACGTTAGGTTACAGGTTATATATATAGTAGAGTGTTTGGTAGTAATATAGAATTATTGAAACTGTTACTAAATGTTAGGTTACAGGTTATATATATAGTAGAGTGTTTGGTAGTAATATAGAAACATTGAAACTGTCACTAAACGTTAGGTTACAGGTTATATCTATAGTAGAGTGTTTGGAAGTAATATAGAAACATTGAAACTGTTACTAAACATTAGGTTACAGGTTATATCTATAGTAGAGTGTTTGGAAGTAATATAGAAACATTGAAACTGTTACTAAATGTTAGGTTACAGGTTATATATATAGTAGAGTGTTTGGTAGTAAAATAGAAACATTGAAACTGTTACTAAACCTTAGGTTACAGGTTATATCTATAGTAGAGTTTTTGATGGTAATATAGAAACATTGAAACTGTTACTAAACATTAGGTTAAGTTATATATATAGTAGAGAGTTTGGAAGTAATATAGAAACATTGAAACTGTTACTAAACATTAAGTTACAGGTTATATCTATAGTAGAGTGTTTGGAAGTAATATAGAAACATTGAAACTGTTACTAAACGTTAGGTTACAGGTTATATATATAGTAGAGTGTTTGGTAGTAATATAGAAACATTGAAACTGTTACTACACCTTAGGTTACAGGTTATATATACAGTAAAGTGTTTGGTAGTAATATAGAAACATTGAAACTGTTACTAAACGTTAGGTTACAGGTTATATATACAGTAGAGTGTTTGGTAGTAATATAGAAACATTGAAACTGTTACTAAACATTAGATTACAGGTTATATCTATGGTAGAGTGTTTGGTGGTAATATAGAAACATTGAAACTGTTACTAAATGTTAGGTTACAGGTTATATATATATTAGAGTGTTTGGTAGTAATATAGAAACATTGAAACTGTTACTAAACATTAGGTTACAGGTTATATCTATAGTAGAGTGTTTGGAAGTAATATAGAAACATTGAAACTGTTACTAAATGTTAGGTTACAGGTTATATATATAGTAGAGTGTTTGGTAGTAAAATAGAAACATTGAAACTGTTACTAAACCTAAGGTTATATTTATAGTAGAGTGTTTGGTTGTAATATAGAAACATTGAAACTGTTACTAAACCTTAGGTTACAGGTTATATCTATAGTAGAGTTTTTGATGGTAATATAGAAACATTGAAACTGTTACTAAACCTTAGATTACAGGTTATATCTATGGTAGAGTGTTTGGTGGTAATATAGAAACATTGAAACTGTTACTAAATGTTAGGTTACAGGTTATATATATATTAGAGTGTTTGGTAGTAATATAGAAACATTGAAACTGTTACTAAACGTTAGGTTACAGGTTATATATACAGTAAAGTGTTTGGTAGTAATATAGAAACATTGAAACTGTTACTAAACGTTAGATTACAGGTTATATCTATGGTAGAGTGTTTGGTGGTAATATAGAAACATTGAAACTGTTACTAAATGTTAGGTTACAGGTTATATATATATTAGAGTGTTTGGTAGTAATATAGAAACATTGAAACTGTTACTAAACATTTAGTTACAGGTTATGTATATAGTAGAGTGTTTGGAAGTAATATAGAAACATTGAAACTGTTACTAAACGTTAGGTTACAGGTTATATCTATAGTAGAGTGTTTGGAAGTAATATAGAAACATTGAAACTGTTACTAAATGTTAGGTTACAGGTTATATATATAGTAGAGTGTTTGGTAGTAAAATAGAAACATTGAAACTGTTACTAAACCTTAGGTTACAGGTTATATCTATAGTAGAGTTTTTGATGGTAATATAGAAACATTGAAACTGTTACTAAACATTAGGTTAAGTTATATATATAGTAGAGAGTTTGGAAGTAATATAGAAACATTGAAACTGTTACTAAACATTAAGTTACAGGTTATATCTATAGTAGAGTGTTTGGAAGTAATATAGAAACATTGAAACTGTTACTAAACGTTAGGTTACAGGTTATATATATAGTAGAGTGTTTGGTAGTAATATAGAAACATTGAAACTGTTACTAAACCTTAGGTTACAGGTTATATATACAGTAAAGTGTTTGGTAGTAATATAGAAACATTGAAACTGTTACTAAACGTTAGGTTACAGGTTATATCTATAGTAGAATGTTTGGTAGTAATATAGAAACATTGAAACTGTTACTAAACGTTAGGTTACAGGTTATATATACAGTAGAGTGTTTGGTAGTAATATAGAAACATTGAAACTGTTACTAAACATTAGATTACAGGTTATATCTATGGTAGAGTGTTTGGTGGTAATATAGAAACATTGAAACTGTTACTAAATGTTAGGTTACAGGTTATATATATATTAGAGTGTTTGGTAGTAATATAGAAACATTGAAACTGTTACTAAACATTAGGTTACAGGTTATATCTATAGTAGAGTGTTTGGAAGTAATATAGAAACATTGAAACTGTTACTAAATGTTAGGTTACAGGTTATATATATAGTAGAGTGTTTGGTAGTAAAATAGAAACATTGAAACTGTTACTAAACCTAAGGTTATATTTATAGTAGAGTGTTTGGTTGTAATATAGAAACATTGAAACTGTTACTAAACCTTAGGTTACAGGTTATATCTATAGTAGAGTTTTTGATGGTAATATAGAAACATTGAAATTGTTACTAAACCTTAGATTACAGGTTATATCTATGGTAGAGTGTTTGGTGGTAATATAGAAACATTGAAACTGTTACTAAATGTTAGGTTACAGGTTATATATATATTAGAGTGTTTGGTAGTAATATAGAAACATTGAAACTGTTACTAAACGTTAGGTTACAGGTTATATATACAGTAAAGTGTTTGGTAGTAATATAGAAACATTGAAACTGTTACTAAACATTTAGTTACAGGTTATGTATATAGTAGAGTGTTTGGAAGTAATATAGAAACATTGAAACTGTTACTAAACGTTAGGTTACAGGTTATATCTATAGTAGAATGTTTGGTTGTAATATAGAAACATTGAAACTGTTACTAAACCTTAGGTTACAGGTTATATCTATAGTAGAGTGTTTGGTAGTAATATAGAAACATTGAAACTTTTACTAAATGTTAGGTTACAGGTTATATATACAGTAGAGTGTTTGGTAGTAATATAGAAACATTGAAACTGTTACTAAACGTTAGGTTACAGGTTATATCTATAGTAGAGTGTTTGGAACTAATATAGAAACATAGAAACTGTTTTATGTTATTTGATGATAGGTTATAGGTTATATCTGTGGTAGAGTGTTTCTCAGTAATTTAGAAACATGGAAGCTATTTATGTTGCTAGAATATAGACAGGTATACCAGGTTTCACTACAAGCCAATCTAGGATGTAGACAGGTGCACTAGGTTTCACTGTAAATCAGTGTAAGATGAAGACAGGTTTACTAGGTTTCACTGTAAACTAATTTAAGATGTAGACAGGTATACTAGGTTTCACTAGAAGTCAGTCTTGGATGTAGACAGGTGTGTACTAGGTTTCACTAAAGTCAGTCTAGGATGTAGACAGGTGTGTACTAGGTTTCACTAAAGTCAGTCTAGGATGTAGACAGGTGTACTAGGTCTCATGAAAAGTCCGTCTAGGATGTAGACAGGTGTACTAGGTCTCATGAAAGTCCGTCTAGGATGTAGACAGGTGTACTAGGTCTCATGAAAAGTCAGTCTAGGATGTAGACAGGTGTACTAGGTCTCATGAAAAGTCAGTCTAGGATGTAGACAAGTGTACCAGGTCTCATGAAAAGTCAGTCTAGGATGTAGACAAGTGTACTAGGTCTCATGAAAAGTCAGTCTAGGATGTAGACAAGTGTACCAGGTCTCATGAAAAGTCAGTCTAGGATGTAGACAAGTGTACTAGGTCTCATGAAAAGTCAGTCTAGGATGTAGACAGGTGTACTAGGTCTCATGAAAAGTCAGTCTAGGATGTAGACAGGTGTACTAGGTCTCATGAAAAGTCAGTCTAGGATGTAGACAGGTGTACTAGGTCTCATGAAAAGTCAGTCTAGGATGTAGACAGGTGTACTAGGTCTCATGAAAAGTCAGTCTAGGATGTAGACAAGTGTACTAGGTTTCACTAAAGTCAGTCTAGGATGTAGACAAGTGTACTAGGTTTCACTAAAGTCAGTCTAGGATGTAGACAAGTGTACTAGGTTTCACTAAAGTCAGTCTAGGATGTAGACAAGTGTACTAGGTTTCACTAAAGTCAGTCTAGGATGTAGACATGTGTACTAAGTCTCATGAAAAGTCAGTCTAGGATGTAGACAGGTGTGTACTAGGTTTCACTAGAAATCAGTCTAGGATGTAGACAAGGGTACTAGGTTTTAGTACAAGTCAGTCTAGGATGCAGACAAGTGTACTAGGTTTCACTAGAAATCAGTCTAGGATATAGACAAGTTTACTAGGTTTCACTACAAGTCACTCTAGGATGTAGACAAGGGTACTAGGTTTCAGTACAAGTCTGTCTAGGATGTAGCCAAGTGTACTTGGTTTCACTAAAAGTCAGTCTAGGATGTAATGTTTGTTTGTTTTGGAATTTTGTGCAAAGCTATGTGAGGGCTATCTACTCTAACTGTCCCTAATTTAGCAGTGTAAGACTAGAGGGAAGACAGCTAGTCATTAGCACCCACCACCAACTCTTGGACTACTCTTTTACCAACGAATAGTGGGATTGCATGCAGGGGCGAACATGTTTGGTGCAACAGGGATCCAAACCCGTGACCCTCAGATTACGAGTCGAATGCCTTAACCCACATGGTCATGCCAGGCCTGTCTAGGATATAGACAAGGGTACTAGGTTTCACTGCAAGTTAGTCTAGGATGTAGACAGGGTTATTAGGTTTCACTATAAGTTAGTCTCGGATGTAGACGAGGGTACTAGGTTTCACTACATGTCAGTCTAGGATGTTGACATGTGTACCACGTTTCACTAGAAATCAGCCTATGATACAGACTTTTTAAATCATATTTATGAAGTAGCACTATTATAGTCAATTAATGTTTTGGTTTGAAGTATTTAACTCACTAAAATATGGACATTATTTGTTTATACTTGGATATCCAGTACTGTCATACTGCAGAGTGTAGTCTTCTTTTCTCATACCCAACTGTTTTTAGATATATGTAATCTTCGTATCAGTTTTTAGTTTTATTTTGTACTGCTTTATTACTAACTGTAAGCTAATATATAATACAATATCTTAAGTATTATAATCTTAACATCTTGAAACTGGTTTCTTTGGGGCTTATGGAAGGTTGTTTGCCATTCTGATTATTATTTGTTTGTGGGATTACATTTGTTCAATTTGTGTTTTTAGTATTGTTGATTTTATAAAATGTCAGTTTGTGATGGTCATGTTAGAATGGATGGAGAACAAAGCTATGTTATTAAACTTATCAAAAAACATTATGAAGATTTAAGTAACAAAAACTTTGTTTTCCTTGAAATGAAAAAAAACCCAAAAAACATCAATCTAATATCTAACTGTTTTAGACATGCCACCAAACTGTCTTCGTGTTCACCAGTGTAGGAACAGAAAAATATATATGCAGGGAATTGTTTCAGTTTTTTCTTCATCATATCTGTGCCACATGTTTAAACAACCAATTTAAGTATTAACATGTATTCAGTCCTAGTTCTCTAAATATCATCATATATGTATGTCTGTCTAATCAAGGATTTTTTAATAAAATGGTATTAAAATAATCAAAACTTTCTTGTACCCAAATAATTTATTTGTGGATTGATTTAAATTAGAAGTGGAAGATGATCCTGTGAAGGTGTGTGTATGAAAACATGAAAGTTTAAATTAGAATTGGAAGATGATCCAATGAAGGTGTGTGTATAAAAACATGAAAGTTTAAATTAGAATTGGAAGATGATCCAATGAAGGTGTGTGTATAAAAACATGAAAGTTTAAATTAGAATTGGAAGATGATCCAATGAAGGTGTGTGTATAAAAACATGAAAGTTTAAATTAGAATTGGAAGATGATCCAATGAAGGTGTGTGTATAAAAACATGAAAGTTTAAATTAGAATTGGAAGATGATCCAATGAAGGTGTGTGTATAAAACATGAAAGTTTAAATTAGAATTGGAAGATGATCCAATGAAGGTGTGTGTATAAAAACATGAAAGTTTAAATTAGAATTGGAAGATGATCCAATGAAGGTGTGTGTATAAAAACATGAAAGTTTAAATTAGAATTGGAAGATGATCCAATGAAGGTGTGTGTATAAAAACATGAAAGTTTAAATTAGAATTTTGAATATCTTATCAATATTATTTATGGTAAGTGTAGAGAAACCTTAAAATGAAAATATAACATTATTATTTCACTGTATTTAGTGAAAAAGAACTACTGTGTATATGTAAGCCAAACATGTCTATTTGTGATATGTGAAGAGTCTTATGTTTCATGGAAACATGAATTTCACATTTAAATAGTACAAAAGTGGTTATAATTTTTAATTTCACCCATCTTGAATGGTTGAGTTAGATGTACTCTGTAATGTTTATTAGGTATTGAACTATTGTACTGTTACAACATAACTAGTTGGGTATACTAGTACTGTTGTAATGTGATTATTTGTACTGATCCAAAGAAAGTGTCTGTTATTGTCAGTGCATCTTTATGATTGTAAGTTTTGTTCTATATTTGCAGACTGGAAGTGCAAGCATTACATCTGAGGGTGGGGCTCTTTTCCCCTCTTTGTTACCCCCCTACATCTTTTTTTTATTTACACAGAAACTTCTGACATTTATTTCAATGAAAGACAGAAAAGATAATGGACCTTTTTACTTGTCTCTTGTAAGTCGGAAGAATGATACACATTAGAGTCAAGTGAAACCCGTGTAGTTATGTTTTACCATGCTTGTTGTAGAACCCATGTAGTCATGTTTTACCATGCATGCAGTGGAACCTGTGTAGTCATGTTTCACCATGCTTGTTGTAGAACCTGTGTAGATGTGTGTTACCATGCATGCAGTGGAACCTGTGTAGTCATGTTTCACCATGCTTGTTGTAGAACCTGTGTAGACGTGTTTTACCATGAATGCTGTAGAACCTACGTAGTCATGTTTTACCATGAATGCTGTAGAACTCATGAAGTATGTAACGGAATCCATACAGATATGTTTTACTATGTTTGTGATGGAACCCATATAGTTATATTTTACCAAGCATGTGATGGAACCCATATAGTTATATTTTACCAAGCATGTGATGGAACCCATGTAGCTATGTTTTACCAAGCATGTGATGGAACCCATGTAGCTATGTTTTACTGTGCATGTAATGTAACCTGTGTAGTTTTGTTTTACTATGTATGTGATGGAACCCATATAGTTACGTTTTACTATTTATGTAACGGAACCCACATAATTATGTTTTACTATGTATTTGATGGAATCCATATAGTTATTTTTTACCAAGCATGTGATAGGACCCATGTAACTATGTTTTACTATGCATGTGATGTAACCTGCTTAGTTTTGTTTTACCAAGCATGTAATGGAACCCATGTAGTTATTTCTAGCTGAATGTGCTGTGGAAGTCACATAGCTATGTTTTACCATGCTTGTTGTAGAACAGAAAGTCATGTTTTACTACATGTGTGATGTAACCTGTATAGTTTTGTTTTATCATGTGTGTGAAGAAACCTATGTAGTTATTTCTTACTGAATGTGCTGCAGAAGGCATGTCGCTATGTTGGAACCCTTGTAATTGTTATGTGATCCCATAGAACCTGATGCTATAGAACCCATCTTACTTATATCAGTATTACAGGCTATTTCACATACATTTGTAACTGAATGTATATTTATAAGTATTTCTAATCAAAGTTGTTAGAGAATTGGTGAGTTAATAAATTAACTGTTGTCCTTGTTTAAGACTACAACAGGATTTTGTTATATTTAACAGGTATTTTAACATATTTTCCAATTTTATCTCTATATATGATCTGATGTTTTAACCACAGCTAATATTTAAAGATTTGACTTTAGAGTTGAAACAGCTTGTGGTCAGTTTTTAGTGAAATGTGTGTCATCATGGCTGAAAGCTGTCATCTTGTTGTGGGACTAATGTGTCTAAATGCATAACTACAAAGTGATATAAGAAAAATACTTTATTTATAATATATTACATGTCACTGGAATTTAAATTACATAAACTTGATAATAACATTTTCTAAATGGTTGATACTGAACTAAAGTGAGTTAAAGTATATATATTCATATTTGTAGGTGAAAGATTTCTGATTAATGTTCTTGTAGTGTTTCACATTTCATACTGTTAACTGGCAGTCTGCTTCTTGCAATAACTATTTAGTTAATTACAAATGTGTATGTACTCATAAGGTTTATTAGATGTTCTATTATACATCTTGCAATAACTGTTTTTATCATCACAACCTTAAATCACTTTGTACTTAGACTAGTAACAAAATACTCCATTTTCACAAACAAATCACCTTGCACTTAGACCAAGTAACAAAATACTCCATTTTCACAAACACATCACTTTGCACTTAGACCAGTAACAAAATACTCCATTTTCACAAACAAATCACTTTGCCCTTAGACCAGTAACAAAATACTCCATTTTCACAAACAAATCACTTTGTACTTAGACTGGTAACAAAATACTCCATTTTCACACACACATCACTTTGCACTTAGACCAGTAACAAAATACTCCATTTTCACACACAAATCACTTTGCACTTAGACCAAGTAACAAAATACTCCATTTTCACAAACACATCACTTTGCACTTAGACCAGTAACAAAATACTCCATTTTCACACAAAATCACTTTGCACTTAGACCAGTAACAAAATACTCCATTTTCACAAACACATCACTTTGTACTTATACTACTAACAAAATACTCCATTTTCACAAACAAATCACTTTGCACTTAGACCAAGTAACAAAATACTCCATTTTCACAAACACATCACTTTGCACTTAGACCAGTAACAAAATACTCCATTTTCACACACAAATCACTTTGCACTTAGACCAGTAACAAAATACTCCATTTTCACAAACAAATCACTTTGCACTTAGACCAGTAAAAAAATACTCCATTTTTACAAACAAATCACTTTGCACTTAGACTGGTAACAAAATACTCCATTTTCACAAACAAATCACTTTGTACTTATACTAGTAACAAAATACTCCATTTTCACAAACACATCACTTTGTACTTAGACTGGTAACAAAATACTCCATTTTCACAAACAAATCACTTTGTACTTAGACTGGTAACAAAATACTCCATTTTCACAAACAAATCACTTTGCACTTAGACCGGTAACAAAATACTCCATTTTCACAAACAAATCACTTTGTACTTATACTAGTAACAAAATACTCCATTTTCACAAACAAATCACTTTGTACTTAGAGTGGTAACAAGATACTCCATTTTCACAAACAAATCACTTTGCACTTATACTAGTAACAAAATACTCCATTTTCACAAACAAATCACTTTGCACTTATACTAGTAACAAAATACTCCATTTTCACAAACAAATCACTTTGCACTCAGACTAGTAACAAAATAGTCCATTTTCACAAACAAATCACTTTGCACTTAGACCAGTAACAAAATACTCCATTTTCACAAACAAATCACTTTGCACTTAGACCAGTAACAAAATACTCCATTTTCACAAACAAATCACTTTGCACTTAGACCAGTAACAAAATACTCCATTTTCACAAACAAATCACTTTGCACTTAGACCAGCAACAAAATACTCCATTTTCACAAACAAATCACTTTACACTTAGACTGGTAACAAAATATTCCATTTTCACAAACAAATCACTTTGCACTTAGGCCAGTAACAAAATACTCCATTTTCACAAACAAATCACTTTGCACTTAGACCAAGTAACAAAATACTCCATTTTCACAAACACATCACTTTGCACTTAGACCAGTAACAAAATACTCTATTTTCACAAACAAATCTTCAGTAAAAATAGTTTGTCAAAAAGTATTTTTTTTTTGTGTATAAAAGTCTTGTAATCTTAACTAAAAGTCTGTTACATTTTGTGAAGATACACATGCAGTATCAGTAAGCTATAATACAAATACTTATTGTGTGGATGTGTGTAGACAGACTTGTGTATATTATACCAAAATGTGTGGAAGTGTGTAGACAAACTTGTGTATATCATACCAAGGTTTGTGGAAGTGTGTAGACAGACTTGTGTATATCATACCAAAATGTGTGGAAGTGTGTAGACAAACTTGTGTATATCGTACCAAAGTTTGTGGAAGTGTGTTGACAGACTTGTGTATATTATACCAAAATGTGTGGAAGTGTGTTGACAGACTTGTGTATATTATACCAAAATGTGTGGAAGTGTGTTGACAGACTTGTGTATATCATACCAAAATGTGTGGAAGTGTGTTGACAAACTTGTGTATATCATACCAAGGTTTGTGGAAGTGTGTAGACAGACTTGTGTATATCATACCAAAATGTGTGGAACTGTGTAGACAAACTTGTGTATATCGTACCAAAATGTGTGGAAGTGTGTAGACAAACTTGTGTATATCATACCAAGGTTTGTGGAAGTGTGTTGACAGACTTGTGTATATCATACCAAAATGTGTGGAAGTGTGTAGACAAACTTGTGTATATCATACCAAAGTTTGTGGAAGTGTGTTGACAGACTTGTGTATATCATACCAAAATGTGTGGAAGTGTGTTGACAGACTTGTGTATATCATACCAAAATGTGTGGAAGTGTGTTGACAGACTTGTGTATATCATACCAAAATGTGTGGAAGTGTGTTGACAGACTTGTGTATATCATACCAAAGTTTGTGGAAGTGTGTTGACAGACTTGTGTATATCATACCAAAGTTTGTGGAAGTGTGTTGACAGACTTGTGTATATTATACCAAAATGTGTGGAAGTGTGTTGACAGACTTATGTATATCATACCAAAATGTGTGGAAGTGTGTAGACAAACTTGTGTATATCATACCAAAATGTGTGGAAGTGTGTTGACAGACTTGTGTATATCATACCAAAATGTGTGGAAGTGTGTTGACAGACTTGTGTATATCATACCAAAGTTTGTGGAAGTGTGTTGACAGACTTGTGTATATCATACCAAAGTTTGTGGAAGTGTGTTGACAGACTTGTGTATATTATACCAAAATGTGTGGAAGTGTGTTGACAGACTTATGTATATCATACCAAAATGTGTGGAAGTGTGTAGACAAACTTGTGTATATCATACCAAAATGTGTGGAAGTGTGTTGACAGACTTATGTATATCATACCAAAATGTGTGGAAGTGTGTTGACAGACTTGTGTATATTATACCAAAGTTTGTGGAAGTGTGTTGACAGACTTGTGTATATCATACCAAAATGTGTGGAAGTGTGTTGACAAACTTGTGTATATCATACCAAAATGTGTGGAAGTGTGTTGACAGACTTGTGTATATCATACCAAAATGTGTGGAAGTGTGTTGACAGACTTGTGTATATCATACCAAAATGTGTGGAAGTGTGTTGACAGACTTGTGTATATTATACCAAAATGTGTGGAAGTGTGTTGACAGACTTGTGTATATCATACCAAAATGTGTGGAAGTGTGTTGACAGACTTGTGTATATCATACCAAAATGTCTGGAAGTGTGTAGACAGACTTGTGTATATTATACCAAAGTTTGTGGAAGTGTGTTGACAGACTTGTGTATATTATACCAAAGTTTGTGGAAGTGTGTTGACAGACTTGTGTATATCATACCAAAATGTGTGGAAGTGTGTTGACAGACTTGTGTATATTATACCAAAGTTTGTGGAAGTGTGTTGACAGACTTGTGTATATCATACCAAAATGTGTGGAAGTGTGTTGACAGACTTGTGTATATCATACCAAAATGTGTGGAAGTGTGTTGACAGACTTGTGTATATCATACCAAGGTTTGTGGAAGTGTGTTGACAGACTTGTGTATATCATACCAAAATGTGTGGAAGTGTGTTGACAGACTTGTGTATATTATACCAAAATGTGTGGAAGTGTGTTGACAGACTTGTGTATATCATACCAAAATGTGTGGAAGTGTGTTGACAGACTTGTGTATATCATACCAAAATGTGTGGAAGTGTGTTGACAAACTTGTGTATATTATACCAAAATGTCTGGAAGTGTGTAGACAGACTTGTGTATATTATACCAAAGTTTGTGGAAGTGTGTTGACAGACTTGTGTATATCATACCAAAATGTGTGGAAGTGTGTTGACAGACTTGTGTATATTATACCAAAATGTGTGGAAGTGTGTTGACAGACTTGTGTATATCATACCAAAATGTGTGGAAGTGTGTTGACAGACTTGTGTATATCATACCAAAATGTGTGGAAGTGTGTTGACAAACTTGTGTATATTATACCAAAATGTCTGGAAGTGTGTAGACAGACTTGTGTATATTATACCAAAATTTGTGGAAGTGTGTTGACAGACTTGTGTATATTATACCAAAGTTTGTGGAAGTGTGTTGACAGACTTGTGTATATTATACCAAAATGTGTGGAAGTGTGTTGACAGACTTATGTATATTATACCAAAGTTTGTGGAAGTGTGTTGACAGACTTGTGTATATCATACCAAAATGTGTGGAAGTGTGTAGACAAACTTGTGTATATTATACCAAAATGTGTGGAAGTGTGTAGACAAACTTGTGTATATCATACCAAGGTTTGTGGAAGTGTGTAGACACACTTGTGTATATCATACCAAAATGTGTGGAAGTGTGTTGACAGACTTGTGTATATTATACCAAAATGTGTGGAAGTGTGTAGGCAGACTTGTGTATATTATACCAAAATGTGTGGAAGTGTGTAGGCAGACTTGTGTATATTATACCAAAATGTGTGGAAGTGTGTAGGCAGACTTGTGTATATTATACCAAGTTAGTTGCAAAAGGGTTAAGTAAAAAATTCTTCATGGCGAGAAACCCACATGAAATAAAAATGTGTCTCAGGACGTGTGGTATGGATATTAACACTTTTATTGATAAGGAGGGAACAACATTTCGACCTTCCCAGGTCATCTTCAGGTTAAGAAATAGAGAGTTTAAATGTGACTGATGACAGACACATCTTAGGGATGAGAGTATAAACAGGTACGGGATTGTAGGGGGCATTGCAGTTGTATGTTAGGTTGTTAATTAGTATAGGTATAAAGGTGTTCCTTTATATTCGTTTAGCTTTGGTTATAGTTGCTTTATAAGTTGGGCTTCTTTTTGCATTTGTTTATATTTGTTTCCCTACTTAATGTGTGGGTGTTTTCTATGGTTATATTGTGCTTATTTGATTTGCAGTGATTAAAAAAGTGTTTTTTTTCTTTGAATCTAGTTTCCATTTTTATGCTTGTTTCTACAATATAGAAGTCGTAGTAGTTGTTGCATTGTATTTTATAAATTATGTTGGTGTTGTGTTTGTTAGTGTAGTTTTTTGCATAGTATGGACTTTAGTTTTGTACTTGGTTTTTGAGTAAATTTGGTGTTTACTGGAATGTTGTGTTTTGTTATGAGTTTTTCTAAATGTTGGTTATTTTTACGCTGATGTCAGGAACATGTGGTATGCAGCAGTACAAGCCTTCATCGTATGTTGCATCTTGGGATTTATTGTTGTCTATTTGTTGTTGGTCTAGGTGTATGCATTTAAGTTTTTCCATGGGTTTTTTTAGGAAAGTTCTTGCTGTTGATGAAATGTTCTTTTATTTTGTTGGTTTCATCATTAATTTTATCAGGTTAGCATAGTTTTATGGCTGTATTTATTTAGTTTCTTAATATGTTGAGTTTTTGTTTTGTTTCATGTGCTTGGTACCATGGAATGTATAATCCAGTATGGGTGATTTTTCTGTTTTGATTTGTGTATCAGTTCTAATGATTTTGAGATTAAGAAATGTTATTTGGTTAGTTTTTTCCTGTTCACATGTGAACTTAACGTTGGGATGTATCGAGTTAACATGAATGAGAAAACTACATGTGTATTCTGAAGATGTGAATCCTGCAATTGGAAAACTTAACAAAACACAACATTCCAGTAAACACCCAATTTATTCAAAAACCACGTACAAAACTAAAGTCCACACTATGTAAAAACTACACTGACAAACACCATCATAATTTATAATATACAATGCAACAAGTGCCATGACTTCTATATTGGAGAAACAAACAGAAAAATGGAAAAAAAAACAAAAAACACCTTCACACTTTTGAACACTGCAAATCAAATAAACACAACATAACCACAGAAAACACCCACATATTAAGTAGAGAAACAAATATAAACAAATGCAAAATCAAAGAAGCCCAACTTATAAAGCAACTAAAACCAAAACTAAATGAATATAAAGGAACACCTTTATACCTATACTAATTAATACCCTAACATCCAACTGCAATGCCCCCTACAATCCTGTACCTGTTTATACTCTCATCTCTAAGACGTATCTAGCAGCAGTCACCTTTAAACTCTCTTTCTTAACCTGAAAATGACCTAGAAAGATCAAAATGTTGTTCTCTCCTTATAAATGAAAGTTACTGTTTAAATAAAAGATTACATCCTGACTAATGAAGTTACTGTTTGAATAAAAGGTTACATCCTGAATAATGAAGTTACTGTTTGAATAAAAGGTTACATCCTGAATAATGACAGTTACTGTTTGAATAAAAGGTTACATCCTAAATAATGACAGTTACTATTTGAATAAAAGGTTATATTTTGACAACTGTTTGTAACTATTTAGTAAAATATTGCATGCTGAATAGTGATGACAGTTACTGTTTAAATCCAATAGGCTTAAACCTTGTGATAAGCAAATAACACATTTTTCCAACTTTTCATTCAACATTGTGAACCTAAAATGTGAAATGTGTGAAAAAATTACATTTTCCAATTTTTATCAAAACATTTTGGCCTGATAGCAGTTACTCTTGAAAATTAATATAGCAATTATCATTTTTTTCTGATATATTTAGAAGTTTGTCATTTATTTAGCTGAGAAAGCCTGTTACAAGATGTAGTGACATTAACATGTCCTCCAGTGTTTAATTAAAAGGTCCCTCAGTGAGGATGCACATTCTTCTCTCCTAAGAGTGGATTCTGAAATATCAAATATGGCATAGCAGAAAATATGCAAATATAACAGTTTGAGCCAAGACTGCAATGTCTAAATGTAGTTCAGTCAGTAATTTTGGTAAATTTTTTCACCATGTTGGTTGTTTTAATATGGTTATTGTAAAACCAATTTCAGACCTCATCTGTCTCTGGTCAGTTCCTGCATTCATCAGTCCCTCCAGTTACAACCACACCAACCTCATCAGAGGTGTATCATTATCATGCCATACCTCAACATGCATACACTCTAACCTCTCCTACTAAATCTCCTGTAGTGCAATTGTCCCCTTATGGAGAGTATGTGGATATTGCTGTGTTGGAAAGTGAGTGTGAGGTAAGATTTATGATGTTTTACTCAGACTTCATACTGTTCAAGTTGTACAGCTTTTGTTTACATTAAGTTGAACTTTTAGAATACATGACATTTCAATAGACTTCACTTTCTTCAAATCTTCCTACAACATGACATTTAATTCAGACTTCATACTGTTTAAGTTGTACAGCTTTTGTTTACATTAAGTTGAACTTTTAGAATACACGATATTTCAATAGACTTCACTTTCTTCAAATCTTCCCACAACATGGGATTTAATTCAGACTTCACATTGATTATGTTGTACAGCTTTTGTTTACATTAAGTTGAACTTTTAGAATACACAACATTTCAATAGACTTCACTTTCTTCAAATCTTCCCACAATGTGACATTTAATTCAGACTTCACACTGTTTATGTTGTACAGCTTTTGTTTACATTAACTTGAACTTTTAGAATACATAACATTTCAATAGACTTCACTTTCTTCAAATCTTCCTACAACATGACATTTAATTCAGACTTTACACTGTTTATGTTGTACAGCTTTTGTTTACATTAACTTGAACTTTTAGAATACACAACATTTCATTAGACTTCACTTTCTTCAAATCTTCCTACAACATGACATTTAATTCAGACTTCACACTGTTTATGTTGTACAGATTTTGTTTACATTAAGTTGAACTTTCAGAATACACAACATTTCAATAGACTTCACTTTCTTCAAATCTTCCTACAATGTGACATTTAATTCAGAGTTCACACTGTTTATGTTGCACAGCTTTTGTTTACATTATGTTGACTTTTAGTATACACATTTCAATAGACATCACTTTCTTCAAATCTTCCTACAACATGACATTTAATTCAGACTTCACATTGATTATGTTGTACAGCTTTTGTTTACATTATGTTGACTTTTAGTATACACAACATTTTAATAGACATCACTTTCTTCAAATCTTCCTACAACATGACATTTAATTCTGACTACACACTGTTTATGTTGTACAGCTTTTGTTTACATTAACTTGAACTTTTAGAATACACAACATTTCATTAGACTTCACTTTCTTCAAATCTTCCTACAACATGACATTTAATTCAGACTTCACACTGTTTATGTTGTACAGCTTTTGTTTACATTAACTTGAACTTTTAGAATACACAACATTTCAATATACTTCACTTTCTTCAAATCTTCCTACAACATGACATTTAATTCTGACTACACACTGTTTATGTTGTACAGCTTTTGTTTACATTAACTTGAACTTTTAGAATACACAACATTTCATTAGACTTCACTTTCTTCAAGTCTTCCTACAACATGACATTTAATTCAGACTTCACACTGTTTATGTTGTACAGCTTTTGTTTACATTAACTTGAACTTTTAGAATACACAACATTTCATTAGACTTCACTTTCTTCAAATCTTTCTACAACATGACATTTAATTCAGACTTCACACTGTTTATGTTGCACAGCTTTTGTTTACATTATGTTGACTTTTAGTATACACAACATTTCAATAGACATCACTTTCTTCAAATCTTCCTACAACATGACATTTAATTCAGACTTCACATTGTTTATGTTGTACAGATTTTGTTTACATTAAGTTGAACTTTTAGAATACACAACATTTCAATAGACTTCACTTTCTTCAAATCTTCCTACAACATGACATTTAATTCAGACTTCACACTGTTTATGTTGCACAGCTTTTGTTTACATTATGTTGACTTTTAGTATACACAACATTTCAATAGACATCACTTTCTTCAAATCTTCCTACAACATGACATTTAATTCAGACTTCACATTGATTATGTTGTACAGATTTTGTTTACATTAAGTTGAACTTTTAGAATACACAACATTTCAATAGACTTCACTTTCTTCAAATCTTCCTACAACATGACATTTAATTCAGA
Organism: Tachypleus tridentatus; assembly: GCF_004210375.1. Classification (NCBI taxonomy): domain Eukaryota; kingdom Metazoa; phylum Arthropoda; class Merostomata; order Xiphosura; family Limulidae; genus Tachypleus; species Tachypleus tridentatus. The sequence continues at coordinate 129,729,137 of NC_134836.1, read as the reverse complement.
CTTCACACTGTTTATGTTGCACAGCTTTTGTTTACATTATGTTGACTTTTAGTATACACAACATTTCAATAGACATCACTTTCTTCAAATCTTCCTACAACATGACATTTAATTCAGACTTCACATTGATTATGTTGTACAGCTTTTGTTTACATTATGTTGAACTTTTAGAATACACATTTCAATAGACATCACTTTCTTCAAATCTTCCTACAACATGACATTTAATTCAGACTTCACATTGATTATGTTGTACAGATTTTGTTTACATTATGTTGAACTTTTAGAATACACAACATTTCAATAGACTTCACTTTCTTCAAATCTTCCTACAACATGACATTTAATTCAGACTTCACACTGTTTATGTTGCACAGCTTTTGTTTACATTATGTTGACTTTTAGTATACACAACATTTCAATAGACATCACTTTCTTCAAATCTTCCTACAACATGACATTTAATTCAGACTTCACATTGATTATGTTGTACAGATTTTGTTTACATTAAGTTGAACTTTTAGAATACACAACATTTCAATAGACTTCACTTTCTTCAAATTTTCCTACAATGTGACATTTAATTCAGACTTCACACTGTTTATGTTGTACAGATTTTGTTTACATTACGTTGAACTTTTAGAATACACATTTCAATAGACTTCACTTTCTTCAAATCTTCCCACAACATGGCATTTAATTCAGACTTCACACTGTTTATGTTGTACAGATTTTGTTTACATTACGTTGAACTTTTAGAATACACAACATTTCAATATACTTCACTTTCTTCAAATCTTCCTACAACATGACATTTAATTCTGACTACACACTGTTTATGTTGTACAGCTTTTGTTTACATTAACTTGAACTTTTAGAATACACAACATTTCATTAGACTTCACTTTCTTCAAATCTTCCTACAACATGACATTTAATTCAGACTTCACACTGTTTATGTTGCACAGCTTTTGTTTACATTATGTTGACTTTTAGTATACACAACATTTCAATAGACATCACTTTCTTCAAATCTTCCTACAACATGACATTTAATTCAGACTTCACATTGATTATGTTGTACAGATTTTGTTTACATTAAGTTGAACTTTTAGAATACACAACATTTCAATAGACTTCACTTTCTTCAAATCTTCCTACAACATGACATTTAATTCAGACTTCACACTGTTTATGTTGCATAGCTTTTGTTTACATTATGTTGACTTTTAGTATACACAACATTTCAATAGACATCACTTTCTTCAAATCTTCCTACAACATGACATTTAATTCAGACTTCACATTGATTATGTTGTACAGCTTTTGTTTACATTATGTTGAACTTTTAGAATACACATTTCAATAGACATCACTTTCTTCAAATCTTCCTACAACATGACATTTAATTCAGACTTCACATTGATTATGTTGTACAGATTTTGTTTACATCATGTTGAACTTTTAGAATACACAACATTTCAATAGACTTCACTTTCTTCAAATCTTCCTACAACATGACATTTAATTCAGACTTCACACTGTTTATGTTGCACAGCTTTTGTTTACATTATGTTGACTTTTAGTATACACAACATTTCAATAGACATCACTTTCTTCAAATCTTCCTACAACATGACATTTAATTCAGACTTCACATTGATTATGTTGTACAGATTTTGTTTACATTAAGTTGAACTTTTAGAATACACAACATTTCAATAGACTTCACTTTCTTCAAATTTTCCTACAATGTGACATTTAATTCAGACTTCACACTGTTTATGTTGTACAGATTTTGTTTACATTACGTTGAACTTTTAGAATACACAACATTTCAATAGACTTCACTTTCTTCAAATCTTCCCACAACATGGCATTTAATTCAGACTTCACACTGTTTATGTTGTACAGATTTTGTTTACATTACGTTGAACTTTTAGAATACACAACATTTCAATAGACTTCACTTTCTTCAAATCTTCCTACAACATGACATTTAATTCAGACTTCACATTGATTATGTTGTACAGCTTTTGTTTACATTATGTTGACTTTTAGTATACACAACATTTTAATAGACTTTACTTTCTTCAAATCTTCCTACAACATGACATTTAATTCAGACTTCACACTGTTTATGTTGTACAGCTTTTGTTTACATTATGTTGACTTTTAGTATACACATTTCAATAGACTTCACTTTCTTCAAATCTTCCTACAATGTGACATTTAATTCAGACTTCACATTGATTATGTTGTACAGCTTTTGTTTACATTATGTTGACTTTTAGTATACACAACATTTTAATAGACTTTACTTTCTTCAAATCTTCCTGCAACTTCCTACAATGTGACATTTATTTCAGCTTTTACTATGTTAATATTTCACACTGTTTGTATTGGTGTTTGTATATCATAAATGAGTTTTTTGTTTTTTTGGTTCGTTTTGTGGTGCTAGTAATTATTTTTATAATCTTGTCTCTCTATATTGTAATATTTTACTTTATATCTCAAAATCAAATCAAAATTACTTGAAGTACTAACAAAGCATTCTGTTACTTTAAATGCTTGTGTGTGTTGTATAGTGTATATATGTGTGCCAATAATAAACACTAGAAGTTTGTCTTTTGCTCGTGCTACATGGAAAGTACAATATATTATAATGTGAGTTATTTATGTACCACTTATAAGTTACCATAGAAACTATTCACAGGACAATTTTCAAATACAATATTCAACCTTTCATACATTTTGTTTTGCATACTTTTGAGAAGATCTCAGAATAAATCAAGATGGAGTTATTTCTCTTTGAACAAAACTTAAGTATTGTACAATGGTACTTTTAATGTACAGTTTTCATAAAACATGTTTTTTATCTTAGATGATTAATTCAACATTTGTATGACTTACCATCAATTAGTAATGTCCACTTCCCAATCTAAATGGCATCACTTACCAACCATTAATTTGACCTGTTCCTTATCTAAATGGTATTGACTATCGTTTATTAAATGTGGCCTGTTTTTTATCTAAATGGTATTGATTACCATCCATTAATTGTGACCTGTTACGAAATTAATTGTTGTTGGCCACCATCCATTAATTGTGACCTATTACTAAACTAAATGTTATTGACCATCATTTATTAATTGTGACCTATTTCTTATGTAAATGTTATTGACCATCATCCATTAATTGTGACCTATTACTTTTTTAAATAGTATTGACTATCGTCCATTAATTGTGACCTGTTCCTTATCTAAATAGTATTGACTATCGTTTATTAATTATGACCTGTTTTTTTATCTAAATGGTATTGACTTCCATCCATTAATTGTGACCTGTTACGAAACTAAATGGTATTGACCATCATCCATTAATTATGATCTGTAATGATTAGTTGTCAATTAATCACAGCTTGCCTACTGTAGTTTTTGAAACAGGACAAACTATTTTACTGATTTACAATATTGCAGCTAAACAAATATTTAAAATTATACATTCATGGTTGTAGGGAAGTAGAACAACATCCATCAAAAAAGCTACTGATCCTGGACAGGTTGGCTTCTTTTCCTCCAACACGAAGTGTCATTGTTCTGGAGATGGCACAGCAAGACGACATCATCTGGTCCCCAAGATTGTGAATGGTGTTACAGTTATGGCTTATCCAACCTCTGTAGTGTTTACCACTCCTCCACCCATCAGTGCTAAGGCTTCTGGAGATTGTGAAACTGTCACCATGGCAACTGTTGGAGAGGTTGGGTTCATTTAAGCTTTGAATATGCCCTCAATTTCTTACTTGAAAGACAACACCCAAAAGATGAGAACCTTTCCTCTGTAGTAGAGAGAAAAGTATTTGTTCTTCCCAAAATAGTTTTGATTTAGATAACATTCTCTCCTGTCAGATGCTCAATTCTCTGTACAAAGAACTCACCACAATTTCTCTAGGTCACATGCAACTTAAAAAAACAACATATTTTTTGGTCTAACTAGTGAATGTTGATTATATTAATATATATAATTCTTTTTCATATTTTTTGCTGTATCTTATATTTGGTAAATTAGTTTTAATGTTCAAATCTTCTAAAGATGGTATGTCCTCAGACTTTAGCTGCTAGATCATCTTCTGTCTGTCTCAACCTACCTGTTCATATCACCTAAGAAATCTTAAGGTGTCTTATTCACGGACAATTTGATGTTGCGCATATCATACGATTTTCTCATCATCATAATCTTGAGGAAATGTTCCTTAACTTGGCAGATCTCGCTTCATCCATTTAGACGTCAGTTATCAAAGTTCTAGTCAAGTTTTGGTTTTTGCAGCTGAACATGAAACCCTTGGATTTCTAAACAGCTATTTGTTACATTTAATATAACATTTATTTATACATTTTACCTTGTTAGTGATACTATTTGTGCTGAAATGAAGGTGGTTTGATTGATGGCCGTCCATTTCTTGTGTGTCTTGTTAATCAGAAAGCAACTCAAGTCTCATCATATCAGAGAATTGTTTGTTGTCCAAAAACTAGTAATTTATCTTCATTGAGATTTTTAGTTTTGTTCTCTGTAAAATTTCAAAAGTTCCTGAACAAAATTCAATCAAATATCTGAAAGATTTTCCAAATTACGTTTATTTTGCAATAGTAGACAATTGTGTTGTAATACAGTAATGAGAGGAAAAGAACACAATTTCATATCTTTTTTCTAAAGACATATTTTAACTATTGTGACATAAAGACCAGAAACAAAGGTTTCTGTTATCATGTGCATTTGATGTAAGTTCTGTATTTGTTGGTTATGTCAATTGACAGAGTTTAGTTGTAGATCTGCATGTGGTATTAATTTAACTACATTGTATGTGTGACAGTCTGTTGTGGAACTTCTTTACAGATATGTATCTCTCCTACTTGTGGCTTGTTCAACATTTTTATTTTATGTACTTGCGTTCATGGTTTAATCTATATTGTTGAAACTGTTGTTAGGAAAAGAAACATCTTTATAAGTAATCTGTGATATTCAATTTATCACAAGTTCCTTTTACCCTAGATTACCCTAGACTTGACATACTAAGATGTAATAGTTTTATTTAAGGTTTTGTTCACAGAGATTCCAAAAGCGTTGTTGAACTAATATATTTATGAAAACTGTTAAATTTGAAATATTAAAGTGGTTTTATGGTGTAATATTTTATGTGAAGGTGTAGAAACCTAATATTTTAATACATGAGCCCTATATTGAGTGTTTAATAAATGTTTTTGACATGTTAATCAATGCTTCACTTTAAGTTTCCAAAATTGTGTATGTAGTAAATAAATAAAAGTAATCAGAATGTTCACAGTGCTTTAGTTTGATTGTTATGTGTAGTTTCCTCCAGGAAAAGTAGTTCACAGTGTTTTAGTTTGATTGTTATGTGTAGTTTCCTCCAGGGAAAGTAGTTCACAGTGTTTTAGTTTGATTGTTCTGTGTAGTTTCCTTCAGGGAAAGTAGTTCACAGTGTTTTAGTTTGATTGTTATGTGTAGTTTCCTCCAGGGAAAGTAGTTCACAGTGTTTTAGTTTGATTGTTATGTGTAGTTTCTTCCAGGGAAAGTAGTTCACAATGTTTTAGTTTGATTGTTTTGTGTAGTTTCCTCCAGGGAAAGTAGTTCACACTGTTCTAGTTTCACTAATGTTCATAGTTTTTTTCAGTTAAAGGATCTTACAGTGTTCTAGTTTCACTAATGTTTATAGTTTTTTCCAGTTAAAGGATCTCAGTGTTCTAGTTTGACTAGTTTGTAGTTTCCTCCAATGAAAGCAGCTCACAGTGTTCTCGCTTCACTACTGTTCATAGTTTTTTCCAGTTAAAGGATCTTACAGTGTTCTAGTTTGACTAGTTTATAGTTTCTTCCAGTGTAAGTAGCTCAGTGTTTGAGTTTGACTAGTTTGTAGTTTCTTCCATTGAAAGCAGCTCAGTGTTCTAGTTTCACTACTGTTTATAGTTTTTTTCCAGTGAAAGGATCTTAGTGTTCTAGTTTGTAGTTTCCTCCAGTGTAAGTAGCTCACAGTGTTTGAGTTTGACTATTCTTTGTAGTTTCTTTCAGTGAAGGGCCTGGCATGGCCTGGTAATTAGGTCACTCAACTGCACCTGAGGATCATGGGTTTGAATCCCTGTAACTAAACATGCTTCCCATTTCCATCAGGGGGCATTATATATGACAGTTAATCCCACTATTTGTTGGTAAACAAACAGTCAAAGATTTGTTGGTGAGTGGTGTTGACTGTATTCCCTGTGGTCTACTCGTCAATTAGTGATAGCATTGCAGTTAGTCCTCGAGTGTCTTTGCGATAAACTAAAAAAGAATCAATCCTCGTGTGATGGAAGTTCATATTATTGTTTTTGTACTTTCTATGAAAGTTGTCTACATTGTTTATCCCCACTGAACGAGGTTCGTAATATTGTTGCTCAATTATGGATTTCCTACTGTGACATATTTCGTGAATCGCAGATTGCCATCTAATATACAAACATTTTTTTTTATTTTGCTAAACGAAATAAAAACTTTATTATAGCCTGTGGGTACGTATTGCCATCTATTGGAGAATAGAAAATTTAAAATTGTATTTAAAAAATGGCTTAATTGGTACTTCAAAATAGAGAATTTAATTATTTGAATATGTACATACATATCTCTGTAAAGGAAATTTCTTATCAATCCATTTACCTAAGCCTTTTTGGTACAGTGAATTATTCTTCCTGCGTGGTTTGGAATATGACCAGCTAGCTCTCCTGTTAACAGCGATTGGGCTGGTTGTTTTTGTAGTAGTAACATAATTTTATTATTGTAGTGTGAACAATTATAACGAAGCATTGTTGTAACAGTCACATCTTACTCGGTAAGATTGTTTTGTTATATAGTTTTAACTAATATTGTCGGCTAGACTAATTTTGTCAGAGTAAAAACAACTTGTTTCGAATTCGTTTAGGGCGTGGATTTTGTAACTCATTTATTTTGCCCTGACTCATAACCAGATCGGCATATCCGCTTGAAGTGGTTTTAATAAACCTTCGTGCCATTTATGTCCACGTTATTGTAATGATTTTAGAGTGCGTGAGGGCTTTGTAACTTTCTTTGGGTTAAAATTTTAAGTAATATAAGAAAAACAACAAGGAATCCCTAGTAACCATGACACTCGAAATTCTTTCAGTCAGAATTAGAGTAAATTAATCTTCGAGACCTTGGACCTGGTAAAATACATTCATCGAAAGGGTTTGACCTTCTGAGTCCAAAACTGTAACTAGATCTCATATTGGTCAAAAGGTCACGGATCTCTTATATGCTGCGGCTATTAATTAAATGAGAGGTGAAATATTTGTTTAAAGTTAACTATGTTTCGTCATTTTTGAAGTGTATCAAAGAAGTAGTTAACTGATTACGGTGAAGCGACCTCTACTTTAGGATTAGTTAATATTTTGAACATCAAAATAAATGTGTTACGCGAAACCCCCGAACCAACGGAACTCTTTTCTTGTATGTGAACGTTAGATTTAAGGACTATAATAAAACATCACAGTTGAATTTTCTAACAAGATATAAGTTTTTTATGAAATTAATATATATCTTCTTTAAAGTTAGTAACTGTTCTACGAAATGTATGGATGTATAGATTTAAGTTCGTGTTATACACTGTGGTGTATCGGAGCCAGTATGTGTGTAACTGTAGTCTATAATAACTGAAGTGTCTGATAATTAGGCTATTTGTGCTCGTGCGGGAACCCTTGTTGTCACGTGATTTGCCAATGAAGCATTTTGAGGATAACAAAGACACCGAATTAAAAGTAACAGTTAGCCCTATTAAAGTAAACTTGGCTGATAGAACGTGAACTGAGATCGCGCTACTTTACTTTCTTTTTTCATAGACGGAATAACAAATTTAAATCGGACGATGTTGCGTCATCGTGAGTGTTTATTCTACATCTGTATATCTTGAACCTTCCTTCTTTTTATTGAAGTTACTGAAAAGCTATTTAGTTTGTTTACAGTTTTCTCTACCTATGAATAGCTCATATTTTACTGTATTTTTTCAGTTATTGATAGAAACCAAACGTTCGTTTTCTTTCGCGTTTCATTAACATTTGAAATCTGTTTTTCGTGTTTTTCAATATAATTATTTTTTAGATATCATGATAAACCGAACCTACTTTGATTTTCATTTCGTGAGTCACTAGTCATCAAACTTTAGGTTTTATAATAATGTAATAAAGAAATAATATAATTCCTAAATATTTTCACAAAACTTCATACATTCTACTGCAATTTCAAATTAGAAATTAAGTTTTATAGGTTGATATAAAGCAGCGGTTTCCAAACCTTTGTTATTGACCAACTTGCCGCGACCTACAGTTTGGAAACCGCAGGTGTATGAACTATATTGACAAAAAGTGCACTATGGGGCTGAATACAAACATACGACTTTGGTCTAAGCTGTAGATGCCATCCCATGCATAATGAGATGTTAGATTTTGGCCTAAAGTACAAGTGGTTAAGTGACTAAAATCAGAGATTCGATTCTTCAAAGTGGACAGCGCACGTACAGCCCGTTGTGTAGCTTTTACCTAAATTAATCAACCCAAACACAACGGCAACAATATGTTAAAGAGTTGGTCTTAGAAAATGGTCGTTTTCCTAAATGTGTTCAGGTAAATATATATATTCAAATACATTTAAAATCGGCACAGTTGTCAAAATTGAATATTTAAGAACGCTGAGGCTAAGTGACAATAATGAAAATATCTTAACAGTATTATATATTTAAAGAAGGTGTAGCTAAGAGACAATAGTAAAAACATATTAATGGTATCACTATACATTTAAGAAAGGTGTAATTGAGATACGACAATGAAAACATTAACCGTATTATAGGATATTTAAGGAAGGTGTAGCTAAGAGACGATAATGAAAACATTAACCGTATTATAGGATATTTAAGGAAGGTGAAGCTAAGAGACGATAATGAAAACATTAACCGTATTATAGGATATTTAAGGAAGGTGTAGCTAAGAGACAATAATGAAAACATTAACCGTGTTATAGGATATTTAAGGAAGGTGTAGCTAAGAGACGATAATGAAAACATTAACCGTATTATAGGATATTTAAGGAAGGTGTAGCTAAGATACGAAAATGAAAACATTAACCGTATTATAGGATATTTAAGGAAGGTGTAGCTAAGAGACGATAATGAAAACATTAACCGTATTATAGGTTATTTAAGGAAGGTGTAGAGAAGAGACGATAATGAAAACATTAATCGTATTATAGGTTATTTATGGAAGGTGTAGTTAAGAGACGAAATTAAAACATGAACCGTATTATAGGTTATTTAAGGAAGGTGTAGCTAAGAGACGATAATGAAAACATTAACCGTATTATAGGATATTTAAGGAAGATGTAGCTAAGAGACGATAATGAAAACATTAACCGTATTATAGGATATTTAAGGAAGTTGTAACCAAGATACAAGAATGAAAACATATTAACAGTATTAATAAATACTTAACAAAAGTGTAACTAAGATACAATAATGAAAACATATTAACAGTATTAATAAATACTTAACAAAAGTGTAACTAAGATACAATAATGAAAACATATTAATAGTATTAATAAATACTTAACAAAAGTGTAACTAAGATACAATAATGAAAACATATTAACAGTATTAATAAATACTTAACAAAAGTGTAACTAAGATACAATAATGAAAACATATTAACAGTATTAATAAATCTTAAAACATACGGAGCTTTCAATAGTTCCATATTTCAAAAGTGTTGGGTTTTATTATCTTTGTTGTTGTTTTTTTACTGTTATGAATGTATTAGCAATAAACAAAATTCGTTGTATACATAGATGCGTTTACCATTTGCAATATTTAAACATACTTAGGGCTTGCATTTCTGATGCTGAAATTCCCACAATTCCTAGTGAAGTGTACACCTTGTCTGTTAACCTAAAATCGTCTCCTACTGCATTGTTTCTGTTATATAAATTTGACTGAATATTTTAAGCCTAACTATATAAGTCTCCTGATTGGTGTACATTCTTTGTTGCTGTAAGAGGCGATTTAGGTTTAAAACTAGAAGCTTTGATCGGTGTTACTAATGTTACTTCCCCGAAAGGAGGCCGAAGAGAAATAAAACAAATTGATACTCTAAGTTTTGGTTTTATTTACTCTTGAAACAGTCTCGGGGATCTTGCGTAAGTATATTTAATTTCTGAGCTTGTCATTGTAGATTGGGCCATCTAATAGGTCTAAGTGTACGATATTTAAAGTTCCCTTGTACAGATATATCATTATGGACTTGAACCTTATAAAACGAAAAATATATTAGGCCTAGTAGGAAAACTAGGAAGTGTAATTTGCGGTAATGAAACTGTGAGTGGGTCTGGCAGTGAGTAGTTTGGTTTGTTTTGAATTTCGCGCAAACCTACATAAGTGCTAGCCGCCCCTAATTTTGCAGTGTAAGACTAGAGGGAAGGTAGTTAGTCGTCACCACACACCGCTAACTCTTGGGCTACTCTTTTACCAACGAATAATGGGATTGATCGTAATCATATAACGCTCCCACGGCTGAAAGGGCGAGCATATTCGGTGTGACGGGGACCCTCACATTACGAGTCGAGTGCCTTATCCACCTGGCCAGGTAATGAATGATAAGTAATGTAGTCATTACGAAACACATACAGTATAATGAATGATAAGTAATGTAGTCACTACGAAACACATACAGGATAATGAATGATAAGTAATGTAGTCATTACGAAACACATACAGTATAATGAATGATAAGTAATGTAGTCATTACGAAACACATACAGTATAATGAATGATAAGTAATGTAGTCATTACGAAACACATACAGTATAATGAATGATAAGTAATGTAGTCACTACGAAACACATACAGTATAATGAATGATAAGTAATGTAGTCATTACGAAACACATACAGTATAATGAATGATAAGTGATGTAGTCATTACGAAACACATACAGTATAATGAATGATAAGTAATGTAGTCACTACGAAACACATACAGTATAATGAATGATAAGTAATGTAGTCACTACGAAACACATACAGTATAATGAATGATAAGTAATGTAGTCATTACGAAACACATACAGTATAATGAATGATAAGTGATGTAGTCATTACGAAACACATACAGTATAATGAATGATAAGTAATGTAGTCATTACGAAACACATACAGTATAATGAATGATAAGTAATGTAGTCACTACGAAACACATACAGTATAATGAATGATAAGTAATGTAGTCATTACGAAACACATACAGTATAATGAATGATAAGTGATGTAGTCATTACGAAACACATACAGTATAATGAATGATAAGTAATGTAGTCATTACGAAACACATACAGTATAATGAATGATAAGTGATGTAGTCATTACGAAACACATACAGTATAATGAATGATAAGTAATGTAGTCACTACGAAACACATACAGTATAATGAATGATAAGTAATGTAGTCATTACGAAACACATACAGTATAATGAATGATAAGTGATGTAGTCATTACGAAACACATACAGTATAATGAATGATAAGTAATGTAGTCACTACGAAACACATACAGTATAATGAATGATAAGTAATGTAGTCATTACGAAACACATACAGTATAATGAATGATAAGTAATGTAGTCATTACGAAACACATACAGTATAATGAATGATAAGTAATGTAGTCATTACGAAACACATACAGTATAATGAATGATAAGTAATGTAGTCACTACAGAAACACATACAGTATAATGAATGATAAGTAATGTAGTCATTACGAAACACATACAGTATAATGAATGATAAGTAATGTAGTCATTACGAAACACATACAGTATAATGAATGATAAGTAATGTAGTCATTACGAAACACATACAGTATAATGAATGATAAGTAATGTAGTCATTATGAAACATACAGTATAATGAATGATAAGTAATGTAGTCACTACGAAACACATACAGTATAATGAATGATAAGTAATGTAGTCACTACGAAACACATACAGTATAATGAATGATAAGTGATGTAGTCACTACGAAACACATACAGTATAATGAATGATAAGTAATGTAGTCACTACGAAACACATACAGTATAATGAATGATAAGTAATGTAGTCATTACGAAACACATACAGTATAATGAATGATAAGTAATGTAGTCACTACGAAACACATACAGTATAATGAATGATAAGTAATGTAGTCATTACGAAACACATACAGTATAATGAATGATAAGTAATGTAGTCACTACGAAACACATACAGTATAATGAATGATAAGTAATGTAGTCACTACGAAACACATACAGTATAATGAATGATAAGTAATGTAGTCATTACGAAACACATACAGTATAATGAATGATAAGTAATGTAGTCACTACGAAACACATACAGTAAATAATATGATGAGCTGTTTCATATTGAAGACTACAAATTCCGGGTCTGTTTTACTCTTTCCTCAGCTTAGAGTTTTTTACATAACGTAAAACTTAAAATATTAAAACTGGAAGGTATGGCTTTCACACTTGGACTGCATTGATGGCATTGTTGTGTTAGTCGCACCATCTTCTAGCTACTTTATATTACTAATCTCTTTGTTGTGTTTCGAGATAAACATTTTTTTTTTATTAATAACTTTATTAAGAACAATTTGGATCTTTACAATTATGGTAAACATTATATTTTTGTAATTATTTATTTTCAAAATTTTGTTGCGGATCTACATAAAACTTTACTTTGTGCGTGTATTGAATTCTTATAAATATTTTTTTCACTACTCGTATATTTGACAATAGATATTTGTGTAAAATACAGTTTAAAATTTTCAAAGAGTTTAGTTGTAATTTATTTATTTGCCCCATGTTTTATGTCGTATTGTTGCAGCAAAAGTCTGGAATTAGTCAGTAGCCAGTAGTGCGGAAGGTGAGAACCAGGGTTGTCAGATGATTTTCTTGGATTTTACACCAAGTTAAATAAAGAAACATATAACTAACCTTATTTTATTAAAAAATTGGTGTGTTTTCTTCCTTAATATACAGTTTACTTTCCTTCATTCTTTTGTACAATTTTTCAGACGGTTACCATTCTTTAGATGTTGTGTTTTATAAAAGATTTTTATAATAAGACATTTAGTGTTTCCGTACTTAGCCTTGAACGATTTTTTACCTTCATATTGTTTACCAACGAGAGCAACCTTTCTGTTGCAACTGAAGAATGATACAATGATAGTAAGTTTATCATTAATTTAGAAATAATTGGGAAACAAAATTTACCTCTACATTTCTTGAGAAATATAACACTAGTATTTCTCTGGTTCTGAAATGTTATTATCTTACAAAGTTAATCTCACCATTATCTGTTGATGTCTTCATACTGTTTTCACTCAATAATATTAGAAAATTTCATGGCCTATGAGTTAATTGAATATAGCTGTCCTTGAGACATTTTTTGGATCTAAAGCTTCAAACAGCTGTAAATATGTGAACATACCAGATGATACAAACTCTTTGTACATTTCCTTGCATAGTTTGACATAAAAATTCAATGTCTTGAGCTGAAATTCTGCAAGTTCTTTGGTTTAGATTTTGGAAGAATATTCTAGAAAGATACTTTCAGTTCTTGCTCCGTGATACATTTCACTTACAGGAAGGTAAATTGAAGGATCATTGTTGTTAACCTTCGATATATCTGTATCTTTTAGTACTTCTCTTGTAATAAAATTACAAAGGATACCTTTCATACCACACACTGTAGATGGAGGCATGTAGCTTATGAATTTTGAAGCTCTCAGCTTGAAACTTTAAATTTATTTTATTTACGTGTAGCAGAATAAAAGTTAGAAGTGCAAAGTATATTTTTACAATTGGATTCTGTAAACCTTCTAGTGTTGTAGATGCAAAAGTTATCACATCTTCTAACGCTGTTGAAGTAAAAACAAGACAAGTGCTGGCCATTGATTCAGTAGTCTTTCTACCACTTGCTGAAGTGATAACCATCGAGTACAGCTAGGATGTAAAATCGTTTTAGGATCAGTTGGTAAAATCCTGAAATTCTACATATTCAGATAAACTCTTTGGGCTGTTTGACAAATATGAAAAAATATTTCTAGTCAGCTCCTCTAAGGAAGTTGGAAATTCAGAAAATGCATAGGATGCACATAAACACATTGAATGGGATACACAGCCTTGTACAAAGAGATATGGTACCTTTTGCTTAAGAACACTTTGAACACCACTTTTTGACCCCATTCTTACGCTTGTATTATCACTTCCATAGCCTATCAGATTTTTAAATGAGATTTCATGTTTTTCAAAAACTTTACTATAGAATTGTAAATGCCTTGGGCAGTACAGCAATTAATTTCTGAAAGAGTTAAAAACTTGTCAACTGTGTTTTGAATATGGCTATCATAAAATCTAGCTATGAGAACCAGTTGTTTCTTGCAGATACATCTGTACTTTCATCAAAAATTAATAAACATTTAATATTCTTTAATTGTGCTATAAGAAATTCCAAGTATTCCTCACAATGACATTACGAAAATAGCTGTTACTTTTGTTCTTAGACATTTAATCCCCTTAACAATTTTAGAATCATGGCAAGCATTAGACAGAAAGCCTGGAAGATGATGATTGTATTGACATGGGAAGATTGTGTTCTGCCACAAACACACACATTTTCAGTTCAGTGGAAGCCACTTGAAACATGCTATATGAAGAGTAGAGGGCCATAAGAAATCAGTTACTTACTTTAGAAGTCTGGGCACTTGCTTTGATATTGTTTAAATGTTTCATACTGTCAAGATGTTTCTCAAGTATGGTAACACTCCCAGATAAGCCACAATTCCGTATTTTACAAAATGACTTATTTAAGTGTTTCGAACGTCGACTAAAACAACCTAATTTAGGATCATTAAGACATTTTTTGGCAACTAACGTTTCTGTTGGTAACTAGACCTATGTAGGCTTACTTTCTTGTGTGACAACTAACGTTTCTGTTGGTAACTAGGCCTATGTAGGCTTACTTCCTTGTGTGAGATCTAACGTTTCTGTTGGTAACTAGGCCTATGTAGGCTTCCTTGTGTGAGATCTAACGTTTCTGTTGGTAACTAGACCTATGTAGGCTTCCTTGTGTGACAACTGACATTTCTGTTGGTAACTAGACCTATGTAGGCTTCTTTCTTGTATGACAACTAACGTTTCTGTTGGTAACTAGGCCTATGTAGACTTACTTCCTTGTGTGACAACTAACGTTTCTGTTGGTAACTAGGCCTATGTAGACTTACTTCCTTGTGTGACAACTAACGTTTCTGTTGGTAACTAGGCTTATGTGGGCTTACTTCCTTGCTTGGACTTTCTACTGAATCACTATCCTTAACGCTCCTTTTCTCAGCCACTATGATCTGTGGGTTAGGTTAAATGTAAATTAAATAAAATTATACAAAACACAAATTTAAAATTAAACAATGCATTACACTGTAAACGAATACTGACACTTACGAATCACAACTCACAAAATTATAACAATAGCTACAGTATATAAAAACAAGACTAAAAGAACCACCAGTGGATCATCATTGTTTGAAATTATCTTGCGCCTGCGCAATGAGCCCTTCTAAAGCATATTCAAATATTTAGACATAAAACTCGCCCTTATCACAAGGTCAAATTTTATGTGAACGAGGCAATAAATATGAAAATCTTTTATTGGCCATGCAACAGGTAAATTATCAAAATTTACTAAATTTCATGAAGGTTTTACCAAATGGGGCCAAATTTGGTAAAAAATTACGAAATTCGGCTACTTTGGGGAGAGTACGTGTTTCTCAGCATACTTCGAGCTGTCGCACACACGTAAAATAATTTAACAGTGAATTACTAGTCATTACTACCCACCGTTAACTCTCGGGCTACTCTTTTACCAATAAATAGTGGAGTCGAAGGGGATACGCTAAAATGCCCACACGGTTGAAAGTTCAAATATGTTTCATGGGACGGGGATTTAAACCCGCAGGTTGGAAGTCGAGTGTCCAAACCAACTGGTCATGCTGAGCGACACAGATATCCCTCATGTAGCATTGTGCAAAATTCAAAATCAACCGACAAATAACAGAATAAAACTACGATTACAGGAGCAATATTTTATCGACATAGAAAGTAATATAGCATTTTCTTCACATACTATCTAATAACAAATATCTATTAATGAATTAATAACATTGTTAATTTTCATTTTAAATTTTCTATGTTAAGAGTACTTGAAATCATAAATGACTATTGTGTTAGGCCTTGATCTATAGTTTTCTAGCACGTATTTAACACGATTAGAATTAGACGTTTTAAATGAAATAAAAACAACAAATAGATTTTTTCAGAGCGGGGAGATTATAAAATGAAAATGTTTTCCTGTGCACGTGATAAGTGAAAAATCAAATGTTAGCCATAGCAACCTCAGCATGGAGCTTACGTGATTTGTTTGGGAAAAACGTAATAGTTTGATTTCCTTAAATGTGTCATTAAAAGTTGTAGATTGTAATCAAGATACATAAGTTCAAATATATCTCTCTCTCTTTCTGGAAGTCTGTTCCCTACACACAGCCGCATCTTTCAAGCTACAAACCCCAGATTCGGGATGTAGTTACAACTTTGTGTGGGAAGTAACATAGCTATGTAACCGAGGCCGCAAAATGAAACCAAAGTGACCAATATCGCAATTTTTGGCAAACAGGACTATTAATTGGTCTCAAAGTGAAAAGGCCAGATTTTGTACTTTTGGGAAACGTATGATCAAGAGGGCTATTATTTACGTTTCTACGCCCCGCTAGTAGAGCGGTATGTCTCCGGATTTACAACGCTAAAACCAGGGGTTCGATTCCCCTCGATGGGTTCAGCAGATAGCCATATGTGGCTTTGCTATAAGAAAAACACACAAACACAGACGCTTACGTTTCTTCTTTGTGTAAGGACTTTTAATAATTTCCATCATTAAAAGTATTTTAAAACTTCGAGCAGCTTTCATCTGCTTCTGTGTTAATTCTCTCTCAACTTGACCCCTCTGTCTGTTCCTTTTAAACAAACATGACTGCTCTTTGACTCCCTTTCCTATAAACCGCTGGCGCTTTATCTCAAGAATGCGTACACACTTTCTCAACTTAGTAGGCTTGCTTCAGTCATATCTTTTGCTTTGCTTGCGTGTACTTGCAAGAATCAGTTATACAATGACTTCACAGAAACGTTTGGTATTGACAAATATTCATTTACGTTGTGTTGCAACAATAAAAGAATAAATCAGTTCTTCATTAACTGGAATGATAATAAAATCGCAAACTAAACTTAACCAAACAGCAGAAATCAGGAAAAGTAGAAACTTTTTCCTGGAATTTTGAAATGTCATACAAAACAAGAATCAGGAGCAACGTATCCAGATTTGCTTTGATTAAAACAGCTTTACTAATTTTTATTCAGTAAATAAATCATTTAGATTTTTTTGTACAGAAAATCACAATTAATGTGGTTGATTTAAGTCATTTGCTATTTTCATGCGAGTAACGCCCGGTACTCTGTTAGTTATGATTCTATTTCACAGTTTCAAAAGTATTGTATAAAGAGCAAGTTGAGTGTATGGGTACATTTAATCACTTTTACAAGGTTGTAAATTTTGCGAATTAGCATTCCACGTGCAGTAACTAAAACTGGATCGCACGTGTATTTACTCTCAAGGTTGATATTATATATCCCCAAGTTGCTGTCGTTCATAGTTGGTGTTAGATAATATGGAGATATTTAAACTTTTTATTAGTTTATAAGATATTGTTCATTGAGCTGAAAACCTAACGTACTGTTTTAACTCGTGTTATTTTTCATCGTCATGAAGTTACAAACACACTGCTTTCAATTGTCACAAAGTGAGTCGAAATTATGGTCTACTATAAACGATGTTCGGTGACTTCAGTACACTAGATTCTATTTATCAGTTTATGATTGCCGTTAGGAATAAAGCTTTATCATGGGTTATCTGTGTTCTTCCCACTAAAAGTATCGAAACTCAATTCCTAGCGTCGCCAGCCTATTTTTTTTATTTCCTATAAACCGCTGGCGCTTTATCTCGAGAATGCGTGCACACTTTCTCAACTTAGTAGGCTTGCTTCAGTCATATCTTTTGCTTTGCTTGCGTGTACTTGCAAGAATCAGTTATACAATGACTTCACAGAAACGTTTGTTATCGGCAAATATTTATTTACGTTGTGTTGCAACAATAAAAGAATAAATCAGTTCTTAATTAACTGGAATGATAATAAAATCGCAAACTAAACCAAACAGCAGAAATCAGGAAAAGTAGAAACTTTTTCCTGGAATTTTGAAATGTCATACAAAACAAGAATCAGGAGCAACGTATCCAGATTTGCTTTGATTAAAACAGCTTTACTAATTTTTATTCAGTAAATAAATCATTTAGATTTTTTTGTACAGAAAATCACAATTAATGTGGTTGATTTAAGTCATTTGCTATTTTCATGCGAGTAACGCCCGGTACTCTGTTAGTTATGATTCTATTTCACAGTTTCAAAAGTATTGTATAAAGAGCAAGTTGAGTGTATGGATACATTTAATCACTTTTACAAGGTTGTAAATTTTGCGAATTAGCATTCCACGTGCAGTAACTAAAACTGGACCGCACGTGTATTTACTCTCAAGGTTGATATTATATATCCCCAAGTTGCTGTCGTTCATAGTTTGGTGTTAGATAATATGGAGATATTTAAACTTTTTATCAGTTTATAAGATATTGTTCATTGAGCTGAAAACCTAACGTACTGTTTTAACTCGTGTTATTTTTCATCGTCATGAAGTTACAAACACACTGCTTTCAATTGTCACAAAGTGAGTCGAAATTATGGTCTACTATAAACGATGTTCGGTGACTTCAGTACACTAGATTCTATTTATCAGTTTATGATTGCCGTCAGGAATAAAGCTTTATCATGGGTTATCTGTGTTCTTCCCACTAAAAGTATCGAAACTCAATTCCTAGCGTCGCCAGCCCTGCATACTGAACGCTGAGCCACAGGAAGACTTATGATGCGAGCAACATTTAAAAAGCTGTTTTATTTTGTAAACACCGATTACATTAAAAGCTACATTGTACACATCTATTTCGAATAAATACAGCAGATGACATTACAAAAACATATCTAATATTGAGCAGAGTTTTGGAGAAAGCAGCTTGTTGGAAAAACGTATCTAATATTGAGCAGAGTTTTGGAGAAAGCAATTTGTTGGAAAAACATATCTAATATTGAGCAGAGTTTTGGAGAAAGCAATTTGTTGGAAAACATATCTAATATTGAGCAGAGTTTTGGAGAAAGCAGTTTGTTGGATCATATAGTAAAAGATAATGTAAACTTTAGTCCACTTAATGCAAACAAAAGCGTTTTATTTATTCAACTATAGTTTCTTCGGTTAACTTACAATAATTTATACACTCAGGTAAACATGAACGCTTCTGACTTATAACCAGATTTTAGTTCCCGTCGGAGGCACAACACAGATAGCCCATATTGAGCTTCGCATTGAATAACAAATACTGCTATTTATATAATCATTGACCTCTGTCAATGTCGAGAGAGGACCAGGCATGGCCCGGTGGTTAAGGCATTCGACTCATAATCTAAGGGTCGCGGATTCGAATCCCCGTCACACCAAACATGCTCGCCCTTTCAGCCGTGGGAGCGTTATAACATGAGGTCAATACCACTATTCGTTGGTAAAATAGTAACCCAAGAGTTGGCGATGGGTGGTGATTACTAGCTGCCTTCCCTCTAGTCTTACACTGCTAAACTAGGGACGGCTAACGCACATACACACACTCATATACAGCTGTGGGGTGTACAACTACCCAATGGGCTTTCCCCACCCCTGGTATCAAAGTTCTGTTTTTAGAGATATAAACCTTCAAGTTTACCACTGATTCACCAAGAGCGGGGTGTCTACTTCATGTAAGAGGTTATTTAAAAAGTAAAAGGGAATAATTGATAAGATATTAACTGCATATTATATTTGAGTGTAAACTATGTGACAATCGAAACGCTTTACGTTTTCACTACAAGGAAGTTTGTTTTACTGAAACTAATGTATTAGTACTTATGTTTGGAAGAACATAGACAAACACGTTGCTGAAAATTAAGAAAAACTACCCGAACAACGATCATACATTTAATGTAAACACGGAGGAAATATCGTGAATTTTGATTTCATTTTCATGAAAAACATCAGTAGGAACTTCGATATTGATAATTCTACCTTTCCATTTTGTAATACCCCTAAAGAGTCCAGTCATTTTGTCTTGTCATGTCAAATAGCTAACCTTGTTGGGTACAGAGGCACAACAGTATGTTGCTGATTTTTAACTCTAGAAACAAGGTTTCGATACCCATAGTGTAACTTTGTGCTTAACTTCAAACAAACAAACTTATCATGTCGAACAGCAAACCTCCAATCTTGTTACGGAACTAAAGGATCCAATTATGTCAGTCCTTAGAAATGCACCACGTGAGAGGCAGGGCGATTGTTTTCACTCATGTCGAATGACACATTAGAAAAAATAATGATTGGCTACGTTCAGAAGTAACGTAAAAGAAAAGGAGGAACTTTCATAATATGTGCTGTGGAATAATTCTAAGAAAACCTGCGTAATTAGCCACAAAAATAATATACACTGCTGGCCAAAATCTTAAGGCCAATGAACATAAAGAAAAATGCATTTTGTGTTGTTAGACTCAACCACTTATTTGAGTGGAGCTTCGAAAGGTGAAAATAAGAAAAGGGAAAATAAAAATAAACTTTTTAAGACATTTAATGAGGAAAATGTGAACACTATGAAATTAGCCTAAATACCAGCTGGTCAAAAGTTTAAGACATACCAAAAAGAAGTCCTAAACAGGGTAGGAAATGCCCAGCGAGACTACTCAGTAGTGAGTTGCACAGATGTCATTGCAAATAACATCAAACATTTGCTTTGGCATGGTCGATATAAGCGTTTCCTGAAGGCTGGCTGGAATGTTATTCTAAGTGGTGAAGATGGCTTCACGAAGATCATGCACTGTTGGGAATTGACGTCCATTTCTATAGACTTCCCTTGCCATCCACCGCCAAACATTTTGAATGGGGCTCAATTCGAGTGAACATGCTGGATGGTTCAAAAGAATCACGTTATTCTCCACGAAAAAGTCCCTTGTCCAATGGGCATTGTGGATTACAGCGTTGTCCTGCTGAAAGATCCAGTCATTTCCACACAAGCGAGGGCCTTCAGTCAATAAGGATGCTCTCTCCACATGCCAATGTAGCCAGCTGCTGTTTGACGCCCATGTATAACCTGAAGCTCCATTGTTCCATGGAAGGAGAAAGCACCCCAGATTATGATGGAAACTCCTCCACTGTGTCGTGTAGAAAATATCTCCGGTGGGATATCCTTATCGTGCTAATAACGTTGGAAGCCATCTGGACCATCCAGGTTAAATTGTTTCTCATCAGAGAACAAAACCTTCTTCCATTTTTCTACGTCCCATGTTTGGTTCTTTTCAGCAAAGTTTAACCGAGCTGTTTCGTGGTGTGGAAGGAGGCGTGGCCTTTGAAGACGTTTCCGGTTTTTAAAGCATTTCTCTCGTAGATGCCGTCTTATTGTTCTTGATCTGCATTTTGCGTCCGTAAGGGTCTTAATGTGGTTCGATGATCGGCTGGTGTCTTGCCGGACAACCCGTGGAATCGTCCTGCTCAATGCCGGCGAAATTTTCTTTGGCCGACCACTTGAAATTCTCGTTCCGTATCCCTCAGGGTCTTTTAAGAATTTTGCAACAGCAGTTTTGCTGAGCCCAATCTCACCAGCGATGGCACGTTGATAGAGACCTTGCTTTTGCAGCTCGACAATTCTGCCACATTCAAACTCTGTCAACCTTTTAGCCAATGTAACAGAGGAGATGTCAATAGGAAATGTTGACAACGCTAATGCTTGAACACAAATGACGAAATTTCATTACGTGTTTACTGATTAACGCTTCATTTCAGTGTGGTCTTAAACTTTTGACCAGCTAGTATTTAGGCTAATTTCATAGTGTTCACATTTTTCCTATTAAATGCTAAAAAGTTTTTATTTTTATTTTCCCTTTTCTTATTGTCATCTTTCGAAGCTCTACTCAAATAAGTGGTTGAGTCTAGCAACGCAAAATGCATATTTTTTTTCTTTTTATTCTTTGGCCTTAAGATTTTGGCCAGCAGTGTATATACCAAGACCTGTATTTCATTACTAAGTACTACTGTCTAAATCAGGGATGCGAAATATATCAAGTCTTACATCACACGTCCCCCGCTAGTATAGCGGTAGGTCTTCGGATTTACAACGCTAAAATCAGGGGCTCGATTCCCCTGGGTGGGCTGAGCAGATAGCCCGATGTGGCTTTGTTATAAGAAAAACACACACTTACATCACACAAATAAGTAATACTGTCTAGGTCAGGAATATGAAATTTTTACGTCACACAACTAGATAATACTGTCTAGGTCATGGAGGTGATAGGCAAGTGGCTTAGTGCAATATTTTGAGGTTATTGAGTGAACATCAGCATCATATTTGGCATGAAGTTTTTTTGGTAACAGTTATCAACTTTTGCCCAGGAACACTCTTGAAATATAAAGGACTTCTGTATAATACATAAAAATATAACATGGCTACCTCTCACCATGTATTATGCTTAGACTTTTTACAATTGTCAGAATAGCACTTAATTATGAAATTTTAAGACAACTAAACATTCTATCATTATTTGTTTTGCTGTAAAGATACTATAGCCAACTATTTTCTAACTTGAATAGGTGCAGCCTGTGAATAATAGTGCGAAATGTGTAGTCCTACACCACAGTTTGCAATCAATGTGTATTTTGGTCAGTTTGGAACAGTGTTTGTAGATGAATTCTGAACACATTGTCTGTATATGTCTGTGGAAGTAACAAGTTCATCATTATACACACACTGCTTTTATTGGCTGATTATGCACCGCAATTGTCCAGAAGGAAACAGTTGATTGGCTGATCATATACTACAACTGTCTGGAGGGAAACAGGTGATTGGCTGATTATGTACTACAACTGTCCAGAGGAAGCAGTCAATGTTGATTTTGCTGCAATTGTATTTTGCATATGCGTCTGTTCAATTCCTTAGATGCTTCAGAGACTTCGAGAAATGGGATCCAAACAGAAACTTGTGCTTCTGACGCTCTAGTCCATGCAAATTCCTGTGGTTTCTTCTCCAAATTCCTGCTTGGTTTAAGGCATGACTTATGTGTTGAAGAAAAAAACATCTAACAGAAAAGAAGAGAGGGACTTAAGACAGTAAAGAAGAGAGGGACTTAAGGCAGTGAAGAAGAGAGGGACTTAAGAGAGTGAAGAAGAGAGGGACTTAAGGCAGTGAACAAGAGAGGGACTTAAGAGAGTGAAAAGAGAGGGACTTAAGGCAGTGAAGAAGAGAGGGACTTAAGGCAGTGAAGAAGAGAGGGACTTAAGGCAGTGAAGAAGAGAGGGACTTAAGACAATGAAGAAGAGAGGGACTCAAGGCAGTGAAGAAGAGAGGACTCAAAGAGAGTGAAGAAGAGAGGACTCAAGAGAGTGAAGAAGAGAGGAGATAAGAGAGTGAAGAAGAGGACTCAGAAGAAGAGAGGGGACGAATTTAAGGCAGTGAAGAAGAGAGGACTTAAGAGAGTGAAGAAGAGAGGACTCAAGACAAAAGAAGAGAGGACTCAAGAGAGTGAAGAAGAGAGGACTCAAGACAGCAAAGAAGAGAGGACTCAAAGTGAAGAAGAGAGGACTAAGAGAGAAGAAGAGAGGACTCAAGCAGTGAAGAAGAGAGGACAAGAGAGTGAAAAGACTCAAAGAAGAGGACTCAAAGAAGAAGAGAGGGACTTAAGAGAGTGAAGAAGAGGGGGACTTAAGAGAGTGAAGAAGAGAGGGACTTAAGAGAGTGAAGAAGAGAGGGACTTAAGGCAGTGAAGAAGAGAGGACTTAAGAGAGTGAAGAAGAGAGGGACTTATGACAGTGAATCTTCTTGACATTTGGGTGGAAATGATCCTGTTCGATTTGAACACTTAATGGCTGAAGATTTCTTTGCGTATTATTGTGGCAGCTTTGACCAGAATAACAGAGCTTCCTGTAACATACTGCCTATCCATTCGTTGAAAATAATTATGGTGTTTCTGTCATCATACTGTTTTTGAGCCTCTGGGAAACGTTTTAGTAGTTGATTTTTTTAACTTGGTCTTGTTAATTAACTTACTAATATCAAAATCCTCCAAACGATTTACATTAGCGAGCGAAATTCAGAAAACTTGAAGAATAGGGTTCCATGGTCTACAACTATTTCAATATAGTTCCTTAGCTCGATAAGCAATCGACTCTCATTCACTTTATTAGGCCCAGTATAACCAAGTGGTTAGGACACCTGACTTGTAATTTGAGGGTGGCGGGTTCGAATCCCTTTAATGCTCGCCCTTTCAGCTGTGGAGGTGTTATAATTTTACGGTCAATTGCAATAATCGTTAGTAAAAGAATAGCCCATGAGTTAGCGGTGGGTGGCGATAACTAGTTGCTTTTCCTCAAGTCTTACGCTACTAAATTAGGGACGGCTAGAGCAGATAACCTTTGTATAGCTTTGCACGAAATTCAAAAACAAACAAACACTTTATTAGTTACATGTATGGTTTCTGGTTCCTTGCTTAATTTTCTAATACGGCTATGGTATAGATTTTCAACTTGACCAAGCATTTGAGATGATATTTGACTTTGGTCGCAATAACATCTCTCCCAGTATTTTTTGTAAGGAGCTGCGTGTCTTACAGTTCAGTTATCATGTTATGAATATTACCATCTGTATCAAAAATAGAACTTCTACGGATAACGTTACCTCGTACAAGTGGAAAGATAGAATATAATAAATACTTGCTGTCCACACTTTGATCTGTTCTTACAAGTATATATGGAAAAGTCTTGATGCCAGATGAGTAGGACTTTTAGAGATAACCTTACTTCGTAGAATATAATATAATAAATACAAGCTATCCACACTTTGATCTGTTCTTACAAGTATATATGGAAAAGTCTTGATGCCAGATGAGTAGGACTTCTAGAGATAACCTTACTTCGTAGAATATAATATAATAAATACAAGCTATCCACACTTTGATCTGTTCATACAAGTTTAAATGAAAAAGTCTTGATATCAGATAAGTAGGACTTTTAGAGATAACCTTACTTCGTAGAATATAATATAATAAGTACTAGCTATCCACGCCCTCTTTTTTCATTCTCTTTTCTGATGATCATGGAATCACAGGTTTCTTAGCTCTACTTTTTTACTGTGACTAAACTATAGAGCAGTTAGAGAGATATACCAAAACATACCTTATATTATGATTACACCATAGTGATAAATTCCCATAAATGTCTCTCCCTGTTTCACGATTAAAAACATTTTGTTAATGGTCAATAATGAATTAGTTACCTGTTTTTATAGAAAACGAAGTATTAAGCCTATTGATGTTCTAACTGTGTCACAAAACAGCAGTGATATGTTGCTTTTTCTAAACTGAAACCAACAAATAACGTAAAACTACACATTTTTAATTTTTTAAACACAGTACGAGAATAATAGTTTGCGCTTCATTCTGTGTTTGACTACTTCTCTGACAATGATTACTAATTTATAATTTCAAAAATGTCACTTTTGCACTTGTATTACTTCCTGTTTATTATTAAGTACACAGATATACAGTGGGCTATCTCCTCTGTGCCCACCAAACCCGGTTTTATAGTGTTATAAGCCTTCAAACTTATCACTTAGTTTTAAGCCAGCTTTTCAAACAATGCCCATGTTCTTGTTGGTGCGCATATTGTGTTCATCTCACAAAACAAGTAGCTTTAGGTTTTAGTAGTTGTAGGTTCCGCTACAGTCAGCGGGGTTAAGTTGGCTGTTTATTTAATTAGAAGTCATATTCTTATAATAGTGTGTTAAGTATTTAATAGAGAAGTACTGTTTGTTTGCAAGTACAACTATGAATGTATTGCAGCTGTTGGTTGACATATTTAATTGAATGCCACATTCCTTTAGTATTGTATAAATATTTAATATAGTAGTATTAAATGGTTGTGATTTGATAGGAATAACGTTCTTGTGTGCTATTTACATAGCTTGTTTAATTTGTTGTAGTTATTTGTTCCTCTATAGCCAGCTAGGGTAATTGGATGACATAGGTCACATTTTTTAATACTGTGTAAAATATTGAACATAGAACAGTTATTATGTACAGTGATAAGATATATTTCATTAATAATGAAGCTTCTATTTCATCAGTCGTTAATGAAATTTAACCTCTTTTATTTCCACGTGTTTCTTGTGTCTTATCGATTCATGTACGGAAAAGAAAAGCAAGTTTTTAAATATTTTCTTGCGTATTCCAGAAGCCAGGAAACCTAAAACATACTTAAGTAGCCACTAAAACGCGATCTGCTGTGAAGCTAGGCCTACTTCAGCCTACAGTGTTGTGTTAGGAAATCATATTTAGTATCGAAATCCAGTTTAAACATAAGTTCTGTAGAAAAACCAAATGTTACTTTAAACATTTCTCAGTCAGAAGAAAGATGGCATGTCTTCTCGGGTAAATGTATTATCTAACTGAGTTTTAACGACTTTAGTTCTGTTTATATTAGAAGAGAGAGACTTCAAGAGCAAAAAACTAACAATAAGACACGCCTACATAAACAATTCGCGTGTTAAACATTATCTTTATAACCGTTTTATATTAACGACGTTCCAATGGTCATTTTAACACTTCAATGTGTTGATAATATGATAAACGAAAGATACTATTCTTTGAAGCACAACAGGTTTGTTTGCGCAAGTTTTACTTTAGTTTCATTTTCATCCGTAATTTGAAGAAGAAAATAATTCCATCAAAGACAGAAATGAAAGTTTTTTTCATGAATTTTGATGTAATCAAGGCTCGGGATGGCCAGGTGGGTTAAGGTGTTCGACTCGTAATCTGAGGGTCGCTGGTTCGAATCCCCGTCGCACCAAACATGCTCACTCTTTCAGCCGTGGGGGCGTTATAATGTGACGCTTAATCCCACTATTCGTTTGTACAAAAGTGGCCCAAGAGTTGGCAATGGGTGGTGATGACTAGCTGTCTTCCCTCTAGTCTTACACTGCTAAATTAGGATCGGCTAGCGCAGACAGCCCTCGAGTAACTTTGCGCGAAATTCAAAAACAAACGAACAAACTATCTGCTGAGTCCACCTGCTAGATGAAAAGCGCGATTTTGATTTGAAAATGCAAGTATATTTCATCAGAAGTAAGTTTCTGGTTTCTTTCTTTTCTTAATCTTCAACTTGCTAGTATAACAAATTTTCCAATGTTTCAGAATTTCAAACTTTTGATTCTTCCCTAACTTTCAGTAACAAATTTTGTAAAATTTCCTTACTTCCTAGGTCTATAATAGCCCTAATCGACAATATTTCTGAAGAACCTATTGAGTTTCCTTTTTTATAACATTTCAACTATAAATTTGAGTTTAGTTTCTACCTGCTACAATATTATCAGCTTATTTCAAGCCGGAATAAGGTCTCGGCATTGAGTAGTCACAAGTAGTGTATTTATTCACGATATAGCGTGAGGTTTTTCAAGATGTTTCTTCCGTCTTTAGAGGTGAAGTTAAACAAGAGGGGCTGCCTATCACAAATTCTGTCTCTAGTGGTGAAGCTAAACAAAAAGCGGTAAATATCAAACGTTCAGTCTGTAATGACGAAGTTAAACCAGAATAGATACGAAACCACAAGTCAAACCTAACAAATGGTGGCTGGCTAGTAAATAGGCGAGAAAACATATAGGGGAAAATTATTAGTACTATCCTACCTTCGAAACCGCAGTTTTCTGTTCTTATAAGTCAATATTGCAAGATGTATTATATTATTTTGCTGAAGCAGTGTGTGATATTTGAACTAAAATATATTTTATTTTTTGCTATATATTCATTAATTAGTTGAACTTATATTACAAACTATAGCTTATAAATTATAAAAATTTAAATGATATAAATAATTTATAGCACAAGAGCGATTCCCTGCTATCTGAGCGATAAGTGGCAATAACTAAAATTACGATTTGGTTCCATTACAACGTGCGTAAAACACAGATAGCATTGTTCGGATTACTACATTTAAAATAACAACCAACTCGACAGATCATGTGAATGGATTTAATACTTCTAAAAACCGGGTTTCTATACCCTAAGTGAGCAGAGTACAGATAGCCCTTCGTGGCAACGTGCTTAATAACAAAAAAAAAAAAAAAAAAAAAAACATGTGAAAATCGTAGTTATTATCAATATCATGTAGAATATAAAACTTTTGTTGGCATTTGTCCTTTATGTTACTAACATAGTAACACATTTTTTATTAAATGTAAATCTAATCTTTACTTTCTGAGATATATGTGGATAAAACACACAAGCCTGGTAAAGGTTGAGTGTATGATTTTCGAATGTAGCAGAAATACGAATTTCGTCAATTCGTTGCATCAGATTTTCTTGATGCACGTGTTTGCTCTTGGAGTTTATCGTTTGAAATGACTGCTATTAGTAATATAAACTTACAGTATTTTCATTGGCTTTCTTCATTTAATCGTAACCTAAATATGCTATTTCGTTGATAGGTTAGCAGAACGCACAAACATACAAAAGAAATAAATTAACTCATAGTTTCTTCTTGTCATTTCCTCTACATTTATAAGAACTTTTTAGGAAGTTTGCACTTTTCGTATTCGAGTTTGCTGCACTCTGTACAGTCATTAGTGTTAGCTGTTAAAAACAGTGTTACTGTTAGGCCTACAAGTGCTAGTCAGTTCGACATCCAAGGAACTCGTTAAGTAACTTACTGGTAAGTTGTCTTCTAACTTAAGGATCCAAACTTTTAACGTTAGCATTGTCAAGAAGAAGAATTGGGAAAGTATATAAATTAGAATAATATAGACTTTGTTTTTATTTTTAATGTGTAAAACTTACAATTGCTGCTGAAGCTTCTATTTATCACTTAAAAGTCAAAATTGGGTGCAATCATTAAAAGACTAATGAATTTATATTTTAAAAAATTTGACCATGTGAAACTAGCACCATGGCAGTAGAAGGTTCTTGGTATTACTATCATTGTTACATATAGTGTATGTCTTGGATCAGAGTTCTAAAATACATTGTTGAAACTCACTTGAATTTCTTCTGGAGCAACTCTTAATAGAAATGATATGGCTAGAATAGTCAAAATTGAAATATTTTTAAAGTTTAACTATTGTAAGAAATGAAATTCAATGATACCATAAGAAGGTGTTTGCAATTCCATTTAACCAAGCAAGTACTAGCAAGTACTTGGTTAGGTTTTTAACAATGTGATGTGATATTTTGCCCTAATCTTTAAACATGTTTATATATCTTTTGACCTAGCCAATTGCTTGAGACTGAATATTGGGGAAAATTTGCTTTCTGTGCACAAAAACATAAATCTGTTAGCCAGTTATCTGTATATTATGAACAATAGATGCTGATTTTAACTACACTTAAATAATCTTTGTTTTACAATTCCTTGCTGTGTTGAAATATCATAATCATTTGTAAGTTGCATGTTTTCTTTGGTAATAAGAAGATGTTACTTTCTAATTCTTGTAGACTGTGAGGCAAAGAAACATCTCCAGATGTTAATTATTGTTATAGTAAGTGTAAATTAGAGGAAATTTCCACATGTACTGATTTAAATTTTAAAACTCAGACTCTCATTCAGTAGGTAATGGATAAATAATCTGTCATATCAGTTTGTAAGAAAAGTTGGTGACTATTGTGCACTTAAATAAACAATTTGATGAAATAAAGAAATAACTTATAAAATCACAGCTTATTGTATTCTGATTTGTGCACACTCAACCTTTAAATTATGGGACTATCTCTAGCTGACATACCTTTTTTCTATGAAAACCAAGTTTTTTATACCCATAGTTTTTCCAGGGAAGTCTTCTGTAGGTGATAACTTGGTATCCTAAAAACTCAATTGTCACAGATTTGGGGTTTTTGTAATGTAAATTAAAATTGAAGAATAAACAAATTTGTAGGCCCATAACAGATGAATGCACTCTCAAATAAAAAGGATATTTTGGGGATTTGGGGAGGAGAGGTCTGCAGCCCCCTGATGTCTTACTCCCATTTTAAATACAAGCAGCAGAAATATTTAAGTTGGTATTCTTGTGTACCTGAAAGCCTTGGCTCAACAGCAACATGACTTTACTGATTGGAAGATTTCAACATGTTGAATGAATTGGGGATATAACATTTGCTGTCACAGCACTTTAGTATAAGAACCTTGAATCTCTTTTTCTCAGTAAAGCTAGATTTCTAATTCTAATGCTGGTATATATATGTGTGAAATATGCAGGTGATACTGTACATGTAAATAACACTGGGTAAATAGTTATACACATCATTTGTTCATTCATCAGGCATTGCCAACTTTAAGTTCTTTTTGTTAAAGAATTGAAATAAACTATCAATTTAACATGCTGACTATTAAAAAACTGAAACCAAATCATACATTTTTGGACTATTGAACCTTCACAGTAACAGACCCTCAAATAAAAGATCATCACCTGTCAGTCTTGATAAATTTTGAAGATCTGTATATATCTTTATCTGTAAAGTGTTCTATCTGTATACACTTGACAGTTCAGATCTGTATATATCTTTACCTGTAAAGTGTTCTATCTGTATAAACTGACAGTTTGGATCTGTATATATCTTTACCTGTAAAGTGTTCTATCTGTATACACTGACAGTTTGGATCTGTATATATCTTTACCTGTAAAGTGTTCTATCTGTATACACTGACAGTTTGGATCTGTATATATCTTTATCTGTAAAGTGTTCTATCTGTATACACTGACAGTTTGGATCTGTATATATCTTTATCTGTAAAGTGTTCTATCTGTATACACTGACAGTTTGGATCTGTATATATCTTTACCTGTAAAGTGTTCTATCTGTATACACTGACAGTTTGGATCTGTATATATCTTTACCTGTAAAGTGTTCTATCTGTATACACTGACAGTTTGGATCTGTATATATCTTTACCTGTAAAGTGTTCTATCTGTATACACTGACAGTTTGGATCTGTATATATCTTTACCTGTAAAGTGTTCTATCTGTATACACTGACAGTTTGGATCTGTATATATCTTTACCTGTAAAGTGTTCTATCTGTATACACTGACAGTTTGGATCTGTATATATCTTTTGTAAAGTGTTCCTGTACACTGAAGTGTTCTATCTGTATACACTGACAGTTTGGATCTGTATATATCTTTACCTGTAAAGTGTTCTATCTGTATACACTGACAGTTTGGATCTGTATATATCTTTACCTGTAAAGTGTTCTATCTGTATACACTGACAGTTTGGATCTGTATATATCTTTACCTGTAAAGTGTTCTATCTGTATACACTGACAGTTTGGATCTGTATATATCTTTACCTGTAAAGTGTTCTATCTGTATACACTGACAGTTTGGATCTGTATATATCTTTACCTGTAAAGTGTTCTATCTGTATACACTGACAGTTTGGATCTGTATATATCTTTACCTGTAAAGTGTTCTATCTGTATACACTGACAGTTTGGATCTGTATATATCTTTACCTGTAAAGTGTTCTATCTGTATACACTGACAGTTTGGATCTGTATATATCTTTACCTGTAAAGTGTTCTATCTGTATACACTGACAGTGGATCTGTATATATCTTTACCTGTAAAGTGTTCTATCTGTATACACTGACAGTTTGGATCTGTATATATCTTTACCTGTAAAGTGTTCTATCTGTATACACTGACAGTTTGGATCTGTATATATCTTTATAAAGTGTTCTATCTTACACTGACAGTTTGGATCTGTATATATCTTTACCTGTAAAGTGTTCTATCTGTATACACTGACAGTTTGGATCTGTATATATCTTTACCTGTAAAGTGTTCTATCTGTATACACTGACAGTTTGGATCTGTATATATCTTTACCTGTAAAGTGTTCTATCTGTATACACTGACAGTTTGGATCTGTATATATCTTTACCTGTAAAGTGTTCTATCTGTATACACTGACAGTTTGGATCTGTATATATCTTTCTTTACCTGTAAAGTGTTCTATCTGTATACACTGACAGTTTGGATCTGTATATATCTTTACCTGTAAAGTGTTCTATCTGTATACACTGACAGTTTGGATCTGTATATATCTTTACCTGTAAAGTGTTCTATCTGTATACACTGACAGTTTGGATCTGTATATATCTTTACCTGTAAAGTGTTCTATCTGTATACACTGACAGTTTGGATCTGTATATATCTTTACCTGTAAAGTGTTCTATCTGTATACACTGACAGTTTGGATCTGTATATATCTTTACCTGTAAAGTGTTCTATCTGTATACACTGACAGTTTGGATCTGTATATATCTTTACCTGTAAAGTGTTCTATCTGTATACACTGACAGTTTGGATCTGTATATATCTTTACCTGTAAAGTGTTCTATCTGTATACACTGACAGTTTGGATCTGTATATATCTTTACCTGTAAAGTGTTCTATCTGTATACACTGACAGTTTGGATCTGTATATATCTTTTTACCTGTAAAGTGTTCTATCTGTATACACTGACAGTTTGGATCTGTATATATCTTTACCTGTAAAGTGTTCTATCTGTATACACTGACAGTTTGGATCTGTATATATCTTTACCTGTAAAGTGTTCTATCTGTATACACTGACAGTTTGGATCTGTATATATCTTTACCTGTAAAGTGTTCTATCTGTATACACTGACAGTTTGGATCTGTATATATCTTTACCTGTAAAGTGTTCTATCTGTATACACTGACAGTTTGGATCTGTATATATCTTTACCTGTAAAGTGTTCTATCTGTATACACTGACAGTTTGGATCTGTATATATCTTTACCTGTAAAGTGTTCTATCTGTATACACTGACAGTTTGGATCTGTATATATCTTTACCTGTAAAGTGTTCTATCTGTATACACTGACAGTTTGGATCTGTATATATCTTTACCTGTAAAGTGTTCTATCTGTATACACTGACAGTTTGGATCTGTATATATCTTTACCTGTAAAGTGTTCTATCTGTATACACTGACAGTTTGGATCTGTATATATCTTTACCTGTAAAGTGTTCTATCTGTATACACTGACAGTTTGGATCTGTATATATCTTTACCTGTAAAGTGTTCTACTGACAGTTTGGATCTGTATACACTGACAGTTTGACAGGATCTGTATATATCTTTACCTGTAAAGTGTTCTATCTGTATACACTGACAGTTTGGATCTGTATATATCTTTACCTGTAAAGTGTTCTATCTGTATACACTGACAGTTTGGATCTGTATATATCTTTACCTGTAAAGTGTTCTATCTGTATACACTGACAGTTTGGATCTGTATATATCTTTACCTGTAAAGTGTTCTATCTGTATACACTGACAGTTTGGATCTGTATATATCTTTACCTGTAAAGTGTTCTATCTGTATACACTGACAGTTTGGATCTGTATATATCTTTACCTGTAAAGTGTTCTATCTGTATACACTGACAGTTTGGATCTGTATATATCTTTACCTGTAAAGTGTTCTATCTGTATACACTGACAGTTTGGATCTGTATATATCTTTACCTGTAAAGTGTTCTATCTGTATACACTGACAGTTTGGATCTGTATATATCTTTACCTGTAAAGTGTTCTATCTGTATACACTGACAGTTTGGATCTGTATATATCTTTACCTGTAAAGTGTTCTATCTGTATACACTGACAGTTTGGATCTGTATATATCTTTACCTGTAAAGTGTTCTATCTGTATACACTGACAGTTTGGATCTGTATATATCTTTACCTGTAAAGTGTTCTATCTGTATACACTGACAGTTTGGATCTGTATATATCTTTACCTGTAAATATCACTGACAGTTTGGATCTGTATATATCTTTACCTGTAAAGTGTTCTATCTGTATACACTGACAGTTTGGATCTGTATATATCTTTACCTGTAAAGTGTTCTATCTGTATACACTGACAGTTTGGATCTGTATATATCTTTACCTGTAAAGTGTTCTATCTGTATACACTGACAGTTTGGATCTGTATATATCTTTACCTGTAAAGTGTTCTATCTGTATACACTGACAGTTTGGATCTGTATATATCTTTACCTGTAAAGTGTTCTATCTGTATACACTGACAGTTTGGATCTGTATATATCTTTACCTGTAAAGTGTTCTATCTGTATACACTGACAGTTTGGATCTGTATATATCTTTACCTGTAAAGTGTTCTATCTGTATACACTGACAGTTTGGATCTGTATATATCTTTACCTGTAAAGTGTTCTATCTGTATACACTGACAGTTTGGATCTGTATATATCTTTACCTGTAAAGTGTTCTATCTGTGTACACTGACAGTTTGGATCTGTATATCTTTACCTGTAAACATCTGTTACACTGACAGTTTGGATCTGTATATATCTTTACCCTGTACACTGACAGATCTGTATATATCTTTACCTGTAAAGTGTTCTGTATACACTGACAGTTTGGATCTGTATATATCTTTACCTGTAAAGTGTTCTATCTGTATACACTGACAGTTTGGATCTGTATATATCTTTACCTGTAAAGTGTTCTATCTGTATACACTGACAGTTTGGATCTGTATATATCTTTACCTGTAAAGTGTTCTATCTGTATACACTGACAGTTTGGATCTGTATATATCTTTACCTGTAAAGTGTTCTATCTGTATACACTGACAGTTTGGATCTGTATATATCTTTACCTGTAAAGTGTTCTATCTGTATACACTGACAGTTTGGATCTGTATATATCTTTACCTGTAAAGTGTTCTATCTGTATACACTGACAGTTTGGATCTGTATATATCTTTACCTGTAAAGTGTTCTATCTGTATACACTGACAGTTTGGATCTGTATATATCTTTACCTGTAAAGTGTTCTATCTGTATACACTGACAGTTTGGATCTGTATATATCTTTACCTGTAAAGTGTTCTATCTGTATACACTGACAGTTTGGATCTGTATATATCTTTACCTGTAAAGTGTTCTATCTGTATACACTGACAGTTTGGATCTGTATATATCTTTACCTGTAAAGTGTTCTATCTGTATACACTGACAGTTTGGATCTGTATATATCTTTACCTGTAAAGTGTTCTATCTGTATACACTGACAGTTTGGATCTGTATATATCTTTACCTGTAAAGTGTTCTATCTGTATACACTGACAGTACACTTGGATCTGTATACACTGACAGTTTGGATCTGTATATATCTTTACCTGTAAAGTGTTCTATCTGTATACACTGACAGTTTGGATCTGTATATATCTTTACCTGTAAAGTGTTCTATCTGTATACACTGACAGTTTGGATCTGTATATATCTTTACCTGTAAAGTGTTCTATCTGTATACACTGACAGTTTGGATCTGTATATATCTTTACCTGTAAAGTGTTCTATCTGTATACACTGACAGTTTGGATCTGTATATATCTTTACCTGTAAAGTGTTCTATCTGTATACACTGACAGTTTGGATCTGTATATATCTTTACCTGTAAAGTGTTCTATCTGTATACACTGACAGTTTGGATCTGTATATATCTTTACCTGTAAAGTGTTCTATCTGTATACACTGACAGTTTGGATCTGTATATATCTTTACCTGTAAAGTGTTCTATCTGTATACACTGACAGTTTGGATCTGTATATATCTTTACCTGTAAAGTGTTCTATCTGTATACACTGACAGTTTGGATCTGTATATATCTTTACCTGTAAAGTGTTCTATCTGTATACACTGACAGTTTGGATCTGTATATATCTTTACCTGTAAAGTGTTCTATCTGTATACACTGACAGTTTGGATCTGTATATATCTTTACCTGTAAAGTGTTCTATCTGTATACACTGACAGTTTAAAGTGATCTGTATATATATCTTTACCTGTAAAGTGTTCTATCTGTATACACTGACAGTTTGGATCTGTATATATCTTTACCTGTAAAGTGTTCTATCTGTATACACTGACAGTTTGGATCTGTATATATCTTTACCTGTAAAGTGTTCTAGTGTTCTATCTTTACCTGTAAAGTGTATACACTGACAGTTTGGATCTGTATATATCTTTACCTGTAAAGTGTTCT
Source organism: Tachypleus tridentatus (assembly GCF_004210375.1). Lineage (NCBI taxonomy): Eukaryota > Metazoa > Arthropoda > Merostomata > Xiphosura > Limulidae > Tachypleus > Tachypleus tridentatus. The sequence continues at coordinate 129,692,681 of NC_134836.1, read as the reverse complement.
ATCTGTATACACTGACAGTTTGGATCTGTATATATCTTTACCTGTAAAGTGTTCTATCTGTATACACTGACAGTTTGGATCTGTATATATCTTTACCTGTAAAGTGTTCTATCTGTATACACTGACAGTTTGGATCTGTATATATCTTTACCTGTAAAGTGTTCTATCTGTATACACTGACAGTTTGGATCTGTATATATCTTTACCTGTAAAGTGTTCTATCTGTATACACTGACAGTTTGGATCTGTATATATCTTTACCTGTAAAGTGTTCTATCTGTATACACTGACAGTTTGGATCTGTATATATCTTTACCTGTAAAGTGTTCTATCTGTATACACTGACAGTTTGGATCTGTATATATCTTTACCTGTAAAGTGTTCTATCTGTATACACTGACAGTTTGGATCTGTATATATCTTTACCTGTAAAGTGTTCTATCTGTATACACTGACAGTTTGGATCTGTATATATCTTTACCTGTAAAGTGTTCTACCTGTATACACTGACAGTTTGGATCTGTATATATCTTTACCTGTAAAGTGTTCTATCTGTATACACTGACAGTTTGGATCTGTATATATCTTTACCTGTAAAGTGTTCTCTCTGTATACTGACAGTTTGGATCTGTATATATCTGTAAAGTGTTCTATCTGTATACACTGACAGTTTGGATCTGTATATATCTTTACCTGTAAAGTGTTCTATCTGTATACACTGACAGTTTGGATCTGTATATATCTTTACCTGTAAAGTGTTCTATCTGTATACACTGACAGTTTGGATCTGTATCTTTACCTGTAAAGTGTTCTATCTGTATACACTGACAGTTTGGATCTGTATATATCTTTACCTGTAAAGTGTTCTATCTGTATACACTGACAGTTTGGATCTGTATATATCTTTACCTGTAAAGTGTTCTATCTGTATACACTGACAGTTTGTTCTATCTGATCTGTTTGATCTTTGTATATATCTTTACCTGTAAAGTGTTCTATCTGTATACACTGACAGTTTGGATCTGTATATATCTTTACCTGTAAAGTGTTCTATCTGTATACACTGACAGTTTGGATCTGTATATATCTTTACCTGTAAAGTGTTCTATCTGTATACACTGACAGTTTGGATCTGTATATATCTTTACCTGTAAAGTGTTCTATCTGTATATATATCTTTACCTGTAAAGTGTTCTATCTGTATACACTGACAGTTTGGATCTGTATATATTCCTTTACCTGTAAAGTGTTCTATCTGTGTTCTACACTGACAGTTTGGATCTGTATATATCTTTACCTGTAAAGTGTTCTATCTGTATACACTGACAGTTTGGATCTGTATATATCTGTAAAGTGTTTATCTGTATAAAGTGTTCCTAAAGTGTTATCTGTATACACTGACAGTTTGGATCTGTATATATCTTTACCTATAAAGTGTTCTATCTGTATACACTGACAGTTTGGATCTGTATATATCTTTACCTGTAAAGTGTTCTATCTGTATACACTGACAGTTTGGATCTGTATATATCTTTACCTGTATATCTGTTACCTGTAAAGTGTTCTATCTGTATACACTGACAGTTTGGATCTGTATATATCTTTACCTGTAAAGTGTTCTATCTGTATACACTGACAGTTTGGATCTGTATATATCTTTACCTGTAAAGTGTTCTATCTGTAAACACTGACAGTTTGGATCTGTATATATCTTTACCTGTAAAGTGTTCTATCTGTATACACTGACAGTTTGGATCTGTATATATCTTTTACCTGTAAAGTGTTCTATCTGTATACACTGACAGTTTGGATCTGTATATCTTTACCTGTAAAGTGTTCTATCTGTATACACTGACAGTTTGGATCTGTATATATCTTTATCTGTAAAGTGTTCTATCTGTATACACTGACAGTTTGGATCTGTATATATCTTTACCTGTAAAGTGTTCTATCTGTATACACTGACAGTTTGGATCTGTATATATCTTTACCTGTAAAGTGTTCTATCTGTATACACTGACAGTTTGGATCTGTATATATCTTTACCTGTAAAGTGTTCTATCTGTATACACTGACAGTTTGGATCTGTATATATCTTTACCTGTAAAGTGTTCTATCTGTATACACTGACAGTTTGGATCTGTATATATATCTCTACCTGTAAAGTGTTCTATCTGTATAAACTGACAGTTTGGATCTGTATATATCTTTACCTGTAAAGTGTTCTATCTGTATACACTGACAGTTTGGATCTGTATATAACTTTACCTGTAAAGTGTTCTATCTGTATTCACTGACAGTTTGGATCTGTATATAACTTTACCTGTAAAGTGTTCTATCTGTATACACTGACAGTTTGGGATCTGTATATGGATCTGTATATCTTTACCTGTAAAGTGTTCTATCTGTATACACTGACAGTTTGGATCTGTATATATCTTTATCTGTAAAGTGTTCTATCTGTATACACTGACAGTTTGGATCTGTATATATCTTTACCTATAAAGTGTTCTATCTGTATACACTGACAGTTTGGATCTGTATATATCTTTACCTGTAAAGTGTTCTATCTGTATACACTGACAGTTTGGATCTGTATATATCTTTACCTGTAAAGTGTTCTATCTGTATACACTGACAGTTTGGATCTGTATATATCTTTACCTGTAAAGTGTTCTATCTGTATACACTGACAGTTTGGATCTGTATATATCTTTACCTGTAAAGTGTTCTATCTGTATACACTGACAGTTTGGATCTGTATATATCTTTACCTGTAAAGTGTTCTATCTGTATACACTGACAGTTTGGATCTGTATATATCTTTACCTGTAAAGTGTTCTATCTGTATACACTGACAGTTTGGATCTGTATATATCTTTACCTGTAAAGTGTTCTATCTGTATAACACTGACAGTTTGGATCTGTATATATCTTTACCTGTAAAGTGTTCTATCTGTATACACTGACAGTTTGGATCTGTATATATCTTTACCTGTAAAGTGTTCTATCTGTATACACTGACAGTTTGGATCTGTATATATCTTTACCTGTAAAGTGTTCTATCTGTATACACTGACAGTTTGGATCTGTATATATCTTTACCTGTAAAGTGTTCTATCTGTATACACTGACAGTTTGGATCTGTATATATCTTTACCTGTAAAGTGTTCTATCTGTATACACTGACAGTTTGGATCTGTATATATCTTTACCTGTAAAGTGTTCTATCTGTATACACTGACAGTTTGGATCTGTATATATCTTTACCTGTAAAGTGTTCTATCTGTATACACTGACAGTTTGGATCTGTATATATCTTTACCTGTAAAGTGTTCTATCTGTATACACTGACAGTTTGGATCTGTATATATCTTTACCTGTAAAGTGTTCTATCTGTATACACTGACAGTTTGGATCTGTATATATCTTTTATCTGTTCTAAAGTGTTCTATCTGTATACACTGACAGTTTGGATCTGTATATATCTTTACCTGTAAAGTGTTCTATCTGTATACACTGACAGTTTGGATCTGTATATATCAGTTTACCTGTAAAGTGTTCTATCTGTATACACTGACAGTTTGGATCTGTATATATCTTTACCTGTAAAGTGTTCTATCTGTATACACTGACAGTTTGGATCTGTATATATCTTTACCTGTAAAGTGTTCTATCTGTATACACTGACAGTTTGGATCTGTATATATCTTTACCTGTAAAGTGTTCTATCTGTATACACTGACAGTTTGGATCTGTATATATCTTTACCTGTAAAGTGTTCTATCTGTATACACTGACAGTTTGGATCTGTATATATCTTTACCTGTAAAGTGTTCTATCTGTATACACTGACAGTTTGGATCTGTATATATCTTTACCTGTAAAGTGTTCTATCTGTATACACTGACAGTTTGGATCTGTATATATCTTTACCTGTAAAGTGTTCTATCTGTATACACTGACAGTTTGGATCTGTATATATCTTTACCTGTAAAGTGTTCTATCTGTATACACTGACAGTTTGGATCTGTATATATCTTTACCTGTAAAGTGTTCTATCTGTATACACTGACAGTTTGGATCTGTATATATCTTTACCTGTAAAGTGTTCTATCTGTATACACTGACAGTTTGGATCTGTATATATCTTTACCTGTAAAGTGTTCTATCTGTATACACTGACAGTTTGGATCTGTATATATCTTTACCTGTAAAGTGTTCTATCTGTATACACTGACAGTTTGGATCTGTATATATCTTTACCTGTAAAGTGTTCTATCTGTATACACTGACAGTTTGGATCTGTATATATCTTCTACCTGTAAAGTGTATATATCTTTCTGTAGTGTTCTGTATACACTGACAGTTTGGATCTGTATATATCTTTACCTGTAAAGTGTTCTATCTGTATACACTGACAGTTTGGATCTGTATATATCTTTACCTGTAAAGTGTTCTATCTGTATACACTGACAGTTTGGATCTGTATATATCTTTACCTGTAAAGTGTTCTATCTGTATACACTGACAGTTTGGATCTGTATATATCTTTACCTGTAAAGTGTTCTATCTGTATACACTGACAGTTTGGATCTGTATATATCTTTACCTGTAAAGTGTTCTACCTGTATACACTGACAGTTTGGATCTGTATATATCTTTACCTGTAAAGTGTTCTATCTGTATACACTGACAGTTTGGATCTGTATATATCTTTATCTGTAAAGTGTTCTACCTGTACATGACAGTTTGGATCTGTATATCTTTACCTGTAAAGTGTTCTATCTGTATACACTGACAGTTTGGATCTGTATATATCTTTACCTGTAAAGTGTTCTATCTGTATACACTGACAGTTTGGATCTGTATATATCTTTACCTGTAAAGTGTTCTATCTGTATACACTGACAGTTTGATCTGTATATATCTTTACCTGTAAAGTGTTCTATCTGTATACACTGACAGTTTGGATCTGTATATATCTTTACCTGTAAAGTGTTCTATCTGTATACACTGACAGTTTGGATCTGTATATATCTTTACCTGTAAAGTGTTCTACCTGTATACACTGACAGTTTGGATCTGTATATATCTTTACCTGTAAAGTGTTCTATGTGTATACACTGACAGTTTGGATCTGTATATATCTTTACCTGTAAAGTGTTCTATCTGTATACACTGACAGTTTGGATCTGTATATATCTTTACCTGTAAAGTGTTCTATCTGTATACACTGACAGTTTGGATCTGTATATATCTTTACCTGTAAAGTGTTCTATCTGTATACACTGACAGTTTGGATCTGTATATATCTTTACCTGTAAAGTGTTCTACCTGTATACACTGACAGTTTGATCTGTATATATCTTTCTGTAAAGTGTTCTACCTGTATACACTGACAGTTTGGATCTGTATATATCTTTACCTGTAAAGTGTTCTATCTGTATACACTGACAGTTTGGATCTGTATATATCTTTACCTGTAAAGTGTTCTATCTGTATACACTGACAGTTTGGATCTGTATATATCTTTACCTGTAAAGTGTTCTATCTGTATACACTGACAGTTTGGATCTGTATATATCTTTACCTGTAAAGTGTTCTATCTGTATACACTGACAGTTTGGATCTGTATATATCTTTACCTGTAAAGTGTTCTACCTGTATACACTGACAGTTTGGATCTGTATATATCTTTACCTTAAAGTGTTCTGTACACTGACAGTGTATATATCTTTCTAAAGTGTTCTATCTGTATACACTGACAGTTTGGATCTGTATATATCTTTACCTGTAAAGTGTTCTACCTGTACACTGACAGATCTGTATATATCTTTACCTGTAAAGTGTTCTATCACTGACAGTTTGGATCTGTATATATCTTTACCTGTAAAGTGTTCTATCTGTATACACTGACAGTTTGGATCTGTATATATCTTTACCTGTAAAGTGTTCTATCTGTATACACTGACAGTTTGGATCTGTATATATCTTTACCTGTAAAGTGTTCTATCTGTATACACTGACAGTTTGGATCTGTATATATCTTTACCTGTAAAGTGTTCTATCTGTATACACTGACAGTTTGGATCTGTATATATCTTTACCTGTAAAGTGTTCTATCTGTATACACTGACAGTTTGGATCTGTATATATCTTTACCTGTAAAGTGTTCTATCTGTATACACTGACAGTTTGGATCTGTATATATCTTTACCTGTAAAGTGTTCTATCTGTATACACTGACAGTTTGGATCTGTATATATCTTTACCTGTAAAGTGTTCTATCTGTATACACTGACAGTTTGGATCTGTATATATCTTTACCTGTAAAGTGTTCTATCTGTATACACTGACAGTTTGGATCTGTATATATCTTTTCTGTAAAGTGTTCTATCTGTATACACTGACAGTTTGGATCTGTATATATCTTTACCTGTAAAGTGTTCTATCTGTATACACTGACAGTTTGGATCTGTATATATCTTTACCTGTAAAGTGTTCTATCTGTATACACTGACAGTTTGGATCTGTATATATCTTTACCTGTAAAGTGTTCTATCTGTATACACTGACAGTTTGGATCTGTATATATCTTTACCTGTAAAGTGTTCTATCTGTATACACTGACAGTTTGGATCTGTATATATCTTTACCTGTAAAGTGTTCTATCTGTATACACTGACAGTTTGGATCTGTATATATCTTTACCTGTAAAGTGTTCTATCTGTATACACTGACAGTTTGGATCTGTATATATCTTTACCTGTAAAGTGTTCTATCTGTATACACTGACAGTTTGGATCTGTATATATCTTTACCTGTAAAGTGTTCTATCTGTATACACTGACAGTTTGGATCTGTATATATCTTTACCTGTAAAGTGTTCTATCTGTATACACTGACAGTTTGGATCTGTATATATCTTTACCTGTAAAGTGTTCTATCTGTAGTTTGGATCTGTATATATCTTTACCTGTAAAGTGTTCTATCTGTATACACTGACAGTTTGGATCTGTATATATATCTTTACCTGTATACACTGACAGTTTGGATCTGTATATATCTTTTCTGTATACACTGACAGTTTGGATCTGTATATATCTTTACCTGTAAAGTGTTCTATCTGTATACACTGACAGTTTGGATCTGTATATATCTTTACCTGTAAAGTGTTCTATCTGTATACACTGACAGTTTGGATCTGTATATATCTTTACCTGTAAAGTGTTCTATCTGTATACACTGACAGTTTGGATCTGTATATATCTTTACCTGTAAAGTGTTCTATCTGTATACACTGACAGTTTGGATCTGTATATATCTTTACCTGTAAAGTGTTCTATCTGTATACACTGACAGTTTGGATCTGTATATATCTTTACCTGTAAAGTGTTCTATCTGTATACACTGACAGTTTGGATCTGTATATATCTTTACCTGTAAAGTGTTCTATCTGTATACACTGACAGTTTGGATCTGTATATATCTTTACCTGTAAAGTGTTCTATCTGTATACACTGACAGTTTGGATCTGTATATATCTTTACCTGTAAAGTGTACACTGACAGTTTGGATCTGTATATATCTTTACCTGTAAAGTGTTCTATCTGTTTGTATATATCTTTACCTGATCTGTATATATCTTTACCTGTAAAGTGTTCTATCTGTATACACTGACAGTTTGGATCTGTATATATCTTTAGTGTTCCTGTAAAGTGTTCTATCTGTATACACTGACAGTTTGGATCTGTATATATCTTTACCTGTAAAGTGTTCTATCTGTATACACTGACAGTTTGGATCTGTATATATCTTTACCTGTAAAGTGTTCTATCTGTATACACTGACAGTTTGGATCTGTATATATCTTTACCTGTAAAGTGTTCTATCTGTATACACTGACAGTTTGGATCTGTATATATCTTTACCTGTAAAGTGTTCTATCTGTATACACTGACAGTTTGGATCTGTATATATCTTTACCTGTAAAGTGTTCTATCTGTATACACTGACAGTTTGGATCTGTATATATCTTTACCTGTAAAGTGTTCTATCTGTATACACTGACAGTTTGGATCTGTATATATCTTTACCTGTAAAGTGTTCTATCTGTATACACTGACAGTTTGGATCTGTATATATCTTTACCTGTAAAGTGTTCTATCTGTATACACTGACAGTTTGGATATCTTTACCTGTAAAGTGTTCTATCTGTATACACTGACAGTTTGGATCTGTATATATCTTTACCTGTAAAGTGTTCTATCTGTATACACTGACAGTTTGGATCTGTATATATCTTTACCTGTAAAGTGTTCTATCTGTATACACTGACAGTTTGGATCTGTATATATCTTTACCTGTAAAGTGTTCTATCTGTATACACTGACAGTTTGGATCTGTATATATCTTTACCTGTAAAGTGTTCTATCTGTATACACTGACAGTTTGGATCTGTATATATCTTTACCTGTAAAGTGTTCTATCTGTATACACTGACAGTTTGGATCTGTATATATCTTTACCTGTAAAGTGTTCTATCTGTATACACTGACAGTTTGGATCTGTATATATCTTTACCTGTAAAGTGTTCTATCTGTATACACTGACAGTTTGGATCTGTATATATCTTTACCTGTAAAGTGTTCTATCTGTATACACTGACAGTTTGGATCTGTATATATCTTTACCTGTAAAGTGTTCTATCTGTATACACTGACAGTTTGGATCTGTATATATCTTTACCTGTAAAGTGTTCTATCTGTATACACTGACAGTTTGGATCTGTATATATCTTTACCTGTAAAGTGTTCTATCTGTATACACTGACAGTTTGGATCTGTATATATCTTTACCTGTAAAGTGTTATCTGTATATATCTTTACCTGTAAAGTGTTCTATCTGTATACACTGACAGTTTGGATCTGTATATATCTTTACCTGTAAAGTGTTCTATCTGTATACACTGACAGTTTGGATCTGTATATATCTTTACCTGTAAAGTGTTCTATCTGTATACACTGACAGTTTGGATCTGTATATATCTTTACCTGTAAAGTGTTCTATCTGTATACACTGACAGTTTGGATCTGTATATATCTTTACCTGTAAAGTGTTCTATCTGTATACACTGACAGTTTGGATCTGTATATATCTTTACCTGTAAAGTGTTCTATCTGTATACACTGACAGTTTGGATCTGTATATATCTTTACCTGTAAAGTGTTCTATCTGTATACACTGACAGTTTGGATCTGTATATATCTTTACCTGTAAAGTGTTCTATCTGTATACACTGACAGTTTGGATCTGTATATATCTTTACCTGTAAAGTGTTCTATCTGTATACACTGACAGTTTGGATCTGTATATATCTTTACCTGTAAAGTGTTCTATCTGTATACACTGACAGTTTGGATCTGTATATATCTTTACCTGTAAAGTGTTCTATCTGTATACACTGACAGTTTGGATCTGTATATATCTTTACCTGTAAAGTGTTCTATCTGTATACACTGACAGTTTGGATCTGTATATATCTTTACCTGTAAAGTGTTCTATCTGTATACACTGACAGTTTGGATCTGTATATATCTTTACCTGTAAAGTGTTCTATCTGTATACACAGTTTGGATCTGTATATATCTTTACCTGTAAAGTGTTCTATGACTGACAGTTTGGATCTGTATATATCTTTACCTGTAAAGTGTTCTATCTGTATACACTGACAGTTTGGATCTGTATATATCTTTACCTGTAAAGTGTTCTATCTGTATACACTGACAGTTTGGATCTGTATATATCTTTACCTGTAAAGTGTTCTATCTGTATACACTGACAGTTTGGATCTGTATATATCTTTACCTGTAAAGTGTTCTATCTGTATACACTGACAGTTTGGATCTGTATATATCTTTACCTGTAAAGTGTTCTATCTGTATACACTGACAGTTTGGATCTGTATATATCTTTACCTGTAAAGTGTTCTATCTGTATACACTGACAGTTTGGATCTGTATATATCTTTACCTGTAAAGTGTTCTATCTGTATACACTGACAGTTTGGATCTGTATATATCTTTACCTGTAAAGTGTTCTATCTGTATACACTGACAGTTTGGATCTGTATATATCTTTACCTGTAAAGTGTTCTATCTGTATACACTGACAGTTTGGATCTGTATATATCTTTACCTGTAAAGTGTTCTATCTGTATACACTGACAGTTTGGATCTGTATATATCTTTACCTGTAAAGTGTTCTATCTGTATACACTGACAGTTTGGATCTGTATATATCTTTACCTGTAAAGTGTTCTATCTGTATACACTGACAGTTTGGATCTGTATATATCTTTACCTGTAAAGTGTTCTATCTGTATACACTGACAGTTTGGATCTGTACCTGTAAAGTGTTCTATCTGTATACACTGACCTGTATATATCTTTACCTAAAGTGTTCTATCTGTATACACTGACAGTTTGGATCTGTATATATCTTTACCTGTAAAGTGTTCTATCTGTATACACTGACAGTTTGGATCTGTATATATCTTTACCTGTAAAGTGTTCTATCTGTATACACTGACAGTTTGGATCTGTATATATCTTTACCTGTAAAGTGTTCTATCTGTATACACTGACAGTTTGGATCTGTATATATCTTTGTTCTATCTGTATACACTGACAGTTTGGATCTGTATATCTTTACCTGTAAAGTGTTCTATACACTGACAGTTTGGATCTGTATATATCTTTACCTGTAAAGTGTTCTATCTGTATACACTGACAGTTTGGATCTGTATATATCTTTACCTGTAAAGTGTTCTATCTGTATACACTGACAGTTTGGATCTGTATAAAGTGTTCTATCTGTATACACTGACAGTTTGGATCTGTATATATCTTTAGTAAAGTGTTCTATCTGTATACACTGACAGTTTGGATCTGTATATATCTTTACCTGTAAAGTGTTCTATCTGTATACACTGACAGTTTGGATCTGTATATATCTTTACCTGTAAAGTGTTCTATCTGTATACACTGACAGTTTGGATCTGTATATATCTTTACCTGTAAAGTGTTCTATCTGTATACACTGACAGTTTGGATCTGTATATATCTTTACCTGTAAAGTGTTCTATCTGTATACACTGACAGTTTGGATCTGTATATATCTTTACCTGTAAAGTGTTCTATCTGTATACACTGACAGTTTGGATCTGTATATATCTTTACCTGTAAAGTGTTCTATCTGTATACACTGACAGTTTGGATCTGTATATATCTTTACCTGTAAAGTGTTCTATCTGTATACACTGACAGTTTGGATCTGTATATATCTTTACCTGTAAAGTGTTCTATCTGTATACACTGACAGTTTGGATCTGTATATATCTTTACCTGTAAAGTGTTCTATCTGTATACACTGACAGTTTGGATCTGTATATATCTTTACCTGTAAAGTGTTCTATCTGTATACACTGACAGTTTGGATCTGTATATATCTTTACCTGTAAAGTGTGTTCTATCTGTATACACTGACAGTTTGGATCTGTATATATCTTTACCTGTAAAGTGTTCTATGTGTATACACTGACAGTTTGGATCTGTATATATCTTTACCTGTAAAGTGTTCTATCTGTATACACTGACAGTTTGGATCTGTATCTTTACCTGTAAAGTGTTCTATCTGTATACACTGACAGTTTGGATCTGTATCTTTATCTGTAAAGTGTTCTATCTGTATACACTGACAGTTTGGATCTGTATATATCTTTACCTGTAAAGTGTTCTATCTGTATACACTGACAGTTTGGATCTGTATATAACTTTACCTGTAAAGTGTTCTATCTGTTTTCACTGACAGTTTGGATCTGTATATAACTTTACCTGTAAAGTGTTCTATCTGTATACACTGACAGTTTGGGATGTATATATCTTTACCTGTAAAGTGTTTATGTGTATACACTGACAGTTTGGCTCTGTATATATCTTTATCTATAAAGTGTTCTATCTGTATACACTGACAGTTTGGATCTGTATATATCTTTACCTATAAAGTGTTCTATCTGTATACACTGACAGTTTGGATCTGTATATATCTTTACCTGTAAAGTGTTCTATCTGTATACACTGACAGTTTGGATCTGTATATATCTTTACCTGTAAAGTGTTCTATCTGTATACACTGACAGTTTGGATCTGTATATATCTTTACCTGTAAAGTGTTCTATCTGTATACACTGACAGTTTGGATCTGTATATATCTTTACCTGTAAAGTGTTCTATCTGTATACACTGACAGTTTGGATCTGTATATATCTTTACCTGTAAAGTGTTCTATCTGTATACACTGACAGTTTGGATCTGTATATATCTTTACCTGTAAAGTGTTCTATCTGTATACACTGACAGTTTGGATCTGTATATATCTTTACCTGTAAAGTGTTCTATCTGTATTTACTGACAGTTTGGATCTGTATATATCTTTACCTGTAAAGTGTTCTATCTGTATACACTGACAGTTTGGATCTGTATATATCTTTACCTGTAAAGTGTTCTATCTGTATACACTGACAGTTTGGATCTGTATATATCTTTACCTGTAAAGTGTTCTATCTGTATACACTGACAGTTTGGATCTGTATGTCACTTTAGTTGTCAAGTGTTCTATCTGTATACACTGACAGTTTGGATCTGTATATATCTTTACCTGTAAAGTGTTCTATCTGTATACACTGACAGTTTGGATCTGTATGTCACTTTACTTGTCAAGTGTTCTATCTGTATATCTCTTTACCTGTAAAATCTTCTAACTGTATAAACGTACAATTGGTGGGATCTGTATATATCTTTACATGTAGTGATCTTTTTATCTGGAGAATCTTCTATCTGTATAAATATTATAATTTACACTCTAAGAAGTATTATAGTTTGTTGAATTTTTGTAAATAGGACTACTGTACAGCACGTAATGTATTCACTATTTAAATGGGACTACTGTCCAGCATGTAATGTCTTCATTATTTAAATAGGACTACTGTTCAGCGTGCAATCCGTCTTCATTATTTAAATGGGACTACTGTACAGCATGTAATGTGTCTTCATGATTTAAATAAGACTACTGTTCAGCATGTAATGTGTCTATATGATTTAAATAAGATTACTGTAGAGTATGTAATGTGTCTTCATGATTCAAATAGGACTACTGTATATACATATTAGTTTATGCTATCAGTTCATGTTACTGTTTTAAATGTGTTTAATCATTGTGCAGTTTCAAATATTTTTTTTTGTAGTTTATCCTCTAAGAAGAATTATCACTTTAATCTTATGTTTGTCTTGTAATAATTAGTATAAGCTTTGTCCTCATTTGAACATCAACCTGAAGGTAGTTTGACATACTAGATTTATGACTGAGGATCTGTATGGTTCATGTTACTGTTGTAAAGAATGTGATATACCATATTACCTTGTGGCAACATAGTCTTGTTTATAATATCAGTTTTACTATATCTGTAAAGTTTATGTAATGAATCACACAATCCATTTTTACTATATCTATAAAGTTTGTAATGAATCTCAAAGCCACTTTTTATTAGGTTTATAAGGTGAATGGTACAGATTGTATAAGTCCATTTTTATTAGGTCTACAAGGTTGTGATATAAATATAGTATTAGTGTATATTTGTATTGTTGGATTAGCTCTCAATGTGTGACACATGAAGAATATTTGTTCCTTAAAAACTTCAAGGTTCCTTTCATACAAGAAATGAATTCTTTTAAATTTTTTTTTATCAAAATCTAGATGAAACGTTTTATGTTTTTCAGTGTTTTAACTTATTTTCTGTAGTCTATTGTTTTCATTAAAACTCAGAAGAAATGTTCTGAACACCATTTTAATGAGATCTGTAAATTTAGATATTTTGCTACATTGTTTAGAATTTCTGAGAACTCAAAACTTTATCTGTGATAGTTGTAACCTTTGTAAACTGTTGTTTTCTTGATAAGTACCTGGTATGTGACTGATGCAAATAGTTATCTGGACTAAACATTGTTAGAAGTATATGTATCAGGTAGTAACTTGATACTTGTTGTTAGAAGTGTGTAGCAGGTAGTACCTCGACATTTGTTGTTAGAAGTGTGTAGCAGGTAGTACCTCGACATTTGTTGTTAGAAGTGTGTAGCAGGTAGTAACTTGACATTTGTCTTAAGAAGTGTGTAGCAGGTAGTAACTCAACATTTATCTTAAGAAGTATGTAGCAGGTTGTAGCTCGACACTTGTCTTAAGAAGTGTGTAGCAGGTAGTAACTTGACATTTGTCTTTAGAAGTGTGTAGCAGGTAGTAACTTGACACTTGTTGTTAGAAGTGTGTAGCAGGTAGTAACTTGACACTTGTTGTTAGAAGTGTGTAGCAGGTAGTAACTTGACATTTGTCTTAAGAAGTGTGTAGCAGGTAGTAACTTGACATTTGTCTTAAGAAGTGTGTAGCAGGTAGTAACTTGACATTTGTCTTAAGAAGTGTGTAGCAGGTTGTAGCTTGACACTTGTCTTAAGAAGTGTGTAGCAGGTAGTAACTCGACACTTGTCTTAAGAAGTGTGTAGCAGGTAGTAACTTGACATTTGTCTTAAGAAGTGTGTAGCAGGTAGTAACTTGACATTTGTCTTAAGAAGTGTGTAGCAGGTTGTAGCTTGACACTTGTCTTAAGAAATGTGTAGCAGGTAGTAACTCGACACTTGTCATTAGAAGTATGTAGCAGGTTGTAGCTCGACATTTTCAACTAGTTACAGTATCAGTACTAAAAGCATGATATCTCAGCAATAACTCAACAAAAGTCCCTGAAATATTCAGTGGTTGTACCCAATACTATATATATGTTAAATTCAATACATAAGAATTACAGGAATAAAGGAAGGTCTCCTGCTGCGCTGAGCCTTCAATTTGACTGCAGTCGCCAACCATGCTGAAAGGGTTAAAAAAGGAATTTGATTTTCCCTAGATTCTTCTGTATTTTAGTGTGTCACAGATCCACAAAACATGTAGAAGATTTAGTGTGTGACAATCTGTGAAATATCTAATGTTATGTTTTTAATACTGTCACAGACCTACTAAATCATTTTGAGTCTTTAGTACTGTCATAGTCTCACCAAAACATTTAATGTTATATTTTTAGTATTATGTTAGAGACCCACTAAAACATGTTATGTTTTTAGGACTGTTTTACAGATCCACCAAAACATGTAATGTTTTTGTACTGTGTTAGTGGCCCACCTAATCATGTAATGTTATGTTTTAGTACTGTATTACAGACAAACTAAAACATGCAATGTCATGTTTTAGTACTGTGTTAAAGACCCACCAAAAGATGTAATTTTATGTTTTTAGTACTGTCATGGACCAACCAAAACATCTGATGTTATGTTTTTAGTACTATATTACAGACCCACCAAAATATCTGATGCTATGTTTTTAGTACTATGTTACAGACCCACCAAAATATCTGATGCTATGTTTTTAGTACTATATTACAGACCCACCAAAGTATCTGATGCTATGTTTTTAGTACTATATTACAGACCCACCAAAATATCTGATGCTATGTTTTTAGTACTATATTACAGACCCACCAAAATATCTGATGCTATGTTTTTAGTACTATATTACAGACCCACCAAAATATCTGATGCTATGTTTTTAGTACTATATTACAGACCCACCAAAATATCTGATGCTATGTTTTTAGTACTATATTACAGACCCACCAAAATATCTGATGCTATGTTTTTAGTACTATGTTACAGACCCACCAAAATATCTGATGCTATGTTTTTAGTACTATGTTACAGACCCACCAAAATATCTGATGCTATGTTTTTAGTACTATGTTACAGACCCACCAAAATATCTGACTATGTTACAGACCCACCAAAATATCTGATGCTATGTTTTTAGTACTATATTACAGACCCACCAAAATATCTGATGCTATGTTTTTAGTACTATGTTACAGACCCACCAAAATATCTGATGCTATGTTTTTAGTACTGTATTACAGACCCACCAAAATATCTGATGCTATGTTTTTAGTACTATATTACAGACCCACCAAAATATCTGATGCTGTTTTAGTACTATATTGCAGACCCACCAAAATATCTGATGCTATGTTTTTAGTACTATGTTACAGACCCACCAAAATATCTGATGCTATGTTTTTAGTACTATGTTACAGACCCACCAAAATATCTGATGCTATGTTTTTAGTACTATGTTACATACCCTCCAAAATATCTGATGCTATGTTTTTAGTACTATGTTACAGACCCACCAAAATATCTGATGCTATGTTTTTAGTACTATGTTACAGACCCACCAAAATATCTGATGCTATGTTTTTAGTACTATGTTACAGACCCTCCAAAATATCTGATGCTATGTTTTTAGTACTATCTTACAGACCCACCAAAATATCTGATGCTATGTTTTTAGTATTATGTTACAGACCCACCAAAACATCTGATGTTATGTTACTTTTTATTTGCACACTATTTCCAGTGGTATTTTCTTGGGTTTTTTAAAAATGGTTCTGAGTTTGAAAGTTGTTGATAGTTTTATGCAAGTTACTTATAACATTTTTAGTAGCTGTCCAGACATGTTGCATAATAAGAGAAATTGATTTTGGGAAAGCCAGTATACTTTCATGTAACTTTATATGATTTATTAGTGAAGTGGTTGGGATGATGTGATTGTGATGGTGATATCTTTTTTAGACATAAGTCCTGGTTGCTGTGTTGGTTAAGTGATAGAAATATGAGGAATTTAAAATTGTTAACATCCTGGTATTCTTTTCTCACACTAATACTCTACCATCTGGAGCTACCACGAGTCAAGTTTTCATCTTCACCCTTCCAAAGTGACTGATACACTTTCATTCAAACACTTTGCTTATTAGAAATGGTAAAGGTCAAAGTTATGTCATCTTTCTTCCTTATATAATATATTTCTTTTACATTTTGTTAAGAAACTTGGGTATATTATATTAAAGAGTTTTTTGATCTGTTTTACTTTCAGCTAACAAAGAATTTTATTATTATTGGCATAAGCTTTGTTCTTTATTTTGTTTGTTGTAATCATGTTACATTTTTTGTCTAAACCCTGTATGTTATAGAAATGAATTAATTAACAGCAGTTTCTTTGGATATTTTAGTGTTTTGCATGATTGAACTTTAACCTTATCATTAGTGTTCTTGGATGTGTTTATTGTTGTAAACATATCTTTACAGGTGATAGTAGAATTCAGTAGATGTTAAGAGTGGATTAAAATACTACAAGGAAGCTCATAATGTGAAATTATACATTTGTAAAGTGTTTCTAACCAGCTTTACAAGATAGGTGTGACTCAAGATGACATGAAGCAATAGTAGGAGAGAACATTCACGTGTTTTACATGTTAAAGTTAGTTGGGGAAAATTTGTGCTAAGAAATTGCTTTTAAAAAAGAAAACTTTATTTATCTTACATATTTATATTTAGAATAGAGACACCATCAAAAGAATATTCAAGTCTTATTTATGTTCATTTTACAGAAAATTCCTACTTCCTTTTGTATAAAGCTATTTGTTTTGTAATTCACACAGTATTGTGAAAAAACTAATTATTCTGTTATTACCTTGGTTGTAAGGTCAAATGATCACCTGAGAAAGAAAAGAGTCAATTTCTCTTTCATTTTGGATATGGTTTGTGGTTTTCTGTGAAAGTGTTGTCTGTTGTAGTTACTTCTGGAACGTCATGAACCACATTTGTGTTCTTAACTCTACTGGTAACTTGAAAGTAATTTTCAACTGTGTTTCTACCAATTATATATAATTTTTTGTTTGTTTTGTATGGCACAGTTTTAATTTATTGAGATGTTCTTGTCACTAACACTTCATAGGCCTAAACATGATATTATGGATGATTCTTGGTCAATAACCATGTAATCTTTGCTATGGATAAGTGTGTTTTAATTATTTTGTAGACATTAGTATGTATGATTAACAGTTAATAATTATATACATGCTACATTTATAAAGTTTTTCTTCATTAGGAAACCAAATTTTAAGGAGTAATGGACTATAGTTCCGACCAGTCTCATTCTTCCACAGTAAAAAGTCTGGGAACTGGTGTGAGGGAAAGAGTTGCACAGGTTTACTACAAACATGGGCTGTTTTGTTCAAGCCATCCTTATGCTGTCATTTTAGGAACCCTGTTGTTTCTTGCTGTTTGTTGGTAGGATGTTTCACTAATATATTGTTCAATATAATCAGTATAACATATCTTTGCTTGAGGTATTAAAAACTTTTCAAAAGAGCTTGGCTAAAACTAGTCTTCTTACTTCAAATTATAAATCATATACTATAAATATTATGTTAGCACATATATGTAGTAAAAACCACTACAATTAGAGAGTTCTGTTTTTTGTTTGTTTTAGTAACAACTTGTACAGTAGTAATGAAATGGAACAGATCTAATTATAATCATATATAGGTAAATTTTCTTGTACTAAACATATGGACTCCATGATGAAGCTGTTTGAGCAACTGCACAGAGAAAAAGTTAAACAGAAGAGGTCAGAAGAACATATAGTACAAAGTACCATTGGAGTTTGTGTTGTGAATCTGTTAATACATTATATAGATGGTAATATTGTATCAAATAAGGTCAGAAAGCAATGTACTTATAACATTGTATAAAGTAAGGTGAGGTATTAATGTATTTGTAACATTGTATAAAATAGGTTGAGGTAGCATTGTGTTTGTAACATTGTATAAAATAAGGTGAGGTAGCATTGTGTTTGTAACATTGTATAAAATAAGGTGAGGTAGCATTGTGTTTGTAACATTGTATAAAATAAGGTGAGGTAGCATTGGGTTTGTAACATTGTATAAAATAAGGTGAGGTAGCATTGTATTTGTAACATTGTATAAAATAAGGTCAGGTAGCATTGGGTTTGTAACATTGTATAAAATAGGTTGAGGTAGCATTGTGTTTGTAACATTGTATAAAATAAGTTGAGGTAGCATTGGGTTTGTAACATTGTATAAAATAAGGTCAGGTAGCATTGTATTTGTAACATTGTATAAAATAAGGTCAGGTAGCATTGTATTTGTAACATTGTATAAAATAAGGTGAGGTAGCATTGGGTTTGTAACATTGTATAAAATAGGTTGAGGTAGCATTGTGTTTGTAACATTGTATAAAATAAGTTGAGGTAGCATTGGGTTTGTAACATTGTATAAAATAAGGTCAGGTAGCATTGTATTTGTAACATTGTATAAAATAAGCTGAGGTAGCATTGTGTTTGTAACATTGTATAAAATAAGTTGAGGTAGCATTGGGTTTGTAACATTGTATAAAATAAGGTCAGGTAGCATTGTATTTGTAACATTGTATAAAATAAGCTGAGGTAGCATTGTGTTTGTAACATTGTATAAAATAAGGTCAGGTAGCATTGTATTTGTAACATTGTATAAAATAAGCTGAGGTAGCATTGTGTTTGTAACATTGTATAAAATAAGGTCAGATAGCCATAGGTTTATAACGTTGTATAAAATAAGGTCTGATAGCCATGGGTTTATAACGTTGTATAAAATAAGGTCAGGTAATATTGTGTTTGTAACATTGTATAGATAAAGGTCAGGTAGTAATGTGTTTGTAACATTGTATAAAATAAGGTCAGGTAGCATTGTATTTGTAACATTGTATAAAATAAGGTGAGGTAGCATTGGGTTTGTAACATTGTATAAAATAAGGTCAGGTAGCATTGTATTTGTAACATTGTATAAAATAAGCTGAGGTAGCATTGTGTTTGTAACATTGTATAAAATAAGGTGAGATAGCCATAGGTTTATAACGTTGTATAAAATAAGGTCTGATAGCCATGGGTTTATAACGTTGTATAAAATAAGGTCAGGTAATATTGTGTTTGTAACATTGTATAGATAAAGGTCAGGTAGTAATGTGTTTGTAACATTGTATAAAATAAGGTCAGGTAGCAATGTGTTTGCAACATTGTAACTGATAAGGTGATATACTAATGTATGTGTGTGTGTGATACTACATTACAGTATTGTCACATACTAATGTGTGTGTGTGATATTACATCACAGTAAGGCCACACTCTGGTGTGTGTGTGTGATATTACATCACAGTAATGCCACACTCTGATGTGTGTGTGTGATATTACATCACAGTAAGGCCACACACTAATGTGTAGGTGTGTAATATTACATCACAGTAAGGCCACACACTAATGTGTAGGTGTGTGATATTACATCACAGTAAGGCCACACACTAATGTGTAGGTGTGTGATATTACATCACGGTAAGGCCACACACTAATGTGTAGGTGTGTGATATTACATCACAGTAAGGCCACACACTAATGTGTAGGTGTGTGATATTACATCACAGTAAAGCCACACACTAATCTGTAGGTGTGTGATATTACATCACAGTAAGGCCACACACTAATGTGTAGGTGTGTGATATTACATCACAGTAAGGCCACACACTAATGTGTAGGTGTGTGATATTACATCACAGTAAGGCCACACACTAATGTGTAGGTGTGTGATATTACATCACAGTAAGGCCACACACTAATGTGTAGGTGTGTGATATTACATCACAGTAATGCCACACTCTGATGTGTGTGTGTGATATTACATCACAGTAAGGCCACACACTAATGTGTAGGTGTGTGATATTGCATCACAGTAAGGCCACACACTGATGTGTAGGTGTGTGATATTACATCACAGTAAGGCCACACACTAATGTGTAGGTGTGTGATATTACATCACAGTAAAGCCATATACTAATGTGTAGGTGTGTGATATTACATCACAGTAAGGCCACACACTGATGTGTATGTAATATTATATCACAGTAAGGCCATACACTAATGTGTAGGTGTGTGATATTACATCACAGTAAGGCCACACACTAATGTGTAGGTGTGTGATATTACATCACAGTAAGGCCATACACTAATGTGTAGGTGTGTGATATTACATCACAGTAAGGCCACACACTAATGTGTAGGTGTGTGATATTACATCACAGTAAGGCCACACACTAATGTGTAGGTGTGTGATATTACATCACAGTAAGGCCACACACTAATGTGTAGGTGTGTGATATTACATCACAGTAAGGCCACACATTAATGTGTAGGTGTGTGATATTACATCACAGTAAGGCCACACACTAATGTGTAGGTGTGTGATATTACATCACAGTAAGGCCACACACTAATGTGTAGGTGTGTGATATTACATCACAGTAAGGGCACACACTAATGTGTAGGTGTGTGATATTACATCACAGTAAGACCACACACTAATGTGTAGGTGTGTGATATTACATCACAGTAAGGCCACACACTAATGTGTAGGTGTGTGATATTACATCACAGTAAGGGCACACACTAATGTGTAGGTGTGTGATATTACATCACAGTAAGGCCACACACTAATGTGTAGGTGTGTGATATTACATCACAGTAAGGCCACACACTAATGTGTAGGTGTGTGATATTACATCACAGTAAGGGCACACACTAATGTGTAGGTGTGTGATATTACATCACAGTAAGGCCACACACTAATGTGTAGGTGTGTGATATTACATCACAGTAAGGCCACACACTAATGTGTGGGTGTGTGATAATCACACATTTAGCTTCTAGTTCCAGAGAAACTATCATTTCAACATTGAGATACTTTTCAGGTTTAGATTTAAGTTGAATGTGTTAGTTAACCATGTATGTTGTTTATTCTTGTATCTTTAACAGAGTAAATGGTACACTAGTAAAGGTTCTTGCTGAAAGTCTTGTAATTGTTAAAGAAGTGATGTAATAGTTGAGAATAATATGTGAATGTAAACATCTGTGGTGGTGGGATTATAGTACACTGTATGTATTTCTATGTATACACTGTACAAGGACCGATGTCTTCATATCTTCCAGTGTCTGAGTCGCATTTGAGTGCTAATTTGTTGGTTAACCTGAATTTTCACTAGCTTGATATTTACAACATATTTACTAATAGCTAGTTATGATGTTACCATGCTGACATTGCAAATGAAGTATTCCTGTTATAATTCAATGTTCTGCTGGATATGATTTATGTTTTTTTTTAAGTATTAGTTGATACTTTTCTAGCTATCCACTGATCAACATCCCCCTAATGGGTAGTAGCCTGCAACAGTTTTCTACACCAGTCAATGATTCGCAGGAGGATCTCAATACCCAAGTACCATCAGGATCGCCACGTTGGGTGTGTACCAAGTAAAGTACTGTAGACTGATTAGGACTAGTTCTTACATTACATGTGTGTACTTAATATACCAGTTGGATGAAATGGTACCAAAGAGTTTTCATTGTAATTGTCTTACAAAAAGTTCTGAATACCAGAGAAGCTGTGTAGATAGTGAAAGAAGAAGGAAATCTGTTATGTTTATTGTTAACATTAGTTTAAGTTCAACATCAAATTCATTAGACTAATTGAAAATAAAATGTGTTGGATGGCACATTCTCACGTGTTCATAGATGACAGTTTCACACAAACCTTGTGTCCAGTTGAAATATTTGTACAACTTATCCACAGTTGACAGTTTCACATGAACTAAGCCCCTAGTTAAAAGCTATTCATGCTTGTCCATAGTTGACAGTTTTACACAAACCTAGCCCCTAGTTGAGAGCTTTGCACACTTTCCCACAGTTAACAGTTTCACAGTTAACAGACACATACAAGAGTTCTCCACAGTTGTGAAAGCAACATTTGTAGTCTGTCGTTCAGACTTCTGTAAGAAGTAATTCAAGAACTGTGTAATAAATTTGTGTCAAATTGTGCAGATGTTTGAGAAATGGGTCTAAGTATAAACATTAATTAATCTTTGACTTTATTTTTTACACAATTTCATGTTAATTTATAGTTCTGTTTCTCTAAAAGGATGAATGCTTTGATAATTGTTATATTTTTATTTGCTTCAGAAAAATGAGGTTTATCATGAGCTTAGAAATTATATTTCTTATACAGTTTACTTTGTAGTTAATAGAGAAACACTTGTAATATTACAGTTAGCTAAATACTTGAATAATGTGTTTTTCTCAATGATTAAATTACATTAAACTGTTCTCTGAAGGCAATTCAAGCCTCGTAACACAAATGCTAAGTGAACACATTTGTAAGGTATCTCTCTGTTCTTGGGTATAGTTTTTGTGGTTCTTTAAGGTCCATGATTTGCTTTCCATTAGACCAAAATTGTGCTCTGCACCGTTTGTTTTGGGTGCATTGTAAGAGTGATGGCCAAGTCCAGCTATTTGATTAGAGTAGCCTAAGTGTTTTGATTGGTGCAGTTGAACAGCTGCCTGACCTCTGGTCTGTGAGCTCAGAATTAGGAATGGTTATCATAAGTAGCTCTTATGTGAACATCCTAAACAAAGAAACTAAATAGCTGATATAAACCTCAAGAAAATCCAGTTTTATCTGTTACTTGAAATGCATGTCTGAATAACAGATGTAACTCATATTGAACACTTGTTTAAGTTGGCCCTATGTTGGTAATTACATCAAAGTTATACAGTAATAGTAAATAATACATACACATTGAATGTTTTGTGCTAATTTTATTTCAACTTCCATTTTACATTGATTTTTATTTCAGTTTCAGGGCACACCTGTGGGGATTGTCCAGCAAGTTATTGTTAAGAGTGCAGTGTCACCATGGACACCGGATCTTAATTTAATGGATGCATTTAGAGGCCCATTAGCAGAAGTTTTTCAAATTGTAGAGACAGTCAGTAATTTTCATGTTTCCTCTGAGTAAGTTATGTACGATACAGTCAATATACATGTAAGTTAATGTTTAAAAAAGTGTTAAGGTGCTGTTACTTTTGTGTAAACTATGTCTTCTTTTAGGTGTTTTCTATTAATGCTCAGTAGTGGTAACTTAAGTTTGTGATGATAATAGTACTGTGTATCATTATAATAATTTTAACAACTTTACATAAGGTCAGAAACATTTACAGTCTTTATTCATTGTGAAAAACTTACATCTTTAGGGTAGCTTACGTACTCCACTGTACATCTTTAGGGTAGCTTACATACTCCACTGTACATCTTTAGGGTAGCTTACGTACTCCACTGTACATCTTTAGGGTAGCTTACGTACTCCACTGTACATCTTTAGGGTAGCTTACGTTCTCCACTGTACATCTTTAGGGTAGCTTACGTACTCCACTGTACATCTTTAGGGTAGCTTGCATACTCCACTGTACATCTTTAGGGTAGCTTGTGTACTCTACTGTATGTCCTTAAAGTGGGCGCTGTATTTTCTGTCAAAGCAGATAAAAGTTGCAGGGTACGTTATGTTTTCTCTGGTGAAGCTGCACACTTAGTTAATTAGCACATTTTTGTTTTAAGGCTTGTAGTTCTTTTTTTTTTACAGATTGTTTAATTGTTACTTGTGAAATTGTGTTAGCATAACACATATGATGAGATGAAATTTAGTTTGCAAATGGTCCTGATAATAGTATCAAGAATATCAAATATATTAATAAAAAACATGTTGGTATATTGTGAAAAATGTATTCTAAATACCATTGTTTTAATATATATATATATATATACACACACAAGTACAATATACATTATAAATACAATATACATGTAAATATAATATATATGTATAAATGTAATATATATAATATACATATATAACTATAATATATATATATATATATATATATATCATGAACTTGTTCCTAGCTTGTTGATTATTTTACATAATTCAACAATGAATATTCAGTATATAATATATATTACAATATACAATAGGCTCAACAGATATCCCGATGTGGTTTTCCTATAAGAAAATGCATGCATATACAATAGATGTTACAATTCATGTCCAAAAGCTAAAAACAGGAAATGGTTTGGAAAGATCCAGAGCATTATATGTATTTTATTTGTGGGTTTTCATTTTTATGCCAATATGAATTATGAGATTCTTGTTTTTATAAATATACTTGTTTGTGTTTCCTTTTGTACATGAACAACGGTATGAGATTCTAGTATTTATAAGTGTATTTGAGTTTCCTTCTGTACATAAACAACAGTGTGAGACCCTTGTGTTTATAAGTATATTTGTTAGTGTTTCATTTTATATATGGGCAGCACTGAGATTCTAGTGTTTATAAGTCTATTTAATCGTGTTTCATTTTGTACATGAACAACAGTGTGAGATTCTAGTGATTATAAGTGTATTTAATAGTGTTTCATTTAATATATGGGCAGCATTGAGATTCTAGTATTTATAAGTGTATTTAATAGTGTTTCATTTTGTACACGAACAACAGTGTGAGATTCCAGTGTTTATAAGTCTATTTAATCATGTTTCATTTTATACATGAACAACAGTGTGAGATTCTAGTGTTTATAAGTGTATTTAATCGTGTTTCATTTTATACATGAACAACAGTGTGAGATTCTAGTGTTTATAAGTGTATTTAATAGTGTTTCATTTTATACATGAACAACAGTGTGAGATTCTAGTGATTATAAGTGTACTTAATAGTGTTTCATTTTATACATGAACAACAGTGTGAGATTCTAGTGTTTATAAGTGTATTTAATAGTGTTTCATTTTATACATGAACAACAGTATGAGATTCTAGTATTTATAACTGTGTTTAATAGTGTTTCATTTTGTACATGAACAAGAGTGTGAGATTCTAGTATTTATAAGTGTATTTAATAGTGTTTCATTTTATACATGAACAACAGTGTGAGATTCTAGTATTTATAAGTGTATTTAATAGTGTTTCATTTTATACATGAACAACAGTGTGAGATTCTAGTATTTATAAGTGTATTTAATAGTGTTTCATTTTATACATGAACAACAGTATGAGATTCTAGTATTTATAAGCGTATTTAATAGTGTTTCATTTTATACATGAACAACAGTGTGAGATTCTAGTATTTATAAGTGTATTTAATAGTGTTTCATTTTGTACATGAACAACAGTATGAGATTCTAGTATTTATAAGTGTATTTAATAGTGTTTCATTTTATACATGAACAACAGTATGAGATTCTAGTGTTTATAAGTGTATTTAATAGTGTTTCATTTTGTACATGAACAAGAGTGTGAGATTCTAGTATTTATAAGTGTATTTAATAGTGTTTCATTTTATACATGAACAACAGTATGAGATTCTAGTATTTATAAGTGTATTTAATAGTGTTTCATTTTATACATGAACAACAGTGTGAGATTCTAGTATTTATAAGTGTATTTAATAGTGTTTCATTTTATACATGAACAACAGTGTGAGATTCTAGTATTTATAAGTGTATTTAATAGTGTTTCATTTTATACATGAACAACAGTGTGAGATTCTAGTGATTATAAGTGTATTTGTTAGTGTTTCATTTTATATATGGGCAGCACTGAGATTCTAGTGTTTATAAGTGTATTTAATAGTGTTTCATTTTATACATGAACAACAGTGTGAGATTCTAGTATTTATAAGTGTATTTAATAGTGTTTCATTTTATACATGAACAACAGTGTGAGATTCTAGTATTTATAAGTGTATTTAATAGTGTTTCATTTTATACATGAACAACAGTGTGAGATTCTAGTGATTATAAGTGTATTTGTTAGTGTTTCATTTTATATATGGGCAGCACTGAGATTCTAGTGTTTATAAGTGTATTTAATAGTGTTTCAATTTATACATGAACAACAGTGTGATATTCCAGTGATTATAAGTGTATTTGTTAGTGTTTCATTTTATATATGGGCAGCACTGAGATTCTAGTGTTTATAAGTCTATTTAATCATGTTTCATTTTATACATGAACAACAGTGTGAGATTCTAGTGTTTATAAGTGTATTTAATCGTGTTTCATTTTATACATGAACAACAGTGTGAGATTCTAGTGTTTATAAGTGTATTTAATAGTGTTTCATTTTATACATGAACAACAGTGTGAGATTCTAGTGATTATAAGTGTACTTAATAGTGTTTCATTTTATACATGAACAACAGTGTGAGATTCTAGTGTTTATAAGTGTATTTAATAGTGTTTCATTTTATACATGAACAACAGTATGAGATTCTAGTATTTATAACTGTGTTTAATAGTGTTTCATTTTGTACATGAACAAGAGTGTGAGATTCTAGTATTTATAAGTGTATTTAATAGTGTTTCATTTTATACATGAACAACAGTGTGAGATTCTAGTATTTATAAGTGTATTTAATAGTGTTTCATTTTATACATGAACAACAGTGTGAGATTCTAGTGATTATAAGTGTATTTGTTAGTGTTTCATTTTATATATGGGCAGCACTGAGATTCTAGTGTTTATAAGTGTATTTAATAGTGTTTCAATTTATACATGAACAACAGTGTGAGATTCCAGTGATTATAAGTGTATTTAATAGTGTTTCATTTTATATATGGGCAGCACTGAGATTCTAGTGTTTATAAGTGTATTTAATAGTGTTTCTTTTTGTACATGAACAACAGGGTGAGATTCTAGTTTTTATAAATGTATTTAATAATGTTTCCCTTTGTGCAGGAACAACAGTGTGGCATCGTTAAGTGACATGTGTTTACAAGTGTCAGAACCCTTCGACAAGGTAGCTGCAACTGTTCTACCTTCATTTTCGTGTCTTCTCTTGTCTCCAGCTAATTTCTGGAGACAAGATTTTAACAGGTGTGAAAATATTTTTTATTTTTATGTTGAGAGTCTTTTTCAATATTTTCAACTAGTTTTGAAAATATTTATGGTTGTTTAAAATACTTTAGTTTTGATATAAGCACAAAGTAACACAAACTGATTTAATCTCATATTTCAGTTATTGTTTTTAACTTTTTGTATCAGTTATGACAAACATAACATAAATAACAAGCACGTTATAATGTGAGTTGCTTGTGATTAATATGACAGTCCAAGTACACATTGGTTTTAGTATTAGTGATGATGACCAAGAATGTTGGTTTCTAGAGATTCTTTAAGTAACACATTACCAAATACAGTGGAACCCCTCTAAGCGGCTACCCCTCAGATTTGGTCACCCCTTGAAAGCGGTCATTCAATCACAGTCCCTTTTTTGTTTACATAATCCCTAATTATGTACAGTGGAACCCCTCTAATCAGGCCAGTTTGTCTCAGTCCCAAATTTGGCTGCTTTAGAGGGGTTCCACTGTACAGCAGTTTGAGAATCCTCCAATCATGTGTATAATATAGTGGTGGTATTAAAAAGGTACACATTTTTAGCTTTGTTGTTCACAGGTGTGCACTCTAAAATTATATTTTACTACTTTCAGATGTAAAAGTACAATTTTAAAAATTACAAACAGGTAAAGTATAAACTCTATAGTCTATATTGAAACTACACAGTTAAATGAAAATATCTTCATAGTTTTTATTCAAACTATACGGATAAATTATGGTTTCTACACAGTTTGTGTTCAAACATACAGATAAATTACGATAAGGTATGTTACTTCTACTCACATAATTTGCTATTTATCATTCAGTGTTGCTCTCTATGTTCTGCTTCTCTTCCATTGGAAATGACTCATTCCAATGTCTTTCATGTAACAACCCTCCATTAATGAGTGCCATACACTTGTTACACATATGACTTCCTCTATTCAATTCTACCAAATTTGTCAGTGCTTGTGTTTACATGTGAAATTTTGCTCTCATGTTATTTATCATTGTAACTCTAACAGTTAATATCTGAAGTTGTTTCCTAATTGTTTGCTATTATACAGTTACCACATTTATTTTCAATTTACTTTCTAATCTTTATTTTGTTTTTCTGTTTTTTCTTACATTTGTCATTATCTGTCAAACAAATTATTTGATTTACTATTAATTACTGTGAATTCTGCAGTTAATGTGATTCTCTGTGTCTTGCACCCTACTACAAGCACTATCTCACTGGTTTTGGGTGGAGGCAACCTGTTGATGGATTTATCTGTGATTATTCACTGAAAGATTTATTGTTGTGAGGGTTCACCACTTTATAGTGAAGTTAATGTGATTCTCTGTGTCTTGCACCCTACTACAAGCACTATCTCACTGGTTTTGGGTGGAGGCAACCTGTTGATGGATTTATCTGTGATTATTCACTGAAAGATTTATTGTTGTGAAGGTTCACCACTTTATAGTGAAGTTAATGTGATTCTCTGTGTCTTGCACCCTACTACAAGCACTATCTCACTGGTTTTGGGTGAAGGAAACCTGTTGATGGATTTATCTGTGATTATTCACTGAAAGATTTATTGTTGTGAGGGTTCACCACTTTATAGTGAAGTTAATGTGATTCTCTGTGTCTTGCACCCTACTACAAGCACTATCTCACTGGTTTTGGGTGGAGGCAACCTGTTGATGGATTTATCTGTGATTATTCACTGAGAGATTTATTGTTGTGAGGGTTCACCACTTTATAGTGAAGTTAATGTGATTCTCTGTGTCTTGCACCCTACTACAAGCACTATCTCACTGGTTTTGGGTGGAGGCAACCTGTTGATGGATTTATCTGTGATTATTCACTGAAAGATTTATTGTTGTGAAGGTTCACCACTTTATAGTGAAGTTAATGTGATTCTCTGTGTCTTGCACCCTACTACAAGCACTATCTCACTGGTTTTGGGTGGAGGCAACCTGTTGATGGATTTATCTGTGATTATTCACTGAAAGATTTATTGTTGTGAGGGTTCACCACTTTATAGTGAAGTTAATGTGATTCTCTGTGTCTTGCACCCTACTACAAGCACTATCTCACTGGTTTTGGGTGGAGGCAACCTGTTGATGGATTTATCTGTGATTATTCACTGAAAGATTTATTGTTGTGAAGGTTCACCACTTTATAGTGAAGTTAATGTGATTCTCTGTGTCTTGCACCCTACTACAAGCACTATCTCACTGGTTTTGGGTGGAGGCAACCTGTTGATGGATTTATCTGTGATTATTCACTGAAAGATTGATTGTTGTGAGGGTTCACCACTTTATAGTGAAGTTAATGTGATTCTCTGTGTCTTGCACCCTACTACAAGCACTATCTCACTGGTTTTGGGTGGAGGCAACCTGTTGATGGATTTATCTGTGATTATTCACTGAAAGATTTATTGTTGTGAAGGTTCACCACTTTATAGTGAAGTTAATGTGATTCTCTGTGTCTTGCACCCTACTACAAGCACTATCTCACTGGTTTTGGGTGGAGGCAACCTGTTGATGGATTTATCTGTGATTATTCACTGAAAGATTTATTGTTGTGAAGGTTCACCACTTTATAGTGAAGTTAATGTGATTCTCTGTGTCTTGCACCCTACTACAAGCACTATCTCACTGGTTTTGGGTGGAGGCAACTTGTTGATGGATTTATCTGTGATTATTCACTGAAAGATTTATTGTTGTGAGGGTTCACCACTTTATAGTGAAGTTGCCACATTCCAATAAAAACATTTCAAATTTGTTTGTTGTAATGAATATTTTGATAGCCTTTGTTTCACATTTCAGTACAAACATTCCAAATGTGTTTGTTCTGTTGATGATTTTGAGTCTTATCTCACATTTCAGTAAAAACATTCCAGATTTGTTTGTACTGATGAAGATTTTGATAGCCATTATCCATCACCAAATTTTTCTGTATCTTCTTGTGCCCCAAATACAGAATCAGCTAAGCCTAACATGGTGATTTTAGCAATTATTTCTCAGTCATGTGATGGTTTGTCTCCCAATGATTTCCTTGCCCTTCTTTCACAATAGTTCTTCGATTTACTTCCACAGATATTTAGGTTCATGGTGAGCACACTTTTCCCAGTTGGTTGAGAGTGCCAGCATGCCCTGCCCCGATGGGCTGCAGATCAGACTTTCTGTTTTCAGACTCACAGTTGTATGGGTTCATTTTGACCCTTTGAGGGACGTTCCTTGATTTTTCAGTACGTTTAACCCATGCATTTGTCTTACCCTTATTTCTCTTCTGTGACATTTGTCTGCCACACATCTTCTTTGAGAGGCTCTACGTTGAAATATTGAGGGTTTTTCGACAGACAGCTTCTCCCTTAGTACTTCAATGGCTTGTTTGTTACCCTCAAATTTATTTCCACATTTAGTCTCTCTGTTCTTGAGATCTACTAGATTAAGATGCAGTCTTGTCACTTTGCAGCCCACTTATCTTAGGAAATTATGTTTAACTATTTTTCTTAGGCAACATATTTTCATCAATGTCCCAGATACTGGAATTGTGTTTGAAATCTCTGCACCAACACTCTGCTGTTTCATCTTTGGTATTCAGAACCAAGACAATCCCTATTCTTGCTTCCTGCCCTAGTCTTTCTCAGCCTTTACCTGTTCATTCTTCCAGGTGTTCTGTATCTATGTAAAGTGGTATAACACCATCAGTACCAGTGACAACCTAGTGGGCTCAGGTGTGGTGGGATCTCAGATATGTGACTTTGTTCCCCTTTGGGGATATTTCGTCACGGATCTGCAAGTTATTCGGGCTTTCCCAGAGTGACTTCATACAGTTCCTGTATTCTCCTATTTCCTTCCCTCTTTCTTGCAATCCTATAAACCAGCCAGTGTCTGTCTGAGGTGATTCAAGATTTTCTATCTCAATAGTCCATTGAACTTACGAATCATCTTTCTCTTGGTTTTCCTTCCAGGCTATTTGTTGTTCTCAAGAAAACTGGAGACTGCCAGCTTGTCATAAATTTGTTCCACTTTGATCAATTTTTCAATTTCCCTCATCTTACCATGGAATATTTCTCATCCACAGATGAGTTTTTCTCCAGGTTTATGGATGTTGTGAATGCTTGTTTACATGTACTAATCACTCTGCAGTTGTGACCATACCTCCAGTTTGTCTATTGTTGGGTTTTTTATAAGTTTCATGCACTACCTCTTTAGGCTTGCTTTGGTCCCATATTTTTTTATCAGATGGTTCAAGCTTTCGTTAGTTATCCTCAAACTCTCAGGATGGGTTTTTATTATTATGTAGATGACTGGCTACTGTCATCTTGTTCTGAACAGGAATCTGCCTGTCGTAGTCTTTAGCTGCTCCAGAAGGTGGCTTAAATTGGAGAAGATTTTCCTTCGATCTCAGTCTGGCCCAACCTTTTCTTTGACTTTATTAAAAGGAGCTTTCAGTTTACCAGCCTCTTACTGCTCCCTTTCTTACAGCTCATGAGGTTTTATCACTTTTGTGGGTGTGGGCTTCTTTGACAACACTTATCCTCTTAGATCATGTTCATATGCGAGCTTTTCAGTGGGCTCTTCATGACAAGTGGAATCTTGCACATTATCCTTTGCAGGTTCTTATCATCCTTCCTCTGATCATAGAAGATGATCTGGATTGGTGGGTGGATAGGACTCGCATTTGGCAGGTGTCCCACTTCCTTTTCTTCATCTAGATTTACATATTTTCATGGATTTTTCCATCCAGGGCTGAGAGGTGTGGGTTGATCAACAGGAGGCTATGGTTTGTTGGTTGGTGACTAAGAAGTCTCATCATATCAACACTCTGGAGTCTCTTGCTGTACATTGAGTATTGGATCATGTTCTCTATGTTGCTAGATATTGTCTGGTAATGATTCTTTCTGACAATTCCATGTTGGTTGTTTTATCTAAATCACCAAAGTGACACCCATTATGTTTTCACATGTTGGGTCTTTTGTTCTGGGTCCACATAAGATATTCATATCATTGCATGTCATGTTCTGGGTGCTTTCAATCTTGTCACTGATTGATTGTTTTTCTTGTCCAGACAGAATCTATTTGATGGAATGGTCTTTCTATCCTAAGGTTTTATGAGAGCTTTACTTTCAGCAAGGTACTTCTCACAGTGCATTTGTCACATCCCTCAACAACTTTGGTCTCCAGTACCTCATCCTCTTGCCATAATTATCAATGCTTTCTATCAGGATTGGACTCCTAAATAACTTTATTCTTTCATTTGATTTCTACCACTGGTTATTTTGATTTTCCATACCACCCTGTATCAGATCTTTCTGAATGTTTCTTACTGGCTGGATCAACTCTGGTTTTCTTAACTTATCCATCTCCAACTTGCCCTTCTGCTACTTCTTTCTTTGTATCCCTCACTTCTTCAGAAACCTTGGTCATTGGTGTTTCATCCCACTCTTCTTGTACTCTGTTTTTATGCTTGGTTTTCATCTGGTCCTTGACAAGAAGATTGGAATTGCCCTGACGTGTAGCTTCACTTTAGGCCTGTTTATCTGTTTTTCTTCTGTAGAAGTTAATCAACATCAATGGAACATTTTCTGCTGTTGTTCTCTGTGCTGTGGATTTTCTGCTGATCAACCCAGTGTTCCTTGTATCGTGGAATTTCTTACTTTATATCTTTATTCCTGTCATTTCTCTTCACACTGTAGTGTTTTTAACATATTAACATACCAGTCTGAAAGGACACTCCAATAAGGAGGATGACAAATACAGAAGGAACAGATCAACAGGAAAAGTGTAGGAAAGGATATGATTCTCCACTGTCTCACTTTTCCTCTGTTTGAACCACTTTCCATGAGATACTTGTTTCACCTTTCCCTTAAGATTTATTTTTTTCTCCTAGTAGTGTGTAGATATTGATGGTCTAATTTACCATTGATGTTTCACATACCCTTTATCATCCTAGATATCTTCTTCTTTATCTGGATCATTCTTTTCTCCCTAACACTAGCTGCTAAAGAGATTAACTCCTCCTACATACCCTTTATCATCCTAGATATCTTCTTCTTTATCTGGATCATTCTTTTCTCCCTAACACTAGCTGCTAGAGAGGTTAACTCCTCCTATATACCCTTTATCATCCTAGATATCTTCTTCTTTATCTGGATCATTCTTTTCTTCCTAACACTAGCTGCTAGAGAGGGTAACTCCTCCTATATACCCTTTATCATCCGAGATATCTTCTTCTTTATCTGGATCATTCTTTTCTACCTAACACTAGCTGCTAGAGAGTGTAACTCCTCCTACATACCCTTTATCATCCTAGATATCTTCTTCTTTATCTGGATCATTCTTTTCTCCCTAACACTAGCTGCTAGAGAGGTTAACTCCTTCTACATACCCTTTATCATCCTAGATATCTTCTTTATCTGGATCATTCTTTTCTCCCTAACACTAGCTGCTAGAGAGGTTAACTCCTTCTACATACCCTTTATCATCCTAGATATCTTCTTTATCTGGATCATTCTTTTCTCCCTAACACTAGCTGCAAGAGAGGGTAACTCCTCCTACATACCCTTTATCATCCTAGATATCTTCTTTATCTGGATCATTCTTTTCTCCCTAACACTAGCTGCTAGAGAGGTTAACTCCTCCTACATACCCTTTATCATCCTAGATATCTTCTTCTTTATCTGGATTATTCTTTTCTCCCTAACACTAGCTGCTAGAGAGGGTAACTCCTCCTATATACACTTTATCATCCTAGATATCTTCTTCTTTATCTGGATTATTCTTTTCTCCCTAACACTAGCTGCTAAAGAGGTTAACTCCTCCTATATACCCTTTATCATCCTAGATATTTTCTTCTTTATCTGGATCATTCTTTTCTCCCTAACACTAGCTGCTAGAGAGGTTAACTCCTCCTTTTCACCAATTTCCTTTCATTTCCTATCTTTATCCAGACATACTTCTTTGTTATATTACATTATTCTCACTGCTTTCACCTATGGTGTTTATTCCTGCCTATTTATACTTTGGCAACCATCCTCTGTGTTCATTCTCACCAATTGGGTTCAGCATTTAATTAGTTTGGCTTATTCCTCTCTTTTGTCATCTTTCTGTACTTTGTTCTAGGTGTATTCTCATCAAATTAGTCAAATTTTCTCTGGCTTCTGATCTTTAATGTCCATTGGAAGAAATTCTTTAGCTGGGCACATGAACTAGACCTAATACATTTGTATCTCATTATTTACATAGCATCCCCGTTTCTTCCTCCTTTGAATATCATCTTCCTTCTGTATCCATTCTTTATGATTCTGTGTAACTATAAGTCTGGCTAAGCTATATTTCTTTTTAATATTTTCAGGGGCCTTATTTCCATTTTCATCATAATTCTTATTGTTTGGATCCAACTCTGTTAAGAGTGTTGCCTGACCAAGTATTCTTTAACCTTCAGCCATGGTGACATGCTTAATACGTTCTATTGCCACACAATGCTCAGTTAAGATGGGGTGTTATACAAGACCACTTGAGGGTTATTCTCATAATGAAATTGCTTCATAACTTTGTCTGTCCTGCACCATGCCACCCATGGTCTATAGGGGTAAAGCAGAAGGTGATAGCTGCTCATCCCTGCCATACCTTGTGTAGAATAAATTAGTGTGGTGTACTTATTTTTAATTCATCAGTTGCACTGTTTTAGGTACTGACTTTTCTCTAAATTGTCCACTGTGTCCACTCTTTCTAGTGGTGGAGTTTGAGTCTTTACCACTTTCCAGTTCAAAGCTGCTGGGGTGGTGGACTTCAGAGGCATCCTCGTGAATAGTTTCATGACATACAATTCCAATAGAGAATAACCATTCAGTGCATAGTAGGGTGGTGATGTTTAGCTGGTGTAGATGATGCTATATCCTCCACTGTGACACTTATGTAAACCAATGCAGTTAACTATCAAATCACAATTCACCCCTTTGATTGGGACCCTCATCCTACCCCTACATAAAAGTTGGCTCCCACTGGCCATGTTTGTATTTAGAGTAGAATCAGTCAACATAAATCCTCACATATGTATTATGGATGTCTGTTTTCCTACCTCAAATCCTACTACTGACAGCTTAGATAAACTTAAACAAATCCTACTACCTACAGCTTAGAAAAACCTATACATATTTTACTACCTACAGCTTAGAAAACCTATACATATTTTACTACCTACAGCTTAGACAAACATAAACAAATTGTACTACCTACAGCTTAGAAAAACATAAACAAATCCTACTACCTACAGCTTAGAAAAACCTATACATATTTTACTACCTACAGCTTAGACAAACATAAACAAATTGTACTACCTACAGCTTAGAAAAACCTATACATATTTTACTACCTACAGCTTATGAAAACTTACACACATTTTACTACTTACAGCTTAGACAAACCTACACAAATCCTATTTTCTACAGCTTAGACAAACCTAAACAAATCCTGCTTCCTATAGCTTAGACAGACCTATACAAATCCTCTTTCCTACAGCTTAGACAAACCTAAACAAATCCTCTTTCCTACAGCTTAGACAAACCTACACATATTTTACTACCTACAGCTTAGACAAACCTAAACAAATTCTATGACCTATGGCTTAGGCAAATCTACACAAATCCTACTTCCTAGAACTTAGACAAGCCTACACAACTCAGACAAACCTAAACAAATCCTATTACGTTTAGCTTCTTGAATATTTTGTATAAAAAAAAAAGTTTTTATTGCAGGGTGTGAAATATAGGAAAAAGTGTTTTGTCTACCTTACCCAGAGAGTGGAATTATAATAAATAAATAGTATTTGCTCTAGTCTCTTATTGGGTCAGAATGTGATGTTTCACCACATTTATTTAAAAAAAAATATCTCTTCTACTTCACTAAACTTATGATTAACTTTGATGATTTAAAAAAAATCTCTCTTCTACTTCAGTAAACTTATGATTAACTTTGATGATTTAAAAAAAATCTTTTTTCTACTTCACTAAACTTATGATTAACTGATGATTTAAAAAAATCTTTCTTCTACTTCACTAAACTTATGATTAACTGATGATTTAAAAAATCTTTCTTCTACTTCACTAAACTTATGATTAACTGATGATTTAAAAAAATCTTTCTTCTACTTCACTAAACTTATGATTAACTGATGATTTAAAAAATCTTTCTTCTACTTCACTAAACTTATGATTAACTGATGATTTAAAAAAATCTTTCTTCTACTTCACTAAACTTATGATTAACTTTGATGATTTAAAAAAATCTTTCTTCTACTTCACTAAACTTATGATTAACTGATGATTTAAAAAATCTTTCTTCTACTTCACTAAACTTATGATTAACTGATGATTTAAAAAAATCTTTCTTCTACTTCACTAAACTTATGATTAACTGATGATTTAAAAAAATCTTTCTTCTACTTCACTAAACTTATGATTAACTTTGATGATTTAAACAAAATCTCACTTCCACTTCACTAAACCTATGATTAACTTTGATGATTTAAAAAAATCATTCTTCTACTTCACTAAACTTATAATTAACTTTGATGATTTAAACAAAATCTCACTTCTACTTCACTAAACTTATGATTAACTTTGATGATTTTCAAGAATTTCTCAGATTTTCTTCTGTAAAATTCTAATGATTTTTCATCTGAATACAGATTTCAACAAGATGGCAACATTATAAAGACTATTTATCTCCAGAAGGCTGAAACAGTTGATCTTACAAGTCCTAAAGGTCAGTCAGTAGTAGAATGTAACCTGGATATGTAGAACACTTGTAGTTGTAGGTCTCAACTATGAGTATAGTTAATATATTTTTCTATTTTTTTATATAAATTAGATATACTTTTCGGAGTTCCTTGGAATGAGACAAACATCAAGAAGATACTTGTGAGAACCAGACAGAGAGTTATCACTTATGCTGTCACTGTTGTTTTTCACACGTATGATCCCAAGTATGTTAAGTGTTTATTCTTTTTGAAAGACAATTGTACAACTGTTTTATATCATGTGGCTAAACGTCTAAATACTACAAGATATAATGTTTTTGTCCTGATACGGTTATATTACTGTGTTTGTTCTTGTTACTGATTGAGTTAGTAAACAAATAATAATTAATTTCTTCTACCTTAGCTCTGTTACCATGGATATTCTTTACTGTGCATGACCCACTTGAAGTAAATATGCTATTCTAATAGGTATAAATAAAAAGAGAGTAACTTATTAAAGTTTTGAATGTATTTTCAAGATGGCTGGTTTGGATATTACAGCTTTACTTAAAATAAAGTACAGAACAATGCCCAGTAATGGTCAGTTGCAGACTGTCTTTGTTAATCTGAAGATGATCTGAGAAGGTTAGAATGATACTTATTTCTATTGGTCAATTTACAGTTGTGTAGCCAGAAATTTTTAAAAGCAAAGTAAAATTTTAATACCCATACCAGCCATCTTGAGAAAAGAAGGTTTTTAGTGTCTTACATTAAAAACGTTAACAAATTACTTTTTCTTTATTTATACCTATTATAATAGCATAAAATCTTAGCTAACAATTCATATTGTGATGGTATATAAATGTTAAGTTCTTAATTCTACAAGGCAAAAAACAAACCTGAATTTCCCCTTGAGTGACACATTTTCTTTTGGCATGTCATCCTCACTATTTTATCCACCATCCCTGAAATAAATATGAATTTAAACGTAAATTATTATTTATAAAATCTCTATTTCACAGACAAACCATAATTTTTATAGCCTTCACTTTTGTTTGGTGTAGAAAATAAGACCCCTCCTGCCACATTCAGTGTTCATTAATAGTTCTCTCTTACATTTAATTGTATATTACCTATAACTGATAAAAAGTCAAGGTTTTCATTTATCAAATGACATATTGTATAACATTTTGTTCTGAACAGTTAAATATCAGTTTCACTAGAGTACCAACATTATTCCCATGAGAAAATTAACAGCTAGTTTGGATAACAACTCTTGTTGCATAATTAGGAGGCCAGAAAAATTTTGAGAGATAAGGGAGTTTGTTTACTTTATGCATGTTATTAGTCTATATTGTGTGTTGCATTATGTAGTTAAATAAAAATTACTAATTGTTTCAACAATTAGGGTTAACTGTCTTCAACAATTGACAGCAAGAAAAAAGAAGATTGGTTAAGTTTCATGTTTATCATGTTTATGTATAATTATAAAAGTATCTAACATGTAAAAATGAGGATTATTTTAAGTTAGGATTACTTTAGATAAACCAAATAATAATAAAAATATTTTATGAGGCATATATGCAAAGAGGTTGTAGTAACTCCTGAGAATTGTTATTGGAATGTGTAATGTGAGCTGCACATGCCCTGAGTAAGTTAGAACTTATAATGGGATGGATAGTAGTTGTACATGGTTCAAAAGGTAATAAAACAATATAATTATAAAATAGATGTATACAGTTACTTAGAATAAATTAATTTATTTTTTTGCAATTTGAAGTCATTCTAAAAATAATTAGAAAGATAATTTAGATTCATTTTTATTTTATTTTTGGTGGTTTGAAGTTGGTCAAATTGACCTATTCTGTTTTCAGAAAGGGTGGAGAAAATGGATAAAGTATAAATTTTTACTGAAAAATCATGTTTGAAATGCATTTAGGATTTTTTAGGGATGATTTAGACAAAGAAAATTTTAAATTTTTGACATAGGGAAAAATATTTTTAATTTTAACATGAAAATTACTTTGCACATGAACTATTCACAACAAATACTCAGTATACTTCTGAACATATTTTTATTTCATTAAAAATTCTTTACTAAAAATATGATTTGTTTAATGCAAAAACCTTATAATATTAACTGAAAAACTGCCAAATTTTGTGAAGACATAGACACTATGTTGAAATTTAATGAATCTTAATGCATAGTAGAAAGAAGACAAGTTATAGCAAGTTACATACTATGAACACTAACAATTTTAAATTAGAAGAACATGTGTCGTATTTGAACAAATTATAAGTTAGGATAACAGTTCTCTGAAAAGTTAACATTACTCCATTTATAGAAAAACCAAATTAATTTTTTCTTTGGTTTGAATTGCCAAAGTTAAATCATACATTAAATGTAATATTTACAATAAAGAATTTTCCAGTTATAGCATAGTATTACAAACTTTTCAACTATTCTACTGATTCCTGTGTTGCTTAGCTGACAGAACACAGATGTTGTTCTATTCAGTAATTAAAAACAGATTATTAATGTGACATAACTATTAACTTATGGATGGATCATATGACAGTGAACAGTATGTTAAAGTAGATTATTAATGTTATATAACTATTAACTCAGGGATTGATCATATGACAGTGACCAATGTGTTAAAGTAGATTATTAATGTGACATTACTATTAACTCACAGATGGATTATATGACAGTGACCAATGTGTTAAAGTAGATTATTAATGTGACATAACTATTAACTCACAGATGGATTATATGACAGTGACCAATGTGTTAAAGTAGATTATTAAAGTGACATAACTGTTAATTCACGGATGGATTATATGACAGTGAACAGTATGTTAAAGTAGGTAATTAATGTGACATAACTATTAACTCACGGATTGATCATATGACAGTGGCCAATGTGTTAAAGTAGATTATTAAACTTTTATATCTGTATTAACTTATGGATGGATCATATGACAGTGGCCAATGTGTTAAAGTAGATTATTAAACTTTTATATCTGTATTAACTTATGGATGGATCATATGACAGTGACCAGTATGTTAAAGTAGATTATTAAAGTGACATAACTATTAACTCACGGATTGATCATATGACAGTGACCAATGTGTTAAAGTAGATTATTAATGTGACATAACTATTAACTCATGGATGGATTATTTGACAGTGGCCAATGTGTTAAAGTAGATTATTAAACTTTTATATCTGTATTAACTTATGGATGGATCATATGACAGTGACCAGTATGTTAAAGTAGATTATTAAAGTGACATAACTATTAACTCACGGATTGATCATATGACAGTGACTGATGTGTTAAAGTAGATTATTAATGTGACATAACTATTAATTCATGGATGGATTATATGACAGTGAACAGTATGTTAAAGTAGGTAATTAATGTGACATAACTACTAACTTATGGATGGATCATATAACAATAACCATTATGTTAAAGTAGATTATTAAAGTGACATAACTATTAACTTATGGATGGATCATATAACAGTGAACGGTATGTTAAAGTAGATTATTAATGTTATATAACTACTAACTTATGGATGGATCATATAGCAGTGAACGGTATGTTAAAGTAGATTATTAATGTGACATAACTATTAACTCATGGATGGATCATATAACAGTGAACGGTATGTTAAAGTAGGTAATTAATGTGACATAACTACTAACTTATGGATGGATCATATAACAATAACCATTATGTAAAAGTAGATTATTAATGAAGCATAACTGTTAATGCATTAATCCTATGTTTTAGTGATTTAGATATTTAAAGTTTTTATTTAAGAAATGATACTTATTTCTATTGATCAATGTACACTTGTGTAGTGTGATATTTTAAAGGGAAGTGAAAGTACTTAACAATTCTTTAGATTGAAACAATGAAAAGTAGCATTTTTGAATGTTATTTAATGTGAACTATTACAGAATAACTGATTCTTTAGTTCATAAGCAAGTTAGGAGTTTTTATATTAAACTGTAATATTTCACTATAAAAATACACATGACTGTGTGCGTATCTTTATTTTTTAAATTAATGTCTGCTTTTCAAAAATTAGATAAAACAGTTTGTTATTGTCTCCTTTCTTGTATGAATAGAAGAGAATATGACCTTCATTAATCCTATCAAATAATACTTAAGAGAGAGATTAATCAGTAATTTTTTATCTTTCTATCAAATAATACTTATAGAGAGATTAACCAATAATGTTTTATCTTTCTATCAAATAATACTTATAGAGAGATTAACCAATAATGTTTTATCTTTACTATCACATAATACTTATAGAGAGATTAACCAACAATGTTTTATCTTTACTATCAAGTAATACTTATAGAGAGATTAACGAATAATGTTTTATCTTCACTATCAAATACTACTTGTAGAGATTAAGCAATAATGTTTTATCTTTACTATCAAGTAATACTTATAGAGAGATTAACCAATAATGTTTTATCTTCACTATCAAATACTACTTGTAGAGATTAACCAATAATGTTTTATCTTTACTATCAAGTAATACTTATAGAGAGATTAACGAATAATGTTTTATCTTCACTATCAAATACTACTTGTAGAGAGATCAACCAATAATGTTTTATCTTTACTATCAAATAATACTTATAGAGAGATTAACCAGTAATGTTTTATCTTCACTATCAAATACTACTTGTAGAGAGATTAACCAATAATGTTTTATCTTTACTATCACATAATACTTATAGAGAGATTAACCAGTAATGTTTTATCTTCACTATCAAATACTACTTGTAGAGAGATTAACCAATAATGTTTTATCTTCACTATCAAATACTACTTATAGAGAGATTAACCAACAATGTTTTATCTTTACTATCAAGTAATACTTATAGAGAGATTAACGAATAATGTTTTATCTTCACTATCAAATACTACTTGTAGAGAGATTAACCAATAATGTTTTATCTTTACTATAAAGTAATACTTAGAAAGAGATTAACCAATAATGTTTTATCTTCACTATCAAATACTACTTGTAGAGATTAACCAATAATGTTTTATCTTTACTATCAAATACTACTTGTAGAGATTAACCAATAATGTTTTATCTTTACTCTCAAGTAATACTTATAGAGAGATTAACCAATAATGTTTTATCTTCACTATCAAATACTACTTGTAGAGATTAACCAATAATGTTTTATCTTTACTCTCAAGTAATACTTATAGAGATTAACCAATAATGTTTTATCTTCACTATCAAATACTACTTGTAGAGATTAACCAATAATGTTTTATCTTTACTCTCAAGTAATACTTATAGAGAGATTAACCAATAATGTTTTATCTTCACTATCAAATACTACTTGTAGAGATTAACCAATAATGTTTTATCTTTACTCTCAAGTAATACTTATAGAGAGATTAACCAATAATGTTTTATCTTCACTATCAAATACTACTTGTAGAGATTAACCAATAATGTTTTATCTTTACTCTCAAGTAATACTTATAGAGAGATTAACGAATAATGTTTTATCTTCACTATCAAATACTACTTATAGAGAGATTAACCAATAATGTTTTATCTTTACTATCAAATAATACTTGTAGAGATTAACCAATAATGTTTTATCCTTACTATCAAGTAATACTTATAGAGAGATTAACCAATAATGTTTTATCTTCACTATCAAATACTACTTGTAGAGATTAACCAATAATGTTTTATCTTTACTATCAAGTAATACTTATAGAGAGATTAATGAATAATGTTTTATCTTCACTATCAAATAATACTTGTAGAGATTAACCAATAATGTTTTATCTTTACTATCAAGTAATACTTATAGAGAGATTAACCAATAATGTTTTATCTTCACTATCAAATACTACTTGTAGAGAGATTAACCAATAATGTTTTATCTTTACTATCAAATAATACTTGTAGAGATTAACCAATAATGTTTTATCTTCACTATCAAATACTACTTGTAGAGATTAACCAATAATGTTTTATCTTTACTATCAAGTAATACTTATAGAGAGATTAACCAATAATGTTTTATCTTTACTATCACATAATACTTATAGAGAGATTAACCAGTAATGTTTTATCTTCACTATCAAATACTACTTATAGAGAGATTAACCAATAATGTTTTATCTTTACTATCAAGTAATACTTATAGAGAGATTAACGAATAATGTTTTATCTTTGCTATCAAATACTACTTGTAGAGATTAACGAATAATGTTTTATCTTTGCTATCAAATACTACTTGTAGAGATTAACCAATAATGTTTTATCTTTACTATCAAATACTACTTGTAGAGATTAACCAATAATGTTTTATCTTTACTATCAAATACTACTTGTAGAGATTAACCAATAATGTTTTGTCTTTACTATCAAATACTACTTGTAGAGATTAACCAATAATATTT
Organism: Tachypleus tridentatus; assembly: GCF_004210375.1. Lineage (NCBI taxonomy): Eukaryota > Metazoa > Arthropoda > Merostomata > Xiphosura > Limulidae > Tachypleus > Tachypleus tridentatus. Next base: position 129,648,682 of record NC_134836.1, on the reverse strand, counting down.
TATCTTTACTGTCAAGTAATACTTATAGAGAGATTAACGAATAATGTTTTATATTCACTATCAAATACTACTTGTAGAGAGATTAACCAATAATGTTTTATCTTCACACTATTTTGTAGTTTATTTATTTTTATAGGTTTATGTTGAGTCTCAAGAAACATTTAGAGAACAAATACCCTTCTAGTCCTTGGCCAGAGAATGTATCATACCTTGTGGATGATGGTGTTGTATCTCATGTCTATTTTGAAGATCAGTATACACTGGTTGAATATATTCCACTTGGAATGACTTATGTGATCCTCTTTTTGTATGTGTATTTTTCTGTCAGTAAGTATCTGATGTAGAATCTCTGTAGTTCATTAATAAATATAAATGAATTGTATGCTAGTAAGTAATTGTGGTATGTATTATTTAAAATTCAGCATCTATATGTAGGGGCTTAATTAAGTTCATGTGGGATGTATATGTAGGTAGTAACTAAAAGGTTTTGAAATGAATATATTTTCACTATTCTTAGGTAAAGTAGAAATTACTCTGCATATACATTCACCTAACAACCCATATTAATAAGTTGAAGTTTCATCAAGATTGATTGTTTTCATATTTACAACTCCCCGTAATCTGGTCTCTTAACAGGAAAGATTGAGCTAGTAAAATCCAAGTGGGCTCTTGCTGTGAGTGCTGTAATGACAATGGTCATGTCGCTGTTGATGTCTGTGGGACTCTGCATATGGTTTGGATTGAACCCAACATTGAATGGCAGGTAGGTACTTACCGGTAGTTGAATAGACATGTAGTTACTGACCAGTAATTAAGTAGATCGTGTGATGGTTACTGACCAGTAGTTGACTTCAATTGTGGTAGGTGTTGACCAGTAGTTGAATAGACCTGTATTAGTTACTGACCAGTAGTTGAGTAGAACTGTGGTTGTTACTGACAAGTAGTTGAATAGACGTGTTGTAGGTACTGAATAGTAGTTAAACATAGCTTTGGTTGGTTTCCCATCATGACTACTGATGTGAAATCATTTTTATTATTCTGTTATGGTTCTCTGTGTGTGTGTTCTTTTTAGTACATGAAATTCCTATTAAACAATGTTTATTCAAATAGATACTTAATCTAACTGCAGAGTAATACAACTTACCTTGATTTTGCAGCTAATTTCTAGATTGCTGTTATCCTGAAGTCTGGTTAGTGGTTTGTTTAAAGATTATTTCCCTATGTATTACAGTGAGATTTTCCCCTATTTGGTTGTTGTAATTGGACTTGAGAATATGTGGGTGTTGACAAAATCTGTGGTTTCCACTCCTGTTCACTTAGATGTCAAAGTACGGGTTGCCCAAGGTAAGAGAACTTTGTGAAGGAAGTATATATTTACACATTTTCAAGATGTCATGGCTTCTTTATGAAGTTTTAGTTTCAGTTTTATAATAACCATGTACAAACAGGTGTTCTACAGCCAAAGAAAAACAAGGGTTGCATCAAGTATTGAAATTCAATGTTAACATTTAATGACTTATTTGTGTTACCCACAGCTTTTATAATCACTTTTAAGTGTTAAAGCAGTGAAACTTATATTTTCCAAGCATCTAATACTTTAAAACATAGTGTGTAACTGTCTGCACTGTTTTTATAGCAAATTATTACATAATTTAAGTAGTTTGGTTTCTAGTCAGTTGCACCCCCTCATTGTGTGCTTAATTAGAAACAATGAACTCCTGTGAATTAGAAGTGAGTCTTCTATGACTCATTGAAAATTTGAGATATATGTGGACTAAAATGTACAAAATATTGTGATATTATGAAAAGAACATTATTGCATTCTGTTACTATAATTTGCAAGTTTAGTCTCTAATAAAACTTCTATTTTAACTATAAATTCAAATCTCTGTTAGTTATTATAATCATAATGTGTTGATGAAACTTCATCACACATATTGATAACTAAAATTGAATATTTAGTTACTTATAGAGAACGTGGTTCCTCATATAACAACTTGTAACATGTAGAAAAGCCAGTGTATTTTATATCATGTTGGTTAACAATAAAAATATTACCTGTTATTGTTTTTAAGAGGCTATAGGCTGAAAATATAAAATGTGTAAATTACAAAATTGAGATACCATTAATTAAAGAGGTTTGTTTTTATTATTTAAGTTTTACCTTTATAACAGACCACATCCTGTAAAGGAGGAACAAAATATATAGCTTATGCTTTGATGCTAAAAGCGAGTCCAGAGTACACACACTGACATAGTCATCTTGAATAAATCGACCAAATAACCCAAACTAAGACTGGTAATTTTGCTTGTAGCTACATAATGCATACAATTTTTATTTAGTAGATTATACTTCATTCACTGTCATCATTGTTTTACTTTTCTTATGATTTTCTAAGAAGATACCAGTTCACAGTGAAAGCTTAAATTTGTATTATGTAGTTTTAAGAACCAGTTCAAAGTTTTCATTGTGCAGTTTAAAGAACCAGTTCAAGTTTGTGTTGTTAAGTTTGAATAATCAATTCTAAGTAAAAAACAAAATATTTTTATTGCACAGTTTAAAAAAAAAGACAGTTCACAATGAAATGTGAAAGTTTGTGTTGTACAGTTTAAAGTGAAAACTAAAAGTTGTATTGTACAGTTTAAAGTGAAAACTAAAAGTTTGTATTGTACAGTTTAAAGTGAAAACTAAAAGTTTGTATTGTACAGTTTAAAGTGAAAACTAAAAGTTGTATTGTACAGTTTAAAGTGAAAACTAAAAGTTTGTATTGTACAGTTTAAAGTGAAAACTAAAAGTTTGTACTGTACAGTTTAAAGTGAAAACTAAAAGTTTGTATTGTACAGTTTAAAGTGAAAACTAAAAGTTTGTACTGTACAGTTTAAAGTGAAAACTAAAAGTTTGTATTGTACAGTTTAAAGTGAAAACTAAAGTTTGTATTGTACAGTTTAAAGTGAAAACTAAAAGTTGTATTGTACAGTTTAAAGTGAAAACTAAAAGTTTGTACTGTACAGTTTAAAGTGAAAACTAAAAGTTTGTATTGTACAGTTTAAAGTGAAAACTAAAAGTTTGTATTGTACAGTTTAAAGTGAAAACTAAAAGTTTGTACTGTACAGTTTAAAGTGAAAACTAAAAGTTTGTATTGTACAGTTTAAAGTGAAAACTAAAAGTTGTATTGTACAGTTTAAAGTGAAAACTAAAAGTTTGTACTGTACAGTTTAAAGTGAAAACTAAAAGTTTGTATTGTACAGTTTAAAGTGAAAACTAAAAGTTTGTATTGTACAGTTTAAAGTGAAAACTAAAGTTTGTACTGTACAGTTTAAAGTGAAAACTAAAAGTTTGTATTGTACAGTTTAAAGTGAAAACTAAAAGTTTGTACTGTACAGTTTAAAGTGAAAACTAAAAGTTTGTATTGTACAGTTTAAAGTGAAAACTAAAAGTTGTATTGTACAGTTTAAAGTGAAAACTAAAAGTTGTATTGTACAGTTTAAAGTGAAAACTAAAAGTTTGTACTGTACAGTTTAAAGTGAAAACTAAAAGTTTGTATTGTACAGTTTAAAGTGAAAACTAAAAGTTTGTACTGTACAGTTTAAAGTGAAAACTAAAAGTTTGTATTGTACAGTTTAAAGTGAAAACTAAAAGTTTGTATTGTACAGTTTAAAGTGAAAACTAAAAGTTTGTACTGTACAGTTTAAAGTGAAAACTAAAAGTTTGTATTGTACAGTTTAAAGTGAAAACTAAAAGTTTGTATTGTACAGTTTAAAGTGAAAACTAAAGTTTGTATTGTACAGTTTAAAGTGAAAACTAAAAGTTTGTACTGTACAGTTTAAAGTGAAAACTAAAAGTTTGTATTGTACAGTTTAAAGTGAAAACTAAAAGTTTGTACTGTACAGTTTAAAGTGAAAACTAAAAGTTTGTATTGTACAGTTTAAAGTGAAAACTAAAAGTTTGTATTGTACAGTTTAAAGTGAAAACTAAAAGTTTGTATTGTACAGTTTAAAGTGAAAACTAAAAGTTGTATTGTACAGTTTAAAGTGAAAACTAAAGTTTGTACTGTACAGTTTAAAGTGAAAACTAAAAGTTTGTATTGTACAGTTTAAAGTGAAAACTAAAAGTTTGTATTGTACAGTTTAAAGTGAAAACTAAAAGTTTGTATTGTACAGTTTAAAGTGAAAACTAAAAGTTTGTATTGTACAGTTTAAAGTGAAAACTAAAAGTTTGTACTGTACAGTTTAAAGTGAAAACTAAAAGTTTGTATTGTACAGTTTAAAGTGAAAACTAAAGTTTGTATTGTACAGTTTAAAGTGAAAACTAAAAGTTTGTACTGTACAGTTTAAAGTGAAAACTAAAGTTTGTATTGTACAGTTTAAAGTGAAAACTAAAAGTTTGTACTGTACAGTTTAAAGTGAAAACTAAAAGTTTGTATTGTACAGTTTAAAGTGAAAACTAAAGTTTGTATTGTACAGTTTAAAGTGAAAACTAAAGTTTGTATTGTACAGTTTAAAGTGAAAACTAAAAGTTGTATTGTACAGTTTAAAGTGAAAACTAAAAGTTTGTATTGTACAGTTTAAAGTGAAAACTAAAAGTTTGTATTGTACAGTTTAAAGTGAAAACTAAAAGTTGTATTGTACAGTTTAAAGTGAAAACTAAAAGTTGTATTGTACAGTTTAAAGTGAAAACTAAAGTTTGTATTGTACAGTTTAAAGTGAAAACTAAAAGTTTGTATTGTACAGTTTAAAGTGAAAACTAAAAGTTTGTATTATTACAGTTTAAAGTGAAAACTAAAAGTTTGTATTGTACAGTTTAAAGTGAAAACTAAAAGTTTGTATTGTACAGTTTAAAGTGAAAACTAAAAGTTTGTATTGTACAGTTTAAAGTGAAAACTAAAAGTTTGTATTGTACAGTTTAAAGTGAAAACTAAAGTTTGTATTGTACAGTTTAAAGTGAAAACTAAAAGTTGTATTGTACAGTTTAAAGTGAAAACTAAAAAACAAAGTTTGTATTGTACAGTTTAAAGTGAAAACTAAAGTTTGTACTGTACAGTTTAAAGTGAAAACTAAAAGTTTGTATTGTACAGTTTAAAGTGAAAACTAAAGTTTGTACTGTACAGTTTAAAGTGAAAACTAAAGTTTGTATTGTACAGTTTAAAGTGAAAACTAAAAGTTTGTACTGTACAGTTTAAAGTGAAAACTAAAAGTTTGTACTGTACAGTTTAAAGTGAAAACTAAAAGTTTGTATTGTACAGTTTAAAGTGAAAACTAAAAGTTTGTACTGTACAGTTTAAAGTGAAAACTAAAAGTTTGTATTGTACAGTTTAAAGTGAAAACTAAAGTTTGTATTGTACAGTTTAAAGTGAAAACTAAAGTTTGTATTGTACAGTTTAAAGTGAAAACTAAAAGTTTGTATTGTACAGTTTAAAGTGAAAACTAAAAGTTTGTACTGTACAGTTTAAAGTGAAAACTAAAAGTTTGTACTGTACAGTTTAAAGTGAAAACTAAAAGTTTGTATTGTACAGTTTAAAGAACCAGTTCAGAGTTACACACCTTAAAGTGATATACACCAGTTCAAGAGCCAGTTCAAAGTGAAAGCTGAATTTTCTCTTATTTTAGGACTCAGTAAGGAAGGCTGGTTCATTACAAAGAATTTGTTGACAGAATTAACTGTTTTAACGTTTGCTTTCTTCACCTTTGTTCCAGCGATTCAGGTATTTATACAGCTATGTATATTTATATATATTTATACAGCTATGTATATTTTTAATATATGATGTCTATTATTTTCTACTCTTTTGTCCATAAATACTAATAGTGAACTGTAAACTTTGATGATACTTAAGATAGAAACAACATAAATCTTTACAGATTTATCTTATGTTTTAAGGAATTTTGTTTTTGTTTAAAGTGGTAAACATGTACCTGTATGACTTTATCAGCTAATTTTTTTGTTTTTAAGAATTCTGTTTAAAGTGGTAAACATGTACCTGTATGACTTTATCAGCTCATTTTTTTGTTTTTAAGAATTCTGTTTAAAGTGGTAAACATGTACCTGTATGACTTTATCAGCTCATTTTTTTGTTTTTAGGAATTCTGTTTAAAGTGGTAAACATGTACCTGTATGACTTTATTAGCTTACTTTTCTTTTTAGGAATTCTGTTTGTTTGCAGTGGTAGGTGTGTTTTCTGACTTTTTTCTACAGATGGTTTTCTTTGCAACTGTGTTGTCTATTGACATTCGACGAATAGAGGTAAGAAAACCTTTTACATACTTTGATCAACAGCTAATGTTATACTTTGTGTTATATGCTTGTAACATGTATATTGAGTGAATTGTGTTCTTTAACATGTGTATACAACAAAAACTTTTACTACTGAAACAGCTTCAAGATAACTCTGATAACTTGTATTATTTGTAAAACAACATATTATATCAGAATATAATGTTTTTATTGTTGAAGTTGGCAGAACTTCATAAAGACAACATGCATCGAACAATTAATATTGGACAAGGAGATGAACCAATCACTGACAAACAAGCTCCTAGCAGGGAGGACGTCATGAAAATGTCAGGAATGTGTCGATCAAGGTATAGAAGTGAAGTGTTTATATTTAGTGTTTGTGTAGAACAAGGTATAGAAGTGAAGTGTTTATATTTAGTGTTTGTGTAGATCAAGATACAGAAGTGAAGTGTTTATATTTAGTGTTTGTGTAGATCAAGATACAGAAGTGAAGTGTTTATATTTAGTGTTTGTGTAGATCAAGATACAGAAGTGAAGTGTTTATATTTAGTGTTTGTGTAGATCAAGATACAGAAGTGAAGTGTTTATATTTAGTGTTTGTGTCGATCAAGGTACAGAAGTGAAGTGTTTATATTTAGTGTTTGTGTCGATCAAGGTACAGAAGTGAAGTGTTTATATTTAGTGTTTGTGTCGATCAAGGAATAGAAGTGAAGTGTTTATATTTAGTGTTTGTGTCGATCAAGGAATAGAAGTGAAATGTTTATATTTAGTGCTTGTGTCGATCAAGGTATAGAAGTGAAGTGTTTATATTTAGTGCTTGTGTCGATCAAGGTACAGAAGTGAAGTGTTTATATTTAGTGCTTGTGTCGATCAAGATACATAATTGAAGTGTTTATATTTAGTGTTTGTGTCGATCAAGGTATAGAAGTGAAGTGTTTATATTTAGTGCTTGTGTTGATCAAGGTACAGAAGTGAAGTGTTTATATTTAGTGTTTGTGTAGATCAAGGTATAGAAGTGAAGTGTTTATATTTAGTGTTTGTGTAGATCAAGGTATAGAAGTGAAGTGTTTATATTTAGTGTTTGTGTAGATCAAGGTATAGAAGTGAAGTGTTTATATTTAGTGTTTGTGTCGATCAAGGTATAGAAGTGAAGTGTTTATATTTAGTGTTTGTGTCGATCAAGGTATAGAAGTGAAGTGTTTATATTTAGTGTTTGTATAGATCAAGGTATAGAAGTGAAGTATTTATATTTAGTGTTTGTGTAGATCAAGGTATAGAGGTGAAGTGTTTATATTTAGTGTTTGTGTCGATCAAGGTATAGAGGTGAAGTGTTTATATTTAGTGTTTGTGTAGATCAAGGTATAGAAGTGAAGTGTTTATATTTAGTGTTTGTGTCGATCAAGGTATAGAGGTGAAGTGTTTATATTTAGTGTTTGTGTCGATCAAGGTATAGAAGTGAAGTGTTTATATTTAGTGTTTGTGTAGATCAAGGTATAGAGGTGAAGTGTTTATATTTAGTGTTTGTGTCGATCAAGGTATAGAAGTGAAGTGTTTATATTTAGTGTTTGTGTAGATCAAGGTATAGAGGTGAAGTGTTTATATTTAGTGTTTGTGTAGATCAAGGTATAGAAGTGAAGTATTTATATTTAGTGTTTGTGTAGATCAAGGTATAGAGGTGAAGTGTTTATATTTAGTGTTTGTGTCGATCAAGGTATAGAAGTGAAGTGTTTATATTTAGTGTTTGTGTAGATCAAGGTATAGAAGTGAAGTATTTATATTTAGTGTTTGTGTAGATCAAGGTATAGAGGTGAAGTGTTTATATTTAGTGTTTGTGTAGATCAAGGTTTAGAAGTGAAGTATTTATATTTAGTGTTTGTGTAGATCAAGGTATAGAGGTGAAGTGTTTATATTTAGTGTTTATGCCGATCAAGGTATAGAAGTGAAGTGTTTATATTTAGTGTTTGTGCCGATCAAGGTATAGAAGTGAAGTGTTTATATTTAGTGTTTGAAGAATGACAGAAAAACGTAACCCAGTGCATGTTTTGTTAATTCTTATTTCAAGGTATCTTAGTGCTCTGTAGTTAGAATAATTTGGTGATTTTGAAATCACAACTTATGTTCACTTGTTACTGAGTAGTGAAACATAGTTTCTTTTGCCATCTTAGTTTTAAAGCACAAGAAAAATATTTTTACTAATCTTGAAGTGTTACGTTTAAAAACATACAGAATTGTTTGTTTGAAAATAAATCTTAAATTAATTCTGTGCTTTGACACTTTGGTTTACTGACACTTTTACCAACATAACACTGGTATAATAATAACAACAACAAAAAAAGATATCTTCGTTAAAATTACTAGCATGATAAAATAAGTTTCCTACAATTGATGACACTTAGGTTTTTTCAGTAGTTCTTTTATTTTGACCAAGTAACCACATTGTAATGTCAAAAAGAAGCTATTCTACTAAGTTAAATTAATCCTCTTTGGCTTCTGTATTTCTCCTGATAGGCTGAGGACCCCTGTTGTTCCATACAATACGAGCCAGTATCGAAGTGTCATTGCTCCTCCAACTGCTCCCATTTTAGTTAAACTTCCTAAGAGACTCAGATTCATTTATTTTTGGGCACGCACTCGGATGGTGCAGAGGGGTTTGATGGTAAGTGTAACTTTTATTATGGTTAGTGATTCATAATTGACTTGCATAGGGTTGAACACTATCATTAGTATGTATGTGTCACTTGTAAAGTTACCATCACTGATAGGTGTGTATATCACATGTAAAGTTACCATCATTGATACGTGTGTGTATATCACATGTAAAGTAACCATCACTGACAGGTGTGTATATCACATGTAAAGTTACCATCATTGATATGTGTGTGTATATCACATGTAAAGTTACCATCATTGATACGTGTGTGTATATCACATGTAAAGTTACCATCATTGATACGGGTGTGTATATCACATGTAAAGTTACCATCATTGATACGTGTGTGTATATCACATGTAAAGTTACCCTCACTGATAGGTGTGTATATCACATGTAAAGTTACCATCATTGATACGTGTGTGTATATCACATGTAAAGTTACCAGCATTGATACGTATGTCTATATCACATGTAAAGTTACCATCATTGATCATGTATGTCTATATCACATGTAAAGTTACCATCATTGATACGTATGTCTATATCACATGTAAAGTTACCATCATTGATATGTGTGTGTATATCACATGTAAAGTTACCATCACTGATAGGTGTGTATATCACATGTAAAGTTACCATCATTGATACGTATGTCTATATCACATGTAAAGTTACCATCACTGATAGGTGTGTATATCACATGTAAAGCTACCATCATTGATACGTATGTCTATATCACATGTAAAGTTACCATCATTGCTACTTGTGTATATCACATGTAAAGTTACCATCATTGATAGGTATGTCTATATCACATGTAAAGTTACCATCATTGATACGTATGTCTATATCACATGTAAAGTTACCATCATTGATACGTATGTCTATATCACATGTAAAGTTACCATCATTGATACGTATGTCTATATCACATGTAAAGTTACCATCATTGTTACGTCTGTCTATATCACATGTAAAGTTACCATCATTGATACGTTTGTCTATATCACATGTAAAGTTACCATCATTGATACGTCTGTCTATATCACATGTAAAGTTATCATCATTGATACTTGTGTGTATATCACATGTAAAGTTACCATCATTGATACGTGTGTCTATATCACATGTAAAGTTACTTTCTTTAGCCAGTTGATAATTACCAGATTAGTTTTGTACTTCAAAGATTCCAAGTTTAAGTCACCTTGTGATATAAACTAGTTTCTGTATTTTCTATAGTTTGGGAAGATTATTTTTACCAAAAGTCTATTTTTTTGTCTGTTCTCCCTCTTACGTGAGGTGTTGTCCGTAGAGATCTATTGAGGTATTTTATAGTTGAATTGTATGGAAAAGTCTTTAAGACAATACAGTGTTATTATTAAAAATTAAGAAAATATTTTGCAAGTTAAATTAATGGATATATATATTTTTTTAACATTTTAAACTTAGCACCCACTTAGCACATACTGTCTTTATGAAAGGAATTCTAAAGCAATACAGAAAGAAGTCTTTGTGGAGTTATTTTCAGAAGTAGAAAGATTATTTCATTGTTTTTCATGGCATGTATTGCCATTTCATGTTGATATAATAATGGACTGTGTTTCAGGTTTGTCTGGTGGTATGGATTTTTCTTGTGTTGTATAAACTTGGAATTATGGACCACCTGACAAGCAACACTACAAGTTTAACACCAGTCATTACTGAACAAGGTAAGTTTTGCTTTCCTTATCTGTTATGTACAGAGTTCTGGTTTTGTTTTATTAACATTTTTTAGTGTTTCTTTTTCCATAATCTTCTAAAAGTAATTTACAAATAATAATTATCACCATGAGTTCTTTAAAATTCTTCACTTTTTCTAACATTCAGAGATAGTAAATAATTCCAAACTGACAAAAAAAGCAATCATTGAGAGCTTTTGGTTATGTAAAAACCATGAACAATTAATTATGACACATTACACAGGGAAAGTAGTTTACTTTGTACGTGAACAAGAGAACTTGGTGGTTCATAAGTCGTATTTCCCAAATCAACATTTTATAGGGAGTAAATAAATAACACCAACTGTTATGAACAAGAAAATGATAAAACAGTATTCTAGGTGAGTGATGCCGGGTGTCACGATCAAGATAAAACAGTATTCTAGGTGAGTGATGCCAGGTGTCACGATCAAGATATAACAGTATTCTAGGTGAGTGATGCCGGGTGTCACGATCCAGATAAAACAGTATTCTAGGTGAGTGATATTGAGTGTCACGATCCAGATGAAACAGTATTCTAGGTGAGTGATGCCGGGTGTCACGATCCAGATAAAACAGTATTCTAGGTGAGTGATATTGAGTGTCACGATCCAGATGGAACAGTATTTTAGGTGAGTGATGCCGGGTGTCACGATCCAGATAAAACAGTATTCTAGGTGAGTGATATTGAGTGTCACGATCCAGATGAAACAGTATTCTAGGTGAGTGATACTGGGTGTCATGATCCAGGTAAAACAGTATTCTAGGTTAGTGATACTGAGTGTCATGATCCAGATAAAACAGTATTCTAGGTGAGTGATATTGAGTGTTAGGATCCAGATAAAACAGTATTCTAGGTGAGTGATACTGGGTGTCATGATCCAGGTAAAACAGTATTGAAGGTGAGTTATACTGAGTGTCATGATCCACATAAACCAGTATTTTAGGTGAGTGATTTTGAGTATCATGATCCAGATAAAACAGTATTCTAGGTGAGTGATACTGGGTGTCATTATCCATATAAAACAGTATTCTAGGTGAGTGATACTGGGTGTCATGATCCAGATTAAACAGTATTCTTGGTGAGTGATACTGGGTGTCATGATTCAGATAAAACAGTATTCAAGGTGAGTTATACTGAGTGTCATGATCCACATAAACCAGTATTTTAGGTGAGTGATACTGAGTGTCATGATCCAGATAAAATAGTATTCTAGGTGAGTTATACTGAGTGTCATAGTCCACATAAACCAGTAGTTTAGGTGAGTGATACTGGGTGTCACGATCCAGTTAAAACAGTATTATATGTGAGTGATACTGGGTGTCACGATCCAGTTAAAACAGTATTATATGTGAGTGATACTGGGTGTCATGATCCACATAAAACAGTGTTCTAGGTGAGTGATACTGAGTGTCATGATCCACACAAAACAGTATTCTAGGTGAGTGATACTGAGTGTTATGATCCAGATAAAACAAACTCAGTTTTCACATGAATAATACTGACTTTTATAGTCTCAGAAAAATTGAAGTGTTCCACATGAATAACACTAATTGTCATGATTTGTAAGAATTAAAATATTCTAATGTCAATAACACTGAGTGTTTTAACAAAGTTGAAACCAAAACACTACTGTCATGTGATTAACAGTAACTGTCATGATCTTGAACATGTTAAACATTTTCAATGTTTTTTTTTTTTGTTTGCTGTTTCATGATGCAATTTAAGAATACAAATGATTTCTAAACATTGTTAGATATCTCTTGTAGTTTGAGGTCATTAAGTTATGAATAAAAATAGTTTATTTATTAATGTTTATCTTTAAGATATATATTAAAAATGTTCATTTAATAAAATATTTGTTTTTTTATATTGTTTTTATACCTAAGTTTTGGTACTGACTAACATCCATATTGACAATGATATTTTGACAAATAATGACAAAATAAAATATTAAACATTCCTTGTTATACATTTGCACTAGAAGTGTAAACAGATCTAGATACTGTGATAGATTATTCATAACACTAGAAGTAAAGTGGAAGTTATTTTTGATGATGAGAAACCCTCTTGAAATAAAAATATATCTCAGAACAGCTTGTATGGATATTAACACTTTACTGAAAGGGAGAGAACAGCTTTTCGATCTTCCTAGTGAAGATGACCTAGGAAGGTCAAAACATTGTCCAGGTGTTAGACCTGTTATTGATGTATAATTTATGTTTGATATGTGAATAAACTTATTAAAATCATCAACTGGAAGTGTTTTTATTGAAATAAGTAATTTTTCAAAAGCTTGTGAAGTGCTGTAAACAAATCTGAAAGAAGTTATTGTAGTTATGTTAATGCCTAATAATTATAAATCTTTTTTCCTCTCTCGTTTGTTATTTTGTGGTCAGATGTCAGGAATGAACTTTTTTTTTATTTTTTAGTTGTTCGTCCTATTCTTTTAACACTGGGCATGGTGAACCATACAGTGTTACCTGTGGATAAAAAACATCTGGACTCCTCAGAACATCTCACTAGTGATGGAAGTCAAGGTAGCAGTGGAGGTTTTGGGGCAGACTTCAAACTCTTTCATCATAATCCAGAACTGTGGCGATCACTTCCTCCTCAACATTGGTCAACTCTGTTTGGATACTATAACATTTCACTTTCTGGAAGGTAATTATGCATGACACAAACTTTGAAGTAATCTATTTCATAAAATTTTAATTTGAAAAGTTGTAGGATAGCTTTTATTTGCAAGTTAACAGTAATATGTTGCTTGGAAGTTTTAATACAGAGTATCAAGTGTGTTATATTAAAGCAAATGTGAAGTCTGCAAGTCACATGACAATCACAATTGGTGGAATGAAATATATGAGAACTAAATTACAACATTATTAAGTGGTGTGATGCACAAAACATCAATTGCTTTGAGGTAGGGTATGTAACATAGTAGGAGGAGTGGGGCATTTTAGAAATGACAAACATATAACATCAGCTTTTTTATGTTAAAACTATACTGCAGGACTATTTTCAAGATGTATAATCATCAGATAGCCCATATCATCACCACAGTCATCAGGACGTTGGTAGGCTCTAAAATTGTTTTGGACACGGCACTGAACCTATTCTCACAAGAATAGCTTTTCTTCTTTTGCGCTGTCCTCTATTTGCAAACTTGTTTAAATGCATGCCAAAAGCATTCAACCTTTTTTCTTTTGGAATCCATAGTTCCAACTTGTCTCTCATGTAAATTGCTATGGGTCACTTCTTCAGCAATAGGAGAGCACTGCTGTCATGTAATGAATATGACTTCCCTATGTGCCAACATTGTTGAACAGTCACTTCTCGCTTGGAAGTATCGGGATTTTTTGCCCTTTGTTTGTAAGAGATGAATCACTATATGGAATGCAAATTGTCTCTTGTCCATGTCCTAATTCTTTCTGTGCTTTTGAACCTTTTACAGGCGCATTGTGACTATAATTTTCACCTCATCCCCTCAAAGTTAGTGATGTCTTCCCACACCTTCACAAGTATTCTCTTCAGCTCTCATGAGTTTTCTTGGAGCTTTTATCTTTGGTATAGGTTATTTTATTTATTGCTGTTGTTCCTTTGTTTCTCCACTCCCTTTCTTCAGGTTTACACAGTGTTTTTGCCATCCCATTTGGTGAAGACATTGATTTGCCTGTTTCCTTTGGACTTCAGGTCAATCAACTATTGTGACATTTTGGGCAGGCTTTCACATACCAGACCACCAGTTGTGGGTTCAGTATACCTATTTTGAGGGATGGGTTTCAAAAATTTTCTGTTCATTCTATTTCTACACCATGTTTCAGTACTTGCCTTCCTCTTTCTGTTGTTTTTTTTGTGTGTGAATCCTTTGGGGATTCTTGGGGCATTTCTCCTTTTTCCCTTCCACTGTTGGCCTTGTCTTTTGCTATGGCCTTCCACACATGGTTTACTCTTTTTTTTTTAGGATTTTATGGGCTGTGATGCTATATTCTTACAGATTCATTACTGGTTCCATGTATATGGGTCATTTTAAGGCATTTTAAGTTTGAAGTGATTGCTGTGTCCTTGTTGTTGTGGGTAGTTTCTGTCTAACAGAGCTCTGCCTTTCCTTCTGAGAGACCCAGTGTTCTCCAGATGTGGCTTCTGGTTCTGTTTCTGTTTCCTTACCTTGCAATTTTAGGCCCTGTCTGACATGGTTTTTCATGGTACTGTTCTCCATATTTTGCAGCAATACATGGCATTTGCTTTCTCCTTCTTGGGATTTCTAGTCATGCCAATGTCTAACTGAGGCAGTCCTTGTTTTTCTACCCCAGTAGGTTTAGTACCTACTCCACATGTGTTTTACTGTTGCTGGTTTGCTTGTCGTGGAACAGTATACCTTTTAGTCTTGGTTCTGTGTTGTTTTATGCAAGTCTTTCCCCTTCATATTCATACCCTGGAGAATGCACTTTGTTAATCTTTATTGGCATTGGAAAAGATCTATAGATTGTCTGGAGTACCACTTCCTCATCTGTAACCTGAGTTACATCTGTTTATGGATTCTTCCCTTCAGAGCTGGGATGCATGGGTCAATCATTTAAGGGTTTGGGGTCATTGGTCTGTGGAGATTTCACATTGATGTTTTTAAACTCCTGGCTGTACATTTCACTTTGGATCAGCAGGTTATAATATATTCTAACATTTCTGACAGATGTTTTCTGTTGATTACCTATGGGGCACAAAATCCCATTACCTGTGTTTCTTCACTAAAAATCGTCTTTCTTGGATTTACATACATCAAAATCTTTTGATGCCATATTGTGTCAAGGGTTCTTTCTCTGTCTTGGTCAATCATCTTTTCTGTCTGGACCTTGTTTATCCTAGGAGTGGACCCTGCATTGTGCCATTTCTCAGTGTCTTCATCAGGGTATGTCCCCTCAGTTGCTCTGTCTTCATCTGGGTATGTCCCGAACTGATGGTTTTGTCACAGCCCTCAATCACAGTTACTTTGGTTATAGTCCACAGTTCTCCATTCTCTAGCTTTGGTTGTTGATGCATTGAGCCATGATTGGTTTCATCTCTTCCTTTGTATTTACCCTCCGATCCATTTACTTCTTCACGTGGCTTTCTTTATCCATGTTATACCATGCATGGTCATTCTGGTTGCTCCTTCCTGGCACTGTAGGTTGCCCTTTCTTTTCAGTTCTTGTCAGTCCTGATGTGTTGTATCAACCCAGTAACAGGTGCTCCATCTTGTAGTGACCATCCTGCATCCTTCCACCTAGATTTTCAAAGGTCTTTGGTTAGATTTTCCAGTTTCTCTCAAAGAGTAGCTTCACATTTAGCCTGTTCCATTCTTCCTTCCTTGGCCATTTATCTATGCAAGTGGTGCATTTGTTGCTCCAGTGTATTGACTTGGGGTTTCTTAGCTTCTTACCCAGTGGTGAGCTGTATCACTCCATTTTGAATGTTGGGTGACATTGTCATGTTTTCCATTTTTACAATTATTGTATGGTCCTTGCTTGCTCTGTCTTTTCTGTGTTGATCCATTCCTTCCAGCTCCATCAACCATTGAATTGTCTGTTGTTTCTGTGTTGATCCATTCCTTCCAGCTCCATCAACCATTGAAGTGTTTGTTGTTTCTGTGTTGATCCATTCCTTCCAGCTCCATCATCCACTGAAGTGTCTGTTGTTTCTGTGTTGATCGGTTCCTTCCAGCTCCATCAACCATTGAAGTGTTTGTTGTTTCTGTGTTGATCCATTCCTTCCAGCTCCATCATCCACTGAAGTGTCTGTTGTTTCTGTGTTGATCGATTCCTTCCACCTCCATCAACCATTGAAGTGTCTGTTGTTTCTGTGTTGATCAATTCCTTCCAGCTCCATCAACCACTGAAGTGTCTGTTGTTTCTGGTCTTGAACATTATTTTAGTCCTTCCTGATATTTGTTACACACTGTATCTAACTTTATGCTGTTTGATCACTGGTTTTAGTAATCTTCTACTGTGTGTGTACATACATTGTGATATACCAGATATCTGTTACACACTCTATCTAACTTTATGCTGTTTGATCACTGGTTTATAGTAATCTTCTACTGTGTGTGTACATACATTGTGATATACCAGATATCTGTTACACACTATATCTAACTTTATGCTGTCTGATCACTGGTTTTTAGTAATCTTCTACTGTGTGTGTACATACATTGTGATATACCAGATATCTGTTACACACAGTATCTAACTTCATGCTGTCTGATCACTGGTTTATAGTAATCTTCTCCTGTGTGTGTACATACATTGTGATATACCAGATATCTGTTACACACTGTATCTAACTTTATGCTGTCTGATCACTGGTTTTTAGTAATCTTCTACTGTGTGTGTACATACATTGTGATATACCAGATATCTGTTACACCCTGTATCTAACTTTATGCTGTCTGATCACTGGTTTTTAGTAATCTTCTACTGTGTGTGTACATACATTGTGATATACCAGATATCTGTTACACACTGCATCTGACTTCATGCTTTCTGGCCATTGGTTTTGAAGGTGTGTTAAAATGAAAATATCTCAGAAATTTTTGAAACTTGTAAAATTCTTTAGCATCTAAATAAATCTCTAGAAATATTTAAAATTAATATTTTCAATGTAAACTAAAACTGTTTGTACATTACATCCTTTTGTTCCTAGCCTTATTTGTAAACTTTTGGTGATAATATTAAACCTATTTATGAATGTTAAACCTAGTCATAACAGTGTTAAACGTAGTCAAGAGAATAAAAAAACTATTCATGACACCCTTCTTTTTATCAGGTATCTCAGTGTGGTGCCCCCTATACATTTGGCTATTCCTATTAGTCCCAGTATAGCTCGGGAACTGCGGCATCCTACCGAGTCTGAAATTGGGCTGAGAGCAGCCCTGCAGTTTATACCTGGAATGGATCAGGTTGATCAGGGTAAGTTTACTGATATGAACAAGGTTGTTAGTTGATGTTAAAACTGTAAAGTTTCATAGTGTTTATACAACTTTCCATCATTAAATTATTTCTTTTCAGTTGGACAACATAGAAAATATGAAATGTTAAATGAATGATAACCATTTAAGTTGTTAAGTACACAAATGGAACTTTATAATCACAATGTGGAACATGTTAAATCTACTCTGTAGTGTGTACTTACCTTGAATCTGGGCCCAGCATGGCCAGATGGTTAAGGCACTCGACTTGTAATCTGAGGGTTGTGGGTTATAATTCCTGTCACACCAAACATGCTCGCCCTTTCAGCTGTGGGAACATTATAAATGATGGTCAATCCCATTGTTTGTTGTAAAAGAGTATCCCAAGAGCTAGCAGTGGGTGGTGATAACTAGCTGCCTTCTCTTTAGTTTTACACTGCTAAATTAGGGATGGCATGTGCAGATCTCTCTTGTAGCTTTGTGAAAAATCCAAAGCAAACCAAACCCTTAAATTGGAACTGGAAATTTATTATAGACCAACATCTTTGTCCAGAATGAGATAACATACTATTAAAATAGTATGTTACATGACAGGTCATCAGGTTATATCCTTTTGTACAAAACATTATCACCCATTGATTTTCTCTATTTGTGATATTTTAGAAAGTGTATTATATCCCTTTTTACCATGACTATATGTAACATTGATATATACTTAATTATTGATTCTATACATTTGTAAGATATTAGAAAGTGTATTTTATATCTTTTTCCAGTGACATTAGAGTATATTCTTGTACAATATTTCTATATTTTGTGTAACACGAAACGATAATAGAATATAAATATTGAACTGTATAGAATAACTGTAACTGTATTATAATGATACAAGTAATGCTGAAAATTGTGTGTATTTGTTTAAACACTGCATTGGTGTAATAGTTTTATATGAGACAAATTATTTCAGAAGTCGAGGATGGACCTGTGTCTGATGTTCCATACCCATCTTCTCCAACAGAAGTTGCATTTGCTCTGGCACTGTCAGTTCCAAGTATTTTATTTATTATCTATATTTTAATTGTCCTTTACCGGTGCATGTGTTCACGTAACTATGCTGAATGGCGTAGCTCTTGGTCAAAACGTCGCAACAAGAGTGAAGATAAAGTTTATTCAGAAGTGGATCCTGATTCCTATCTCATTATGGAAACATTGCCTCTGAAACTGGAGGGACACAAAGAGGTGAGAACAATAAAAATAACACAGAAGTAAGTATAATGGAAATACTATTGTGCAATATTTGGTTTAAAAGCTTGTATGTGTTTCTTATAGTAATAAAACTTTAGGTAAATATTTAAGTCATTTTATTAAAACATTTCTTTAGCATATAGTATCCTAATCATGTATGAAAGTACACTGATATTGATTGTGCTAGCAAAGTGTTTGTGTGTGAAATTATGTAAGCATTGTGTAAGAATGTATGCTATTGTTGATAATAACAAATTGTGTGTGAAATTATGCTATTGTTGATAGTAACAAAGTGTGTGTGAAAGTATGCTGTTGTTGATAGTAACAAAGTGTGTGTGAAAGTATGCTGTTGTTGATAGTGGCAAGGTGTGTGTGAATGTATGCTGTTGTTGATAGTGGCAAGGTGTGTGTGAATGTATGCTATTGTTGATAGTGGCAAGGTGTGTGTGAAGGTATGCTATTGTTGATAGTGGCAAGGTGTGTGTGAAGGTATGCTATTGTTGATAGTGGCAAGGTGTGTGTGAACGTATGCTATTGTTGATAGTGGCAAGGTGTGTGTGAACGTATGCTATTGTTGATAGTGGCAAGGTGTGTGTGAAAGTATGCTACTGTTGATAGTGGTAAGGTGTGTGTGAAAGTATGCTACTGTTGATAGTGGCAAGGTGTGTGTGAACGTATGCTACTGTTGATAGTGGCAAAGTGTGCGTGGAAAGTAAGCTACTGTTGATAGTGGCAAAGTGTGTCGTAGAGTAGCGTGCTACTGTTGATAGCGGCAAGGTGTGTGTGAAGCGTATGCCACTGTTGATAGTGGCAAAGTGTGTGTGAAAGTATGCTACTGTTGATAGTGGCAAGGTGTGTGCGTGAACGTATGCTACTGTTGATAGTGGCAAGGTGTGTGTGAACGATGCCTACTGTTGATAGTGGCAAGGCGTGCGTGAGCGATATGCTATTGTTGATAGTGGCAAGGTGTGTGTGAGCGTTATGCTACTGTTGATAGTGGCAAGGTGTGCGTGAGCATTACGCCATTGTTGATAGTGGCAAGTGTGTGTGAAAGCACGCCACTGTTGATAGTGGCAAGGGTGTGTGTGAAAGTATGCTACTGTTGATAGTGGCAAGGTGTGTGTGAAAGTATGCTACTGTTGATAGTGGCAAGGTGTGTGTGAACGTATGCTATTGTTGATAGTGGCAAGGTGTGTGTGAACGTATGCTATTGTTGATAGTGGCAAGGTGTGTGTGAACGTATGCTATTGTTGATAGTGGCAAGGTGTGTGTGAAAGTATGCTACTGTTGATAGTGGCAAGGTGTGTGTGAAAGTATGCTACTGTTGATAGTGGCAAGGTGTGTGGGAACGTATGCTACTGTTGATAGTGGCAAAGTGTGTGTGAAAGTATGCTACTGTTGATAGTGGCAAGGTGTGTGTGAAAGTATGCTACTGTTGATAGTAACAAGGTGTGTGTGAAAGTATGCTACTGTTGATAGTAACAAGGTGTGTGTGAAAGTATGCTACTGTTGATAGTAACAAGGTGTGTGTGAAAGTATGCTACTGTTGATAGTGGTAAGGTGTGTGTGAACGTATGCTACTGTTGATAGTGGCAAGGTGTGTGTGAAAGTATGCTACTGTTGATAGTAACAAGGTGTGTGTGAAAGTATGCTACTGTTGATAGTGGTAAGGTGTGTGTGAAAGTATGCTACTGTTGATAGTAACAAGGTGTGTGTGAAAGTATGCTACTGTTGATAGTGGCAAGGTGTGTGTGTGAACGTATGCTACTGTTGATAGTGGCAAAGTGTGTGTGAAAGTATGCTACTGTTGATAGTGGTAAGGTGTGTGTGAAAGTATGCTACTGTTGATAGTAACAAGGTGTGTGTGAAAGTATGCTACTGTTGATAGTAACAAGGTGTGTGTGAAAGTATGCTACTGTTGATAGTGGTAAGGTGTGTGTGAAAGTATGCTACTGTTGATAGTGGCAAGGTGTGTGTGAAAGTATGCTACTGTTGATAGTGGCAAGGTGTGTGTGAGCGATATACTACTGTTGATAGTGGCAAGGTGTGTGTGAAAGTATGCTACTGTTGATAGTGGCAAAGTGTGTGTGAAAGTATGCTACTGTTGATAGTGGCAAGGTGTGTGTGAAAGTATGCTACTGTTGATAGTGGCAAGGTGTGTGTGAAAGTATGCTACTGTTGATAGTGGCAAGGTGTGTGTGAAAGTATGCTACTGTTGATAGTGGTAAGGTGTGTGTGAAAGTATGGTACTGTTGATAGTGGTAAGGTGTGTGTGAATGTATGCTACTGTTGATAGTGGCAAGGTGTGTGTGAACGTATGCTATTGTTGATAGTGGCAAGGTGTGTGTGAACGTATGCTATTGTTGATAGTGGCAAGGTGTGTGTGAAAGCATGCTACTGTTGTTAGTGGCAAGGTGTGTGTGAAAGCATGCTACTGTTGATAGTGGCAAGGTGTGTGGGAAAGTAAGCTATTGTTGATAGTAGTAAAGTGCGTACAAAGTAGGTTATGGGATGAACAGTAGCGTAAACCATTACCACTATGTTATCACCTGTAAGTATAAGTTATGGTGTGAACAGTAGTGTAAATCATTACCACTATGTTATCACCTCTAAGTATAAGTTATGGTGTGAACAGTAGTGTAAATCATTACCACTATGTTATCACCTGTAAGTATAAGTTATGGTGTGAACAGTAGTGTAAATCATTACCACTATGTTATCACCTGTAAGTATAAGTTATGGTGTGAACAGTAGTGTAAATCATTACCACTATGTTATCACCTGTAAGTATAAGTTATGGTGTGAACAGTAGTGTAAATCATTACCACTATGTTATCACCTGTAAGTATAGATTATGGGATGAACAGTAGTGTAAATCATTACAACTGTATTATCTCCAGTAAGTATTAGTTATGAGACGAACAGTCATGTTAATCGTTATAAAGAAAACTCTACAAAAACTTACAGTATTTGATAGCAACTTAATATGTAAAAACAATGTGAACTTAAACAGGTTTGAAATTAATTCAGAGCAAAAACATGAGAAAAGTGCAGCAGTTTTATTGTCCAACTTCCTTTACAATATTAAGTTAAAAGACAAGGAATGGAAGTTCTGTCAGTTTGTGACTCCTTGTACAGTTTGAAAGATAAGAATTTTTATACTCTGGTGGTTAATTCAGTTAGCAACCTTAAGAGTGAAGCTTGTTTGTTGTAGGTGATTCAAACCTGTATATTACAGATTGTGAGTCAAGTTCTGTAATCACTAGATTATGCTAGGCCTAATATAATGGTGAATATCTAAAAGAAGACTTGTGATGCCAAAAAACCCACTTCAAGTAAAAATATATATATGTAAACAAAGAAAACAACGTTCTGTTAAACATATGTAAACAAAGAAAACAACGTTCTGTTAAACATATGTAAACAAAGAAAACAACATTCTGTTAGATAAATGTAAACAAAGAAAACAGCGTTTTGTTAAATGTATGAAAACAGAAAACATGTTAAAGATTTGTAAACAACCTTCTGTTATATATGTGTAAACAAAGCAGCGTTCTGTTAAATATATGTAAACAAAGAAAATAACATTCTGTTAAATGTATGAAAACAAAGAAAACAACTTTCTGTTAAATGTATGTAAACAAAGAAAACGTTCTGTTAAATATATGTAAACAACTTTCTGTTAAATGTATGTAAACAAAGAAAACGTTCTGTTAAATATATGTAAACAACATTCTGTTAAATGTATGTGAAAAAAATCATGAAATACATACGGACAGTAAAGAACATTCCATCAAAACATGGAAACATAAAGAACATTCCATAAAATACAGGGAAACATAAAGAATATTCCATTAAATACAGGGAAACATAAAGAACATCCCACTGAATACATGTTACTGCTGTATGCTTTTATTGTGCGTCTTTTTGACCAACTTCATGTGTCTTTGATTGTACGTTATTCATTAGATACAGTACGTTCTTTGAAGTTTATTTTTTGTTCCAGTGTTGAAGGAAATCTTACTGGTAAAATATAACTGAACATTGAAAATTGTTCTGTGTAAAATCAGACATCAAACATAGGTTTACTTGTTGTTGTTGCATGTATTTCCATGATTCATCCACAGTGATGCTATTCTTAAGGTTCTTGTTGTTGTTACATGTATTTCCATGGTTCATCCACAGTGATGCTATTCTTCAGGTTCTTGTTGTTGTTACATGTATTTCCATGGTTCATCCACAGTGATGCTATTCTTCAGGATCTTGTTGTTGTTGTATGTATTTCCATGGTTCATCCACAGTGATGCTATTCTTCAGGATCTTGTTGTTGTTGCATGTATTTCCATGGTTCATCCACAGTGATGCTGTTCTTCAGGTTTTTGTGATCAGATTTACTGACATATTGAAAAAGAAAACTTTCTCTGAACATCATTAATGTTTTATATTTCAGGAAATTGAGTATATCTTAACAGAAGAAAAGACAATAATCAGTACCTGTTTGGCTGGTGACATAAGAGTCTGGGACGCATTGTCAGGAGAATGTTTGACAACAATCATTAGGTCCAGGTAATATGTTTTATAGTAAATATTGACAACAGTCATCCAGTCCAGGTAGTATTATGTTCCATAGTAAATATTGACAACTCTCATCAGAACCAGGTATTATGTTTTATAGTAAATGTTTGACAACAGTCATCCATTTCATATAGTATGTTTTATAGTAAATGTTTGACAATAGTCATCAGGTCCAGGTTGTGTTATGTTTTATAGTAAATGTTTGATAACAATCGTCAGGTCCAGGTAGTATTATGTTTTATAGTAAATGTTTGATAACAATTGTCAGGTCCAGGTAGTATTATGTTTTATAGTAAATGTTTGATAACAATTGTCAGGTCCAGGTAGTATTATGTTTTATATTAAATGTTTGATAACAATCGTCAGGTCCAGGTAGTATTATGTTTTATAGTAAATGTTTGATAACGATCATCAGGTCCAGGTAGTATTATGTTTTATAGTAAATGTTTGATAACAATCATCAGGTCCAGGTAGTATTATGTTTGATAACAATTGTCAGGTCCAGCTAGTATTATGTTTTATAGTAAATGTTTGACAACAATCATCAGGTCCAGCTAGTATTATGTTTTATATTAAATGTTTGATAACAATCGTCAGGTCCAGGTAGTATTATGTTTTATAGTAAATGTTTGATAACGATCATCAGGTCCAGGTAGTATTATGTTTGATAACAATTGTCAGGTCCAGGTAGTATTATGTTTTATAGTAAATGTTTGATAACAATCATCAGGTCCAGGTAGTATTATGTTTGATAACAATTGTCAGGTCCAGCTAGTATTATGTTTTATAGTAAATGTTTGATAACAATCGTCAGGTCCAGGTAGTATTATGTTTGATAACGATCATCAGGTCCAGGTAGTATTATGTTTTACAGTAAATGTTTGATAACAATCATCAGGTCCAGGTAGTATTATGTTTGATAACAATTGTCAGGTCCAGCTAGTATTATGTTTTCTAGTAAATGTTTGACAACAATCATCAGGTCTAGGTAGTATTATGTTTTATAGTAAATGTTTGATAACAATTGTCAGGTCCAGCTAGTATTATGTTTTATAGTAAATGTTTGATAACAATCGTCAGGTCCAGGTAGTATTATGTTTTATAGTAAATGTTTGATAACAATCATCAGGTCCAGGTAGTATTATGTTTTATAGTAAATGTTTGATAACAATTGTCAGGTCCAGGTAGTATTATGTTTCATAGTAAATGTTTGTTAACAATCGTCAGGTCCAGGTAGTATTATGTTTTATAGTAAATGTCTGATAACAATCATCAGGTCCAGGTAGTATTATGTTTTATAGTAAATGTTTGATAACAATTGTCAGGTCCAGCTAGTATTATGTTTTATAGTAAATGTTTGATAACAATCATCAGGTCCAGGTAGTATTATGTTTTATAGTAAATGTTTGATAACAATTGTCAGGTACAGCTAGTATTATGTTTTATAGTAAATGTTTGATAACAATCGTCAGGTCCAGGTAGTATTATGTTTCATAGTAAATGTTTGATAACAATTGTCAGGTCCAGGTAGTATTATGTTTTATAGTAAATGTCTGATAACAATCATCAGGTCCAGGTAGTATTATGTTTTATAGTAAATGTTTGATAACAATTGTCAGGTCCAGCTAGTATTATGTTTTATAGTAAATGTTTGACAACAATCATCAGGTCCAGCTAGTATTATGTTTTATAGTAAATGTTTGATAACAATCATCAGGTCCAGGTAGTATTATGTTTTATAGTAAATATGTGACAACAATTCTCAGGCCCAAGTAATATGTTTTATAATAATAATTTGGTATTTCGACATCCACTGAAAATAGGAATTTGC
Source organism: Tachypleus tridentatus (assembly GCF_004210375.1). Lineage (NCBI taxonomy): Eukaryota > Metazoa > Arthropoda > Merostomata > Xiphosura > Limulidae > Tachypleus > Tachypleus tridentatus. The sequence continues at coordinate 129,623,469 of NC_134836.1, read as the reverse complement.
TTTGTTGCACTTTAAGTCAAATTACTTTCTAGATTCTGAAGACTAAACTTTTGTAGCTGTTGTTGATGTTCTGGTTTTTGTAACGATCTTTATTATTTTCTGGTAGTAATATTATAGTACAGGAACTGTATGTTGTGTAAAACCATGAATTGTAGTAATTTTGTTGTTTTTTCTACTTTCTCATTGGTCTTTTAGTTCATTGTACTTTGAGTTATGAAGTGTTTAAGTTAATTTTGAACACAGTTTTTTAAAGTGTGTCAGACCCTTTGACTACTTAAGTCCTTTAATGCCCTTTGTCTTCAGTCTTTGAATATGAGCAAAAATCTCTACCACTTGTGATTTCATGCTTTAAAGGTTTTAGAAGTGTATTTAAAACTGAGATGTATTAATTTTTAAGTCATAACAAAATGTGGCATTTAGTTCCATGATATAACAGTTGTGCAATTAGTTTGAGCTTCTTTGAAGAGATGTGATTGCTAAAGCTGGTCCTAATAAAAAAATAAAATTTCTATTATCTACTACTGATCTGAGTTTTTAAGGCCAGTACTTGTGAGTAAAAAGAGAAAAGATTTTCTTTATTCCATGAAAACTTTCTGTTCAGAAAAGAAAATATTTATATTCAACTAAAATTTTCTTATTTATTTTCAGCAATAAAATTGTCTTGTTCAGTCAATCTTTCTTTCTTTGAATGTATTAATCATTAGATAAATTTTATAATTTTTTAAAAGTTAGAAATTGTTTATATGCCTGAAGTTTTACTTCACATGTCTCTGTATCTTATCACATCTTCATTAAAATAAACAACTTTTCTCTATTTTGTGCTGATGATCCACCCCTTATGTACCTTATCCTTTGTTTTTTCAATAAAATTTTGCTGTAAAGAAAGTTTAACAAATATCATGTGTTACAGCCCTCTAGTTAGCAAACCAGAGCCTGGAACTCACACCAGGGGCAGTGGCAGCTTCTCATCAGATTCTACGTATGGTTCTTCACCAACATCTGAAACTGGGGACTACTTTTCTGTACAGTCAACATATCGACCACCTGGGTTTCTCAGAAGGATGGTGGAGTCATCTTCTCAATTTGTCATCAGCCAACCCTCCAGTCAAGATGATCATTTTACTGGTGGGTTCTCCTTCCTGCCAATGAAACAGGATTATGACTTCAGCAGAGCCTCCAGAACAAGAGATATGAAACATTGTGGAAAAGACAGACTAACAGATGCATGGAAGTGTCATAAGAGGAACCAGAGCGATGGAAATGAACTTGATGAAGAAATTCAGATTACAGCAAGGGAGACCACAAAGAACCATGGCACTGTTCATCATTCTCCACTGAGCTACCAACCTCTGTGGTGCATGGACTGTCAAGGAGGCTGGCTTGTTTTAGGTTGTGGAGGTGGACGTATTGAGGTAAGATTTTATGTAAACATTCTGAATGAAGCTGGCTTGTTTTAGGTTGTGGAGGTGGACGTATTGAGGTAAGATTTTACGTAAACATTCTGAATGAAGCTGGCTTGTTTTAGGTTGTGGAGGTGGACGTATTGAGGTAAGATTTTATGTAAACATTCTGAATGAAGCTGGCTTGTTTTAGGTTGTGGAGGTGGACGTATTGAGGTAAGATTTTATGTAAACATTCTGAATGAAGCTGGCTTGTTTTAGGTTGTGGAGGTGGACGTATTGAGGTAAGATTTTATGTAAACATTCTGAATGAAGCTGGCTTGTTTTAGGTTGTGGAGGTGGACTTATTGAGATTAGATTTTATGTAAACATTCTGAATGAAGCTGGCTTGTTTTAGGTTGTGGAGGTGGACGTATTGAGGTAAGATTTTATGTAAACATTCTGAATGAAGCTGGCTTGTTTTTGGTTGTGGAGGTGGATGTATTGAGGTAAGTTTTTATGAAAACATTTTAGGTGAAGCTCCTTTGTTTTAGGTTGTGGAGGTGGATGTATTGAGATTAGATTTTGTTTAAACATTTTGGATAAGCTGGCTTATTTTAGGTTGTGGAGGTGAATGTATTGAGGTAAGTTTTTATGCAAACATCCTGTATGTAAGAGCTTGTTTACTTTACAATATCAGTTGGATGTATATAGGATATTTTTCAGTATAAAGCGGTCAGTGTAACAGCTGTTTGAAGTTGTTTATTTAAGGTTATTGAGGTGGACTTGTATAGAACTTAGTGTTCAGTAAACTATTGGTGCTTAACTCTTTTAGCATGGGCTCAGTTCCTGGGACCAATCTTGTAACTATTTTATGCTTGTTATATTTTCATACTATAACTTTTAAAGTAGTTAATATATGCTAATGAAATTTGGCTGATTATCAGTAATCATTACCATGCTTTCATGTGTAAAATATCAGTTTTTTTTATTGTTAAGCCTTAAGGTTTGTTGAGCAATGTTTTTCTCGTGCTGTTTTTTTTTTCCTTTTAGTATGTTTCCTGTCCAACATGTTAAGTAATTTTCATGTTAAGATCAGAAATACTTTTATATATCAGAAAATGTTCAAGTTTTATGTTAAATAATTTTATAATGTCCAGATAATTATGAAACATTGCCTAAGAAAACTTCATATTTTGTTTGTTAGCTAATAACTCTCTGTAGAGGTTTGATAGATTATGCTTCTTTTGTTTTAGAATGACAACAGATCATAACATGAAAACATACATGTATAGACTGAATATCTTATAACATTATACATTTATATATATGTGTGTATTATTGTTATTATTTTATTGACCTTTCATTTGTGCTTTGCTAACCATACAGAACATAGAATGATGTGGCATGTGCACTCATTTTACTGTATCCAATAACACTGCACAACAATTTTTTTGAAAAGTTTTGCTTCCTGAAAAATTTGACATCACAAATGTTTTCATATTTGATGTTTTTACCATATTCATTAGGTGTGACACACACTGGCCAAGACTGAGGACTTATCCCATGTTTTTATTATATTTACTAGGTGTGGGATGCAGTGGCTGGAGTGCTGAGAACAGTATATGAAGATGGTCAGTTAGGAGTCACTTGTCTTCAGATGATTGGAAGAAGGTAAGACCTGCCATACCCATGTATGTATGTTACAAATACCAGGCTTCAAAAGTTAAAAGTACGTGTTTAGTGTTTCTTACAGGTTGCTCTTGTGTATGGTCAGACTGTTATATCTAGCATTGGGATATGTTCCTCTTTACTGCCTGACTCTATTTCTTTGCCCTGATGTCCTTGGTGTCCTAAATTGATTATCTTCTCAAGTTTTATCCTCTGTTTTAACTTTACCCTTTACTATTATCCTTCATCTAGAATTCTCAACTTCTAACCTTTCATCTTCTATACATCTAGTTTATCTCTCTTCTTGTCAGTGACTTTTACACTCTCAGAATTCTCCTATTTGTGATCTCTCTTTCTGCTAACATTTATTTGTATTTTCCAATTTACTTTTCTTCTCTCTCTCTGGCCCTCCAGTGGCATGTATGCAGACTCGCACTGCTAGAAACCAGGTTTCCATACCTATGATGGGCAAGGCATAGATAGCTTATTGTGTAGCTTTATGCCTAGTTCCAAATAAGTACTCCTCCTTCTGGCCCCATCTGTTGGTTTTTTTATCACCAAGTCTATTGTTGACCATAGTCTGTATGTCAGACATCTTGGTATAAATGGATTTTGATCATTTAGAGAGTTGATCAAATAAATGGTAAATGTGTTTTAATTATAATAAATGCAAGATAATGCATGTGGTTTATCATAATTTGAATGAGAATAACCTTGGCAGTGTTACAAAGAAAAGGGATTTTGGTATAATAGTTGATCAGTTTCTAAAGCCATCCAAGCAGTATGCTGTTCTCTGTGGTATGATAAATAGGATCTTAGGTTGTATGTACAGCAATAGTGAATACAAGCCTAAGAGGTTATTATTTCATTGTATAGGTCAGTGGTTAGACAACATTTGGAATACTGTTTTCAGTCTTGGATTTCTTATATTAGGAAAGACATTGAGTTGTTTGAAAGGGTTCAGAGAATGGTTACTAGCTTGATACTTGGGTTGGAGAGTTTGTCATATGAGGAGAGATTGAAATATCTCAAATTGTTTTATTTTGAAAACAAGAAGAGTTGGGATAGATGTGATTGAGGTGTTTAAGATCTGATTATGTTAACGTCGTTTTTCATACTGCACAGTGCGATTGATAGGACAAGGAGACACAAGTATAAATTTTAGCACAGAAGAAGTCATCTTCAGCTAAGATAGTTGTTTTTTTTTATCATGGTGGTTGGCTTTTGTGTTGCCTTTGAATGTTATAGAGGAAGTGAATTTAAGAGAAAAGCTTGATAATTATGTGAATGATAAGATCTGGATTTGAGGAATTTTAAAAATGTTTTTATTAATAGTACTGTTTTAGTTCACATGATGGAAGAACAAGGTGTACCCATAGTTTTAAAATGTTATACTGTCATCAGCATCCTGACTAGAAGTTTCATTGTTAAAAGAAAAACAAAAGAGAATCAATATTGGGTGTCACAGATAGGGCATAATTATGTATTTGTGTTTTGATTGTGTGAATGTTTCTTATCTAAATGGTGAACTTTCATTGTTTTTAAAATCTTTGGGTTTTATTTATAAATCATTATAGAGGTTCATTGTTATGATATTTAAACATCATAATCATAAAAAAACTAAAGGAACTTGGCAGGGGTTTAGTTTACAGAGAGAGAACTCTGAAGAATTCTCTCCACAACAGGGGTGGTAAGGAACGTTGTGGTTCCTCTTCGTCCCCACTGGTGGTAGATTATTCACCTTGAAATAGAAGTTTTTTTGTAATTTGATTTGACTTGTTTGAGGTGATGAAGTGAGATGGGGTATTATGAAAATGACGGGTGAGTAAGGGGGCGAAACAAAGGCGGCACAAGGGAAGTAGGCCAGGCCAAAGCCCGTAGTCCGAAAAGCTGAGGAGACATCAACTCAAGTGGCACGATTCAGGGTCAGGCAAGAATGTTTCCTTGGCTGGGATCTGAAGATCCAATGCCTAAGACTTGGTTGTGAGATCATAATCATAGGTGCCATGCATATTTTATATATTGAGTTACAGCCACATTGTTCACTGTTTGGATATTTCTATTAAAGAGCAGGTATGTCTAATATAAGTGTATAAACAATTTAATTACACTAAAAAAAGAAGGGATGAACATAATAAAACAAGTAAACTGATGAGTTGGAAAATAGCTCTTAAATAATTAAAATGTGTTATTCATTGCTTTATAAATTGTTTCAGTCTGTTTTTAGTGTAGACATCTGTATTATTATTAGGCTAGAGGGAGGTTTAACATCAGATGACGAGTGTGGTTTACTGACCAGAATCTTATTGATGGTTTTTAGGAATGAGTTGAGCAGTATGAAATGTGAGTTAGATCAAATTAGTTATTCAGTTTTGTGAATGTTAAGCTATAAGAAGGTGCTGAAAATCTGGAAAGTGGAACAGTGTTCACTAATAGGTTTAAGTTCACAGAAAATGATAGCACACTAGATTTACTTACTTGCTATTTTCAATCTTCTACAGATTAGTGGTTGCCAGATTGAATGGGGTTTTGGAATTTCTCCAGTTAACAGCATCACCTCAGCATGAAGGTTAGATCATGTTATCATTTACAAAACATAGGATGAATTATGTTTTTATTTACATAATAAATAAACTAGATATTTGTTAAATGTTTATCTAAGATCTAATTGTTAAATCTGTTTAAAGTTTTCATTCTTTACAATTAAATTTTAATTACATGTGTGGTTTAGTAACACGTTATTAATTTAATATTAAATGTATTAAAAATAAAAATTAAATACAAATTAAAAAATTAAATTAAAACTATACTAGAATCCTTTTAAATATTCTAATGGTGCAATATGTAAAAATGATTAAAGGTAGATATTTTAGTAACTAGTGATGTATCCAGTAACAGTATATAATGTTTCTGCTTTAAACCACACATGTAACTGGGAAAAACCTCAGTAAAAAACACAATAATGTACTGTAGCCATTCATAAAAAAGATCACATAAGATTGGAGTGTTGTAAGGTTTATGTAGAAATAACTGACAGAATGAACTGGTGCACTGACAGAAGGAGCTGATACAGTTATATGTAAACATGATGTTTGTAGATTGTAGTTTTGTAACATCTCTGTACAAATAACTGACAGAAGGAGTTGATACAGTTATATGTAAACATGATGTTTGTAGATTGGAGTTTTGTAACATCTCTGTACAAATAACTGACAGAAGGAGCTGATACAGTTATATGTAAACATGATGTTTGTAGATTGGAGTTTTGTAACATCTCTACAAATAACTGACAGAAGGAGTTGATACAGTTATATGTAAACATGATGTTTGTAGATTGGAGTTTTGTAACATCTCTGTACAAATAACTGACAGGAGGAGCTGATACAGTTATATGTAAACATGATGTTTGTAGATTGGGGTTTTGTAACATCTCTGTACAAATAACTGACAGGAGGAGCTGATACAGTTATATGTAAACATGATGTTTGTAGATTGGAGTTTTGTAACATCTCTGTACAAATAACTGACAGAAGGAGCTGATACAGTTATATGTAAACATGATGTTTGTAGATTGGAGTTTTGTAACATCTCTGTACAAATAACTGACAGAAGGAGCTGATACAGTTATATGTAAACATGATGTTTGTAGATTGGGGTTTTGTAACATCTCTGTACAAATAACTGACAGGAGGAGCTGATACAGTTATATGTAAACATGATGTTTGTAGATTGGAGTTTTGTAACATCTCTGTACAAGTAACTGACAGGAGGAGCTGATACAGTTATATGTAAATATGACATTTATAGAATGAAATATTAAAATGTTTTTGAAATATTTAACAAAATTATCGTGAAAGAACTAGTTTACTGATAAAAACTTGTTTCTCCTGTCCTATCTACTGATATAACCATGTTTCTCCTCTCCTTTCTACTGATAGAGAGATATTTCTCTTGTCCTTCTGTAGGTGAACGAGAACCAAGCCCAAACACTGACGAAGATAGAGAGGAAGAAATTATGTGTGTGTGGCTGCAGGGACTTAGAGCTCACACCCAACCAATCACAACATTAGTTGTTGAAGGTGCTCATGTTGTTTCAGGGAGTCTTGACTGCTTGATAAAGGTGGAGTTTTTATATATGTGCTTTAGTCAGGCTAATTTTGGGTAATAAATAATACATGAGGTGATTATAAAATTACGAAGTTTTTTGCTGTAAATATATGTTTTATTTGTCGAATGATAGTAATATAGTTGCTTAAACTACAGTATTTACTTTTCTTTGATTACTTCTTTAAGTTGTTGAAAACAAGAGAGAAACAGAAGCTTGTGATAGTGTAATGAACAGTGCAGTTTTATAAATGCAGTAGAAACCATAAACTTAGTGTTATATCTGCTACAAGACTTAGCTGAACAATTATTACCTGTTAGATTCTGATAACCAGTATTGTTTTAAGACTGATGATGCTGTCTACTAGGTATTCAGGTGGGATTCAGCGGTGTGTGTCTATACTCTTCATGGTCATAGAGGAGGAATCACAGTCTTACAAGTAGACAGTGTAAGTACAAAATGCAGCTGTGTATGTATTCATTTTTTCAAAGAACAAGTAGAAATTACCAGTCACTTCTTCATTTTAGTTCAGTAATTTCTTTCTAATAACTAATACTGTTAATTTACCAGAACCAGAAGTTTACAGTTAACCACTATTAATTTACCAGAACCAGAAGTTTATAGTTGACCATTATTAATTTACAAGAATCAAAAGTTTACAGTTAACCATTATTAATTTACCAGAACCAGTTTACAGTTAACCATTATTAATTTACCAGAACCAGAAGTTTACAGTTAACCATTATTAATTTACCAGAACCAGAAGTTTACAGTTAACCATTATTAATTTACCAGAATCAAAAGTTTACAGTTAACCATTATTAATTTACCAGAACCAGAAGTTTACAGTTAACCATTATTAATTTACCAGAATCAAAAGTTTACAGTTAACCATTATTAATTTACCAGAACCAGTTTACAGTTAACCATTATTAATTTACCAGAACCAGAAGTTTACAGTTAACCATTATTAATTTACCAGAATCAAAAGTTTACAGTTAACCATTATTAATTTACCAGAACGAGAAGTTTATAGTTAACCATTATTAATTTACCAGAATCAAAAGTTTACAGTTAACCATTATTAATTTACCAGAACCAGTTTACAGTTAATCATTATTAATTTACCAGAACGAGAAGTTTATAGTTAACCATTATTAATTTACCAGAACCAAAAGTTTACAGTTAACCATTATTAATTTACCAGAATCAAAAGTTTACAGTTAACCATTATTAATTTACCAGAACCAGAAGTTTACAGTTAACCATTATTAATTTACCAGAATCAAAAGTTTACAGTTAACCATTATTAATTTACCAGAACCAGTTTACAGTTAATCATTATTAATTTACCAGAACCAGAAGTTTACAGTTAACCATTATTAATTTACCAGAATCATTATTAATTTACCAGAAAAAGTTTACAGTTAACCATTATTAATTTACCAGAACCAGTTTACAGTTAATCATTATTAATTTACCAGAACGAGAAGTTTATAGTTAACCATTATTAATTTACCAGAACCAGAAGTTTACAGTTAACCATTATTAATTTACCAGAATCAAAAGTTTACAGTTAACCATTATTAATTTACCAGAACCAGAAGTTTACAGTTAACCATTATTAATTTACCAGAATCAAAAGTTTACAGTTAATCATTATTAATTTACCAGAACCAGAAGTTTACAGTTAACCATTATTAATTTACCAGAACCAGAAGTTTACAGTTAACCATTATTAATTTACCAGAATCAAAAGTTTACAGTTAACCATTATTAATTTATCAGAACCAGAAGTTTACAGTTAACCATTATTAATTTACCAGAATCAAAAGTTTACAGTTAATTATTATTAATTTACCAGAACCAGTTTACAGTTAACCATTATTAATTTACCAGAACGAGAAGTTTATAGTTAACCATTATTAATTTACCAGAACCAGAAGTTTACAGTTAACCATTATTAATTTACCAGAACCAGAAGTTTACAGTTAACCATTATTAATTTACCAGAATCAAAAGTTTACAGTTAACCATTATTAATTTACCAGAACCAGAAGTTTACAGTTAACCATTATTAATTTACCAGAATCAAAAGTTTACAGTTAACCATTATTAATTTACCAGAACCAGTTTACAGTTAACCATTATTAATTTACCAGAACGAGAAGTTTATAGTTAACCATTATTAATTTACCAGAACGAGAAGTTTATAGTTAACCATTATTAATTTACCAGAACCAGAAGTTTACAGTTAACCATTATTAATTTACCAGAACGAGAAGTTTATAGTTAACCATTATTAATTTACCAGAACGAGAAGTTTATAGTTAACCATTATTAATTTACCAGAACCAGAAGTTTATAGTTAACCATTATTAATTTACCAGAACCAGAAGTTTACAGTTAACCATTATTAATTTACCAGAACCAGAAGTTTACAGTTAACCATTATTAATTTACCAGAACCAGAAGTTTATAGTTAACCATTATTAATTTACCAGAACCACACATTGTCCGTAAAGTTTATTTACATGACATATATCATTTTGAAGCATATTAACAAATTATATGATCTATACATTTAACTGCTATGCAGACATCAAATGTGAATTGTGAGTTTTATTAGAATCTTCACATACTGTTACTGATACTGTTTCTTTATTAATTGTGGATAGTAGTTGTTAATGGTTCCCATCTTACTTGCTCCAATATGTACTACCTTTGCAATGGCTACTGTTAGTTGTTATTCTAAACTCTCAAGGATTAAGTCTATAAACCTGTGTGTACCTTTCTTCATATTGAAATTGCACATAACACTAAGTCTGAAGTAAAACCACTTTCCGTGATTTGATATGAGGTTGAAAGTATAATTTGGTAATTTACCTAAAAGGAGATGATTTTCTACAGTAAATGTTCTGTTTTTGGAATTCCAGGTGTGTCCAACTCGGGTGTGAGTGGGTGTGAGGAAGGTATGATATGTTACTGGGATTTCCTTACTGGAACGTGTGTTTATAGCCTGAATGCACACAGAGGTGTTGTTCTAGCTGTTCTCACAACTTCTCTGTATGTCATCAGTCTTGGTACAGATAACCGTATATGTATCTGGGAGAAATACCAAGGCCACCTTCTGCACAGTGTTCGACAGGTAGAATGTAGTCTTTCTGCTTGGTGTTTTCAAAGAACAGATTTTTTTGTTATTGAGGCTAGTAGTTTATATAATTTTAGTTATATTTCTAAAATCTTCTAGAAATTATTCATTGTGACATGGTACTGTTTAAAAACATCTAAATAAGTATAGAAGTTTATCTTTGAAACTATATTGGAACAGGAGAAACATTACGGAAACTACTGTTTGAAAGTTTGTGGCAGCGATATAAGACTATTATTCTACTCTAGTGAACAGTGTTCATTCAAGTCAGTAACTTAACTTAAGCATTTCACTGGTGCAGAACCAATTTACAGTTACATGTTGAGAGTTTGTCCATCTAGATTGTAGTTTATGAAGCAAGTTGATGGTTGGCTTTGTTTCTGTAACATCTCAGTGATACTGGTATAGTACTAATAACTTAATAATTAAATATGCATCTCAAATTCTGTATCATTTTTATGTAACATGAAAAATGTCAGTAGTATTCTGTCAACCTGGATATTGTTTCACCAAATCAGATTGTTGTAGGTAAGTTACAGATAAGAAAGCTTAGGATGTTTTAAAATGTAAGAACAGTGTAAACTGATACATTCATAACAAGCATGAAAGTTGTTATCAAAGAAATCGTTACGACAAATAAATAATCTTTAACTTGTGACGATAACTGACATATAACATAGAGATAGCTTGAAGTCAATTCTTTTCCACACTGTTAAATAAAATATTAATATTCTTTATAAAGGTTAACAAATCCTAATTTTAAAGACCACTTCAAATGAGTTTTTAACAGAACCTAAAAAAATTCAAAACATTTTTTTGTTAACACGGGGATCAGTTTTTCACACAATGTTTGCTCTACGGCTCAGTCAAAAATGTTTGGAATTTGGTGAAATTTGGTATAGTTATGTATAGTATTGTTCCTCATTATCTTGCCAAATATGGTCCATGTTTGTTGATAATGATAGACGTATTGACACAATTTCATGTTGTTTTTGAGAGTCGAATATGACCAAAGCTGCATGATGGAGGCATGCTCACTAATGAGTGCCCCTACAGTTTAGACTGTAGTCACGTAGCTATTTTATATTATTATTGTACACCATATTATCCTTGATACTTTTGATGGTAGGTTTATACACTTGTACACCACATGGTGGTGGTGAGATTGCTATTATATAGTGATTAATAATTACATGTCTTACTGCAGACATGGTGCATGTAAACATGAACTGCTTACATTCCTGTCTTTGTTTGATAGAATAACTTATACATCAGTATATCAAGTTCTGTGATTGTTTCTTCATTAATGTAACTCTGTTACTTCTGTTTTTGTTTTAAAATAGTTATTTTGTATATCACATACCATTAATTATTTAAAGAATACAGTGAAACTTTTATCTTTATTAAACAATAAAACCTCTGTGGGGTAGACTTAGAAAATCTTCAACAGAGGTGATAACTTATTTGTGAGGTGTAACTTATTTGTGAGGTGATAACTTATTTGTGAGGTGTAACTTATTTGTGAGGTGATAACTTATTTGTGAGGTGTAAATATAATATTCATGTGTCTCAGCCAGATTTATTGTGTTCTTATAAAATATTTTTTGTTTCTCCAGCAACACAGTTTGTGCATGAACCTGGAACTTCTCACAGACAACATTGTTGTATCAGCAAAAGAGGTGAGTTTACTGTTACACCTTTCACACAACACAACATAGAAAAAAAAGATCTGTTCTCTCGCATTAAATACCCTTGTGTAAGTAAACAGCATTGAAACAAAATACCAACACCAGAGAAACAGCTGTTGTTAACCAGCAGTGTGACTACTCTCCACACCAGGTAACCATGTAATGTTAACCAGCAGTAAAATGCACGACCTTTCTCTACACCAGTTAACCAAGTGTTGTTAACCACCAGTAAAACATATGACTACTCTCCACACCAGGTAACCAGGTGTTGTTAACCAGCATTAAAACACATGACTACTCTCTACACCAGGTAACCAAGTGTTGTTAACCACCAGTAAAACGCATGACTACTCTCCACACCAGGTAACCAGGTATTGTTAACCTCCAGTAAAATGCATGACTACTCTCCACACCAGGTAACCAAATGTTGTTAACCAGCAGTAAAACACATGACTACTCTCCACACCAGGTTACTAAGTTGTTGTTAACCACCAGTAAAACATATGACTACTTTCTACACCAGTTAACCAAGTGTTGTTAACCACCAGTAAAACACATGACTACTCTCTACACCAGGTAACCAAGTGTTGTTAACCACCAGTAAAACACATGGCCACTCTCCACACCAGGTAATCAAGTGTTGTTAACCACCAGTAAAATGCATGGCCACTCTCCACACCAGGTAATCAAGTGTTGTTAACCACCAGTAAAATGCATGACTACTCTCCACACCAGGTAACCAGGTATTGTTAACCAGCAGTAAAACACATGACTACTCTCCACACCAGGCTACTAAGTTGTTGTTAACTACCAGTAAAACATATGACTACTTTCTACACCAGGTAACCAAGTGTTTCTAACAACTGTTATGACATGAATAAATTGTAGAAAGCATGATTATGTTCAGTTACACATGTCATAAAACATTATGTTAGGCCTATTATATTGTTAACAGCGAATTATTAATCCAGTCTCTTAGGGTGTATAATAATATATCATTTCATTCACACTGGGGTGTAAAATCTTGATAAATGTATTTGCTTCTTTATTTTTGTATCTGTTATGCATCACAGCTTTTATTTAATTTTTCCAGGACCACCTGGTACTCTGGGATGTAAATCATGGTGAACCACTGAGAATTGTGATGTTAGGGTCTGGGAGCCAGGGTGTTTGTGTGAAACAACTCAGAGTTGCAGATCGAGCAGTGGTGTGCGACTTTGGCCATCAGCTGTGTGTTATTCATTTTCCTGGTATTACAGAGAAAACTGAATAAACACCTCACAACTGATGTGTCCAAGGTGAAGAAAATTTTTAGTTAGTTGAATAACTAACTTTAGTCTTTAATCAGTCAGTAGGGGGTTTGTGGCACATTCACCATGCTTATTTGAAAGTCTGGTAGTAAGTTTGAAGGTTGAAACTGTTGTCAGAAAGAACCTTCTACAGTACAGTAACTTCTCTGTAAACACCAAGAACTCAGCCAGGTTGGACTATAGTAGTGTAAATGTTCTGAATGTATTGCTAACATACTTTAATATTGTAAATTTTAAATGTGGCCAAGAAAGAAAAAGTATATAAAAATGAAATATTCAATGTGTTTAATTGGTGTTTGTGTATTGTGTGCATGTATGAAGTTATGCCTAGCCACACAATATCATAGGTAAAACAGTGCTAAACCTTACTCTGAAAACTGAATATTACATATAGAATCAGTTCTAAATCACACTGTAGAAACCTATGTTTATACTGAAACCTCGAGTACTTTAATTTTCCCCATTTGTATATCCTAAAAATTATTTTACCTGTAACCTATCATTCGTTAATACAACATAAATGTAGACTTGAAATTCAGTTATCATATATTGACCATCAAGATGGATGTTTTTTAAACTGAAATTAAAGCTGTCACTTATTTTAATGAAAATACATTTTAATTTTTCTAACGTGTGTTGTTTATTACACTAGAAGACACTGTAGGTTTTTTTGTTAATGTAAATTTTATAGTAACTGAAAACTGAATATAAGGATGGAACTCATTGAAAAATAAACCAGTAATAATAGTGGTATTAAATTAATATGACAAAAGTAAAAACGTGTATTAGTGTTATTGAACATGTCTGATACATATAAACCAGTAATAATAGTGGTATTAAATTAATATGACAAAAGTAAAAACGTGTATTAGTGTTATTGAACATGTCTGATACATGTTTTTAACACATAAAACACCTTGATGAGTTTCTGTAAATCGTGGTGAACATACACTGGAAATTTTATTTTCTAAACGAGCAGTTTTTAACAAAAAATATTTTTTGTAATCTGTAGTGAAGTAGATTGTAGTTTACAAAATGTGTTTAGCTTATTTATGTGTCACATGCACCTCATGAAAAATTCTAGTCTAGGCATTCTAGAACTTTATAATTGTATTTAGTCTGTAGTAGAATTTTTTTATATTTATGTCAGGAAGTTACAGCTTGATGGTTGTTTTATAATGTAAATATTTCTGTGTTACTGTCTTATCTCAAATTTACCCCCAAAACATATTAGTTTTACAGTAGTAAACTGACAAATAAATATTTATAATAATAAAGAAGATGGACCAGTGTCCTTTTTAAACACATTGAATAATTCGTATCATACTTACAAATCAATGTTCGTCAATTTTCTATTGTTTTAGCTTAAACATATAACAGTTTAACTCATAAGCTTCAGAACTATTATTCAGTTGTCTCTGAAAGGTTTCTTTTTCATATTAGTTTCACAGGGGCAAAACAATTTGTTTTATTCATCTTACACTTAAAGTTTAAGAATCATGACATACAGTTAATCCTGATGTATTGTTATATACTTTCATAGATTATTCTCAATAAAAGTTAACTTGGCCAGACCAGTAGATGTGCCATTCATATTTCTATTAATTGCTTGTTTATAAATACAACAAACTTCCAAGCTTTGTGTATATGTTATACAAGTTACGTCCTGTCAGCTATCTTGTGATTGGCTGGTATTATATAATGCGTCGTAGTTTTGCTTTACTGTGATGAGTATTATGTGATATCACAAACAAAAGTCGCAACTGGATTACAGTTTACTGAAGCCAGGCTACAGTAAGAAAATGACCAATATCTGCACCTAGTGCTATTTCCAATAGTTGTCAGCTGTCTTGTTTATTTATTTTCTTAACACAATTAATCTAAGATAAGGTGTTGTGTATTTTGAAAGTATGTTTGATCAGTGTTGTTTATAGCTCTAAACTTACGCTTATTTCAACAGGCGTTACGTTGACATGAAAATGAAATGGACATTAATAACAGCATATGCATGTACTTTAAGATATAAAAAACCTACGTCTAAGCTTTATATTTTTAAACAGTTTGTTCACTGTAATACTAATGGGTTTTGTCAGTGTCACTAAATTCAAGTCCAACGAAGGAAACACAATAGAAGAAATTGTGCTAATTAATTTGAGGCCTTGAAAACAATGATATGCAAGTGTTAATAAGAAATGGGTAAGTAGTGTATAAAACTAGGGACATGTGAAGTTCAGTTTTAATGTGAACTTAACCCATAATCTTTGAAATAACAGTTTATTAAATAACCTAGCACGGAAGTGTAGGTTAATGATAATTTATGTACATTTTTTGCCGTTTTTAACATGAATTATGTGATAGTGATTTATTTTATACAACATTCCCCTGGTGTGTGGTCGTTTACTGCTGATATTTTTGTTTTTGAAACTGTAATCCAAGGTGAATAAAGATATTGAAACTTGACTCACTGAAAATACGTTCAATTTCTGAAATGCCACTTAGAGCTGTAATCACTAGAATTGAAACATAGCAAGTCACAAGTTGATAGACATTTAGATTTCTAATACACTATTCAGCCGTGACAAACAACTGATTCTAAGATCGTATGTTTTTATAAAGTATTTAATTGTGATATATAGCGTACTTTATTTTTCGAACTGTTTTTTTTGTATGTAGGATTAACAAGTGATCATTTTAAGTTTGTGTTAAGAGCTGGTTTTGATTTTCGTAATAAAAACTGTAAACATGACTTCTAATATTATAATTAACATTTTAACTCTTTACATATTCAATACAATCTAAAGTAGTGCATGTATTTAACTCTTTACGTATTCAATACAATCTAAAGTAGTGCATGTATTTAACTCTTTACGTATTCAATACAATCTAAAGTAGTACATGTATTTAACTCTTTACGTATTCAATACAATTTAAAGTAGTACATGTATTTAACTCTTTACGTATTCAATACAATTTAAAGTAGTACATGTATTTAACTCTACGTATTCAATACAATCTAAAGTGGTACATGTATTTAACTCTGCGTATTCAATACAATCTAAAGTAGTACATGTATTTAACTCTTTACGTATTCAATACAATCTAAAGTGGTACATGTATTTATCTCTTTACGTATTCATTACAATCTAAAGTGGTACATGTATTTAACTCTACGTATTCAATACAATCTAAAGTAGTACATGTATTTAACTCTTTACGTATTCAATACAATTTAAAGTAGTACATGTATTTAACTCTTTACGTATTCAATACAATCTAACGTGGTACATGTATTTAACTCTTTACGTATTCAATACAATCTAAAGTAGTACATGTATTTAACTCTTTACGTATTCAATACAATCTAAAGTAGTACATGTATTTAACTCTTTACGTATTCAATACAATTTAAAGTAGTACATGTATTTAACTCTACGTATTCAATACAACCTAAAGTAGTACATGTATTTAACTCTTTACGTATTCAATACAATCTAAAGTGGTACATGTATTTAACTCTACGTATTCAATACAATCTAAAGTGGTACATGTATTTAACTCTTTACGTATTCAATACAACCTAAAGTAGTACATGTATTTAACTCTTTACGTATTCAATACAATCTAAAGTGGTACATGTATTTAACTCTACGTATTCAATACAAGCTAAAGTGGTACATGTATTTAACTCTTTACGTATTCAATACAATCTAAAGTGGTACATGTATTTAACTCTTTACGTATTCAATACAATCTAAAGTAGTACATGTATTTAACTCTTTACGTATTCAATACAATCTAAAGTAGTACATGTATTTAACTCTTTACGTATTCAATACAATCTAAAGTAGTACATGTGTACACTTTTCCACTATTTCTGAGGCTCGGCATGGCTAGGTAGGTTAAGTCTTTCGACTCGTTATCCGAGGGTCGCGGGTTCGAATTCTCCTTCCCCCAAACATTCTCGCTCTTTTAGTGGTGGGGGCGTTATAATGTTACGATCAATTCCCACTATTCGTTAGTAAAAGACCTGGTGGTGGGAGGTGGTCTTACACTTCAAAATTTGGGACTGCTAGCGCAGATACCCCTCTTGTGGCTTTGCGCGAAATTGTAAAACAAAAACAGCTTTTAGAGGAAACCGACTTTTTAATTTTTATTTTTTAATTAGATAATAAAAGTTTATTTATATTTTGTGAATAATGTAATAAAAGTTAAAATATTAATTTTTGGCTTTTTTTGCGTATTTTTAGCCCGACCCCATGACACTGGGGGTCACGGTTTTTTGGTTTTTTTTTGTAAAAGATTACAATGTTCAGTTAATAGATTTTTTTTCCCATTTTTGGATTGATCTTAACATTTTCTGTTCCAGGTAATAAGTACAAAATACTGGAGTAAAAACACATGCAAGTGATTGTCACAAAATCGAATGCTTAGAATATGAAAAAGTCAAGGACAATGACTGTAGAAACAAACGTGTTCAAAACTACCAAAAGACCGGTAGAAGTTCAAAGTTCTCTGAAATCGTATCAGAATCACAAAAGAAGATATCATTGTTTTTTGTTCCGCTCCATCTACATCATCACTCGCGATGTTAATCAAAACTAATGAACAGACAGTAGAAGTAGAAACTCATTCAAACTCTCAAGAAATCAGTTTCACCCAGTTTTGACAAAAGTCGAAAGCACTGTTTCAAAAGAGGCACGCGATTTTCAGGAAGAAACCTTTGGAAAAGGTAGAACCTCTAATGGTAAATTCTGATTCGACCAGTGACGTTTCAGAAGATGATCAAATGAAACTATTCGGAAAGAGCGGTCGGTAGAGAAAGCTAATGGTTGTAAATTTGCTGGTCCACAACAACCAAAACTTTCTAAATTCCCATGTCGGATTATATACGAGATTCGCCAACCATTTCAAGCTCACTTGTATATAGAGTTCTCATGGGTACCTTATCATAAAGAATCAGAAACTTGTTACCCTTGTGAGAAGTTTGCTCCAAAATCTTGTGAGATATTCACATTTGTTAAATAGTCAAAACCTAAAAGATTGCAAAAACACTTAAAGTGAAAGTTACCAAAATTCAATGCATGGATCCGTTTGAAAGCAACAGAAATTCATCAGAGCTCTGTGCTAGTTCATACCAAAAATAATGCTAGCATGGATCAGTTTGAAAACAACAGAAATTCATCAGAGCTCTGTGCTAGTTCAAACCAAAAAACAATAAAGTGCAACTGAGCAGACTTTCACAAGTGATAGAAACACTCGTTTTCTTACTAAGCAAAACATTGCCGTTAGGGCTGATCGTCTTAATGTATGTGATTCTTCTGATTCGTGGGAATTTTCTTGAACATTTTCACCTGTTGAGTTAAGGATTTTCACGGTTTAAGGAAAAGTTCATAGAGCTTGTTGGTCGACATAAACAATGGTCGAGTGGGATATTCAAAATGAAATTTTGAATCTGGTTGCGATAAACGTGAGACAATTAATAACGGATGAAGTACAATCCAGTGGTTTTTATTCCGTCATCACAGATGAAACCATGGATATCTGTCGTGACGAGTAACTTTCTGCCTTATCTAGGTTTTAGAAGGTGTCATTGAAAAAGAGGTTTAAGGCTTCTTCTTGACGAAATCTCAAGCCCTTTTTGAATTGATTACAGAAGCTTTCGTGTAACAAGGTCTCGATGTTTCTTTGATAGTTGGCCGATGATACGACGGCCCTAGTAACATGAAAGGTGAACATGCTGGTCTTCAAGTCTAATCAAAACTGTGGCCCCAAGATCAATTTATGTCCATTATTTTGGTCACTTGCCGTTCAAAAAACTCTAAAAAAAACTCAATCACTCTAGGAACAATACAATCAGTTTGTTCTTTTGTCGCGGGAAGTTCCAAGCGTCACCAAAGTTTTCAGGAAATTCAAAAAGTCGCAGAAAGAAATTCCATTGTACTTCAGTCTCAGAGTGACACCTGCTGGGTCTTAAGACATGCAGCCTTGAAGAAACGTATTGAAACTACAATTCTCGCCCTTCTTAAAATTATTTCAAATGATCCCAGCACTTGGGCCACAGGTAGAGGTCTCTTAGTGTCAATCTGTAACTCAGAATTCATCTTTACTCTCCTAGTCTTGGAAAAAATTTAAGTGAAACTTCATCTTTGTAAATTTACCTTCAATCAGAAAAAAAGAATGTCTTTTTGACGAAAAAATCTACGACAATCAACAACCTTAAATCACTAAAAACAAACGAAAATTTTTCGAAGCAATGGGACGAGATCACAAGTTTGATGAAAGACATAAAAGAAATAATTATTAAAGAACAAGGCATCAGTTTCACAGAAGTGTCCATTCCTCGTCCTCGCCGCCGTATACCAACAGAACGTGCCTTTGAAGCTGGATTTGCATCAGCTACTGCAGATTTCGATAGTCCAACCTCTTATGCAAGAGACGCCATTTTCTTTCCCAGTGTTGAAGCTTTTAAAGAGCAAATTCAATCTCGTTTTGATGAAAATTATCAAAATATTCTTTGCAGTCCTCTCTGTCATAATGTAACCAGTACAGATGATGTCTCATTACTTTGTGACTTCTATGGAATCAATTATCTTCAGAAAGAAAGATTGTGGTTGGTCTTCTCGGTCAAGAAAACAAAATCCCCTTTGTCTTGAGGGTATAATTATAATATGTCAAAATAGATTTATGAGCATGGCATCTCTCAACTTATTCTCAGTTGGCTCATATATTCAGCCACATCCTATTCTGCTGAAATATCATTCTCTGCTTTACGTCAAATCAAAACTTACGATTTACCATTGAACAAGAAAGATTATCTCAAGCCATCATTTTAAATATTGAACAGGAAAAGACAAATTTTGTGATATAAAACAACATGGAAGAAATTATCAATGCTTTTGCTCATCAGAAAAATCGTGAAACTTGTTGTTTATTTGAATTTTATTTGTTCTTGTGTTATGTGCGTTAAAAAAGTAAAACCAATGAACAATTTATGATTACGGTTTTTGATTCTTAATAACAAAGACATTGTTACTTTTTCGGAGGAGTCAGAGTACTGACCCTCAAGTTGGGAAATCTGCCCTGCGGGCCTGAATATAACACTACTGTCTGTTGTTTCGCAGGATATGGATGAGTATTCACCAAGCTAGGTATGTAGGTTCATTAGGTGCATGCGGAGTACATACAAATTTTCAGTTTTACAGTTTTTATGGGCATGTTTTACCCCTGTGTATGGATCTTCACCAAATTTGGTTTGGAGGTCCATGGGGAGACACGTGCAAATTTGCAGTTTTACATTCTGCGATGTGAAGTTTTGATGAGGGCTTTTCTTGTTTTAACAGTTACACATAAGTAGAAACAAGTTTTCATATCCTGAATTAACCTTTCATTAATCGTGAATTTACATAACTTCCGTTCAGGAGATGGGTACTCCAACTAGTATGAAATAAAAAGGCATATATTCCAAAAGATTTGCTATTTTTCATAAGCCTAAATGAATTAGCAAGTGTCTTGTTTGCTGTGTGAAGAAGTAATGGGGTAATAGTATTTATACTTAATGAAAGAACGTGTACAGTGGAACGTTGACTTCATGATATTTGAATGTTTATTGTGTACTTCCTGTTCAGTCAAACAAGGTAGCATCTGATTGAATGATGATTCATACCTAATTATACCTTTTCATAAGACAATAATTTAGACCTGTATAATATATTTTTAAATACGGCATTGTATATTCGGTTCCTTAGTTTTGGAGTTGTTGTTTGTTTGTTCTCTGGGTAAATAATGTATAATGTTATTTCAACCGTTCTATTGTGGACGACCAATTGTTACCTTCATTAGGCTGGCTGGGATACTATTTGTACATGCAACTTGTTATAACAACACTTGTTATGGTGGGAACCGCTTCGATAAGCTAGCGAAGCATGATTATTTGTTGAATTTTGAAGTTTTTAAATGATAGACTAGAGGGAACAGCAAGTCAATGTGTGTGTGTGTTTGTCGTATAGCAAAGCCACAAAGGGCTATCTGCTCAGCCCACCGTGGGAATCGAACCCCTGATTTTAGCGTTGTAAATCCAGAGACATAACGCTATACTAGCGGGGGGCAGCAAGTCAATACCACCAACTCTTCGGCTACTTATATATTTGGATTTGACTGTTACTTCTATAATACATTTACGACCCCAAAGCGCAGAGTGCAATTTAATTTTGACTACAGAACACGAACCATGGAACAACATATCCGATAACTTTAATTTGGACCAAATTATATTTCTCAATACTTCCTGCAAAGGTAAAACAAAATACAACTTTTTAAAAAAGGTTTAATATGAACATTTTCTTCCAAACCAAGTGAATTAAACGTAAAATCTTCGTGTTGTTGTAATGTGTTTCTGTTGGCTGGCTTTTTAATTATCTAGTGAAAATAATTCAATGTCCAGTCTATCTAATAATCAGAAATTCCGTCCAGGTTTCCTTCTGTATATATTTTATAAACTAATACTAAATTGTCTCCGCTACAACATTTATTTTCATTCATGTTTTTTATAGTTTCATTATTTTCACAACTATGATTTTAACTCGTGTGGCCTAAAACTCAAACAAGTCATGATTATATAGATTTATTTGATAAATAGGCCAGAAAAGGGAAAGTCACTTTATAAAATTAGGGTAATTGTTTATAAAACGACAGGGTATTTCATAATTAAATGTTTACTAATTTCGTTATTGTTCCCTTCGGAGTATAAATAAACTGTTTATTCGGTTTGATAATTACAGATTCCTCACGAAATTATTGGTTTATACAAGCCTACAAGTGGAATAAATTTGTCCACTTATAATGCAGCGACATCTGCCTTGATAAATCAAACAGCTTAGACTAACCTTGATAGCTTTTTTGCTCTGTGTAAATGAACCATTAAAGAGAACATTGTCAAATTGTTACATTGAAACTTGTATGAACTGTGATTTCACTCGGGCATGTTTAATACGAAATAACCAAATAGCTATACACATATCTAGGTTTTATTGATTGTTTGTTGCACAGATATAATGTTCCAAGAATGGGTTACCTGTTCTATTAAAATTCGTGCTTGATGTAAACTAAAGTAATTTAGAATCATTTGGACGGGCTGCAGTACTAAATAATCATTGATCCAGAGTTTGTTTTACGCTAATCGTACCTGTGTGGTCTTACGCTTCCACGAAGCAAACACGCCAGCACTGTTTTAGAATTTTTGTTTTGAATATGCCATAGGATATATAATATATATATATTAACGAATCTCATGGCTCGTCTTATAAGACCAGGAAATTAACATACTTAAACTTTATAATTTCAAAACAAAATTAAGATCACAAATCTTTTCTGCAAAAATATCACTCTTTTCAAACTATTATTTTTAGAGTATTATTTTATTTTTGGTCATAATAGTAGGTAATATTATACAGTGGTACCTCAGTGCTCGAACGACTCCCTTCTCGAACAATTCGGTTTTCGAACATATTGTTTGAGAAAAAAAATGTCTCAGTTGCCGAACATAAACTGGTTCCCAAACCAAGCTGTCGTGGCTCGAACCCCCGAAATAACCCAACTGATGAACCGAACGACCCTTCGACCATTTTCGGCCCACGCCAAGCTTGCCCAAAACATTTTACCCGCACCTGTCGCTCAGTCCACACCCCCGCTAAAATCTGCTGTGAACGTTCTCGTTTTTCTTTTTGTTTTTCTAAATATTCTGATTAAATAAGCCACCATGGGGTCAAAGAAAGATAATGAAAGCAGCAAACCAAAAAGTAAAGTTGTTAGAGCCACAATAGAGGTGAAAAAAGATCTCATAGCGAAGTATGAGAGTGGTGTTCGCGTGTCTGACCTTGGTACACAGTTTGGTATGGTGAAGTCTACAGTCTGCACCATACTGAAAAAATAAAGAGGTCATCAAAGGAGCTGATGTTGTAAAAAGAGTGACAGTGCTTACGAAACAAAGATCACAAACAATGGAATAGGTAGAAAAACTGTTGTTGATTTGGGTAAACGAAAAACAGTTAGCTGGTCATAGCATTTCTGAGACTATCAGTTGTGAGAAAGCAAAACACACCTGGAACGAGTGCTGATACAAGTGATGCCTTTAAGGCTAGTAGGGGGTGGTTTGTAAAATTTAGGAAGAGAAGTGTCATACATAGTGTGGTGAGACATGGTGGCCAGTTCTAACAAAGACGCTGCTGATAAATTTGTAAGGGAATTTAAGGACTATGTAGAAGCTGAGGGTTTTATTCCCCAACAAGCGTTCAACTGTGATGAGACAATATCATATAAAGGACAGGCTAACTCTATTGTTATGTAGTAATGCAAGTGGGGACTTAAAAAACTTAAGCCTTTGCTTGTGTATCATTCTGAGTACCCGAGGATTATTAAGAAAAATAATGTCCTGAAAAGTAAACTAAATGTCATGTGGAGGGCTAATAGTAAAGCATGGGTAACCAGGCAATTTTTTATGGAGTGGGTCCATAAAGTGTTTGCCCCAAGTGTAACGAATTACCTCACGGAAAAACAGTTGCCACTTAAGGCTTTTCTTGTGATAGACAATGCACCTGCTTACCCACCAAGCTTGGAGGACGGGTTGGTGGAGGGGTACAGTTTCATTGCGGTGAAGCTCTTGCCCCCTAACACGACTCCTCTCATTCAGCCTGTGGATCAACAGATCATATCGAACTTTAAGAAACAAAACCCCAAAGCACTGTTTCAAAGTTGCTTTGAAGAGACCTCTGACACAAAATTAACCTTCAGAGAGTTCTGGAAAAATCACTTTAATACCCTCCATTGCTTGAGGATCATAGACAAAGCCTGGAGGGAGGTGTCTTTAAGGACCATGAACTTAGCCTGGAAGAAATTATGGCCAGACTCAGTAGCAGATAGATACTTTGAAGGCTTTGAGGCTGAGCCTGTTGTTAAGGATATTGTCTCATTAGGCAAGTGTATGGGCTTGAATGTGAGTGGTGATGATGTGGAGGAGTTGGTGGAAGACCACAACACTGAGCTCACCATGGAAGAACTCCAAGACCTTCAGAAGGAACAGCAACAGAAGGCAACTGAGGAAGTGTCTTCAGATGAGGAGGAGGGAAGGGAGGATGTTCCTAGTTCACTAATCAAGGAAATGTGTGGAAAATGGGGAGAGTTACAAAGTTTTGTGGAAAAATTTCACCCTGACAAAGCTATAGCAAACCGCAGCATAAACCTTTTCAATAACAATACCATGTCTTACTTCAAAAACATTTTAAAATGCAGGCAGAAACAAACCTCATTAGACAAGTTTTAGTGAGAAATAGATCCAGTGAATCTCAAGCAGGTTGTAGCGGTGCAAAGAGACAGAAATGAGAAAGAACCCCAGAAGGGTAGTTATATGACGTTTTTATGGAAGGTGACTCCCCTTCCAAACAATAATAACCCTCCTACTCTCCACATTCCTCACCACCTTTCACTTACGCCATCAGCTTTCCTCAGCACAGGTAAAGTGCAGTTAAATTTTCATTTATTGTTTTTTATTGTGTTTATAGTTTTTGTAGTTGACATGCAAGTATTATTATACAGGTATAAATAAGCAATATTTTTACTTTAAATGCTTCATAATGCGTAATTTTTGGAGGTCTATAACGGATTAATTTAATTCACAGTATTTCTTATGGGAAAAATTGATTCGGTTTTCGAACAGCCTTCTGGAACGGATTAAGTTCGAGAACCGCGGTACCACTGTATATGTTTATTATTTTCAGTCTTATTGTGATGTAATGATCACTAAAATTTTCTTTCCTTTCTACAGACAATAAAAACTTTTTTCTTTTTTTTTACGGTGAAGTGTTTACACTTGTGAATTTGGCGTCGAATTTGTCTCTTAGAATTATTTAAGGTTAAATGAATATTTTAGTGAGACCTGGTACCTAAGCGATTACCTTAATGAGACCCAGTATAAAGAGTTTTGTCTCAGAATTGGCATTAGTTTTGAATAAATTGCGGCTGAATGATTATCAGGTCTGGTCACCAAAGATTTTTCCTGAAAAGTGACAATGGTTTTGAGTTAGTCATGATCGAGTGATCAACCCTGTGAGGCCTAGCTGTTAATAACAGTTACAAGTAACAGCGGTTTTTAATTATGTTTTTTCTACCAATCACTTTTGTAATAGGCTACACAGGAGAGAAAGTTTGAAAAGGGATAAAGCTTTCCCAAGTCGGAATGTATGTATGTTGTATTTATTGTACATTGTGTTACATATGTTTTATCATTAGAATTTCCTAAACATTATATTAAAAAATAAAGAAAAGCTAAGTAGTATAGGTATATTCTTTTCCAACATCTGTGTACAACCAAACCCACTAAACCTCTGTGCAATATAAGAGCTCAATATAGTGGTTAGGGGCTCAGCAAGCAAATATATCGATAAATGTATATTAGGCCCCACAAGTAACTAAGATGGTAATATTCAGTAAAAACTATATATTAAGTATGTTAGGTCTTGTTTAAAGATCTCTTCGCGGTGATTCTAAAGTCCAGCGTTACTTCTAATTCATACGCAAGGTCTGTAACTTCGACGGATCACAAAGGTTACACAGAATAGATATATTTTCTAATGGTTGCTGCATCATTTCTGACTAATATAATATTTTTATATTCACAATGCATTCAACAATTGAAATACAGGAGAACATTATAAATGTTCTATTGTGATATATTTCATTGAAAATCGGCCATTTAGAGTCACGGGGAAATTTACCAACGAAAATTGTAATCTAATTAAAGACTACTTTTACCTTAATTTGAAGAATAGTAGTAAGATATCGTAGGCTGTGATAATATTACAAACTTGAATATTCTTATTTATGTAATGAAATATTTACTTGGATAAGGCTCTGGAATCTCACCATACAAACCGGTACTTAACACTGGACACGATTTATTTATTAATCGGTCAGTTTCTTCTAAATAGGACGGGTTTCGCCGGTTGCTAGGGGCCAGGGGCGTAGATCCTGGGGATGGGGGGATGGGGGTATACATCCCTCCCATCATTTTAGGTAGGAGGTATGGTGCATACAATCATTCCCCTACAGTTTGGTCTGTTTACTTGTTTTATTGCATCACAGGCCTACAAATAGTGTGTTTGTTCTTGTGATTCTAGTGTTCTTACATAATTAGGCCTAGATGTAGGCTTTTTCAGTCGCCGAAATGTACATCTTTAATATAGGCGTGGCTTCTAAGCTTTCGATCTAAGCGATAGTTCGTAAGTATCAGTCAGTAGGCCTAAGTATACATGCAAGTTTCGTGGCAACAAGATTACTCTGTGACTACATGTTTACAGCTTTCAGGTTCACGTAATCAGAGATTACCAATTTGCAAATTGAACAGTTCACAAAATCATCATTTTGCATCATGATGCAAAATCATCCCCATCGGGTGAAAAAATCTACGCCCCTGCTATATTATATTATATTATATTATATTATTTGATATAATCTAAAGGAAGATAGATGTTTGTGATTCGCCCCAAGCAGGGGCGTAGATTTTTTCACCCGATGGGGGGATGATTTTTGCATCATGATGATGCAAAATGATGATTTTGTGAACTGTTCAATTTGCAAATTGGTAATCTCTGATTACGTGAACCTGAAAGCTGTAAACATGTAGTCACAGAGTAATATAATATAATATAATATAATATAATATAATATAATATAATATAATATAATATAATATAATATAATATAATATAATATACAATACAATACAATACAATACAATACAATACAATACAATACAATACAATACAATACAATACAATACAATACAATACAATACAGTGGAGCGCCGTTAAGCCGCGGTATTTGGGGGGTCAACCTGCTTAACCGCGGCTTAAACCTTTGTAACTGAAAAGCCGAAGTCGCCAACAGCTTCGCCGAGGAGCCTCATCGGCGCCATTGCGTGATCATTATAATATTAATGTATAGACTATTCAGATACAATTGACAAGTGCCGTTTTAACACAAACGACCAATGCATTGCGATAGTTCGCTTTTCCCTGTAAAATTTCGTCTTCTCGTGTTACATGCGGGCCGCCATGTCAATATGATATGCTCACTATTAATTCAGAAACAGAAGTGATTTCTATTGGGTTTGTGGCCAATATTTATACAATTTCATAAAATATCGGATTATCGAATTAAAAATAATACTTTAATTATTGATTACTTTTTTCACGGATTTACCGCGGATTAACTTTAATGTATGGAGAGATGTGTTTCGGTAACAATGGCGGCCTCCATAAAGCTGACATAGAGAGCGGATAAGGTAGATTAACGGTCGATTTCTATTGTAATATATTTTATTTATTTCCCAAATTAAAGCAAATCCTTTTTAAATATCCCCTTGAAGTTATAAAGACAAGGAGGGTTGAGAAACTTTAAAAGCCAGGTAGTAGATTTAATACATCAAACATTTTGGGACAAGACTTGCTACAGCAGTTTAAGCGATTTCGCGGTTTACTGGTCCGCGGTTTAATAGCGCTCCACTGTACATATATAATATGTATATATACATATATATATATAAGGAATCCAGTGAGCTTAGAAATAATGATTGGCATTGCTTTTGTTCATGCGCATTATGAGATGTTAGTGGATTTTGATGTAATTGTTGAAATATGTATTTAAAATATGAAAAAACGTCCCATCAGGTTAATTTTAATGTTAGATGTTTTATTTATTTGGTTACTTACAGCTGTTATTTTCTTCCTAATATAAAGTAAGTTTTATAACGGGCATTGCTTGTTTATTATAATCAATAGTATTGCTCGACTGTCCCTACAGTTGAAATCCTGGTTAAAAGTATCAATATTTTTGAGTTATTTACAACAAAATCATTACCCTTCTAATATCTGATCACTTGGAAGTGCCCCTTGAAAGTGTTAATAGTTTTGAGATATTTACGACCAATGTATTACCGTGAGGTCTGATCACTGGGAATGTCCTTTAAAGGAACAATGATTTTAAATTACTTGGAATAATACACGTTTAAGTAGTTTAGTAAACATGTTCAGCCTAATAAAGTAAGTACGAATTCTTTACATTTTTATAAAAATAACATGCACATTTCCGTTCTTAATAATTAGTCTAAAGAGGATACGACAGACTTCATTTTAAAATATAAACTTCAAGTGATTGTTATAGTTTCAATCTTTGGGACAAAGTCGTCTGTTTTAAATATTTAAAAAAAGTAACCTACAAATAAGTTGGTGGTTAGAGCGCTTGACACGTAATCTGTGGATTGCAAGATCGAAATCCGTCACCAAATATGCTCGTCCTTACAGATATGGGATTCTTATAAAGTGGCAGTCAATTTTGCTATTCATTACGAAAGAGTAGCATAAGAGTTGGCAGCGAGCGGTGTTAACTAGTTTCCTTCCTTTTGTTTTATCATATCACAATTAAGGACAGCTCTGAGAAAAATTCAAGAAACAAACTTATCAATACATTAATTACATTGATTTTCTGCTGTATATGGCAAAAAATCTAATTTACCTAACAGTATATGTTTTGTTCAAGCTTTCTGGGCCCAGCATGGCTAAGGTTAAGACACTCAACTCGTAATCTGAAGGTCCCGGGTTCGAATCTCCGCCACACCAAACATGCTAGCCTTTTCAGCCGTGGGAGTTGTAACGTAACGATCAATCCCACTATTCGTTGGTAAAAGCCTAGCCCAAGAGTTGGCGGTGGGTGGTGATGACTAGCTGCCTTACCTCTAGTCTTACACTGCTAAATTAGGGACGGCTAGTGCAGATAGCCCTCGTGTAGCTTTGCGCGAAATTGAAAACAAATGAATAAAAACAAACCAAGTTTTCTGAAATACATATAAAAACATAAGAGTATCGCTGAGAATCATATATGTATGTATATATATGTGTTTGTCCCACCGAGGACACATATATATATACATATGGAAGATATAGTTTTCCAGTTATACCACAAAAATAGTGATGAAGTGATGAGTTACATATGTGGCAATTAAGTGCTGGTAAACTTGAGTTATAACACGTGACAAGTGCTGGGAAAGTTATTAGTTTCTTCACGTGGTAAACATTTATTTTTTAATAATTACTTGTTTGTAAGAAACATTGAAAAAATGACTTAAGTTTGATATTCGGTGGAGGTTGCTGAGTTCCTTAAGTTTGAAAAATAAAGTATCTATAAACTAGATACAAGACTTACGTCTTGAATTCTTTAGGATAATTTCTCGCGCTGAAGTTGTGGGATAAATTGATCTTTCATGTCTTTAGCTTAATATAAACAAAATATAAATATATATATCTATATATATTCGAGAAAAGACTGCACGTGTGATTCTGTGGACTATATTACATTAAAACGTTACCAGTTGAAGGTAAGTTATAAAACACCAGTATCGATATATATATATCGCAGTTTGTGAAATGATACTCATAGCTATACTTCATGACTTTTTCTACTGATTTTCCTTTTTCCTGAGTCAATGTTTTGTTTGTTTGTTTTGGAATTTCGCACAAAGCTACTCGAGGGCTATCTGTGCTAGCCGTCCCTAATTTAGCAGTGTAAGACTAGAGGGAAGGCAGCTAGTCATCACCACCCACCGCCAACTCTTGGGCTACTCTTTTACCAACGAATAGTGGGATTGACCGTCACATTATAACGCCCCACGGCTGGGAGGGCGAGCATGTTTGCGCGACTCGGGCGCGAACACGCAACCCTCAGATTACGAAGCGCACGCCTTAACGCGCTAGGCCATGCCAGGCCCCTTTTTCTCAGCCCACCGAGGGGAATCGAATCCCTGATTTTAGCGTTGTAAATCCGGAGACATACCGCTGTACTAGCGGGGAGCATGTTTTGATGAGTTCCATGTTTTTTTTCAGCGGATAAATTGAAACATCTCCAAAAAAAGAGAACTTCCAGGAAGACAGTAAAAGAAAACTATTTCTGTTGTCCCACATATCCATTATATCTAGAGCAATTTCAATATCATAAAGGACATTTTATCTACAATATAATTCGTTTGGGCGAAATTGCGAAAACATAAAAAGGGGACATTGCGCCCACTATTAAAATGAAATTATTATTCCTTCAGTTCTGAAAGCCAATAGTGGAACAATAATTTCTCGACACTTTTAGAAAGGGAAATTTATTGTTGCGAAACTGTAGCTAGGCCTAAGTTTACATACAAAAAGTCGATATTTTGACTGTTTTCGGGGCTTTTCGCAAGAATAGGTGATATTGAATGTCAGTTTGAAGTGACAACTGATTTCAAAACGGAAATGTTTATCGTTGAAGCTGACAAAAACAAAGAGTTTGGCTTATTTTAAAAGGGATAAAAGCTTCAGGAAAGAAAGGATTCTAAAGTAACTGCGAGTTATCCTGAATAAAAAACGTTCTTGGGAAACACTTCAGTAACTGCGAGTCACACCTGGGAAAGTTAAGAGACATTAATTCCATTAAAAACCTAAAACAAGACAAAAGCATAAAAATTCTAAAAGCAGATAAAGGTAACGCTATAGTCATAATGAACACGAATGAATACACCCAAAAAATGAAGAACATCCTATCAGACACGAACAAATTTAAACCAATACACACAAATCCAACAAAGACACACGAGACGCAACTGAACAAATTACTACTACAAATGAAAAAAGCCAACACAATTTCACAAACACTTTATTTCTACCTACGTAAAACCGACACACGCACACCACAAATATACGGCATCCCCCAACCTCATAAACCAGATTGTCCATTACGACCAATAATGTCCACATATGAATTGTTTAATTACAATCTTGGTAAATACATAGCATGGGCATTCTCCAAATATGTAACATCAGCCAGCTCATTCATCAAAGACTCTTTTAATTTCAAGTCTAATCTAAATCAACTTAATCATAAAGCCTTAACGGCCAGTTTCGATGTTACATCCCTCTTTACAGAAGTTCCAACTACTGAAGCCTGCAAGATAGCCTAATACTCTATATCCGGGACCCTAACCCAACTATAGACATTCCCAGTAACCAATTAGCAACCCTCATAGAATTCACCACGATAAAGACAAACTTCATGTTCAACAACCAAAACTATATACAAACAAATGGCCCAAGCATGGGCAACCCAGTATCACCAGTTCTAGCCAATATTTTTATGACACAAGTTGAAACACAAGCAATTAACACAGCATTACATCCACCACTATACTGGTACAGATATGTAGATGACACGGTTGTGGATTCAAATCTACAGAACACATACTTAATTTTTTCAATCACATTAACTCTATACATCCCAACATTAACTTCACATGTAAACAGGAAGAAAGCAATCAAATATCATTTCTTAACCTCAAAATTACACGACACACAATTCAAAAGAGAAATCCACCGAAAAATCACCCATACTGGACTATACATTCCTTGGGACTCAGCACATGAAACAAAACAAAAACTCAACATACTAAGAAACCAAATAAACACAGCCATAAAACTATGCTCACCAGATAAAATTAACGATGAATTAGACAAAATAAAACAATACTTCATCAACATCAATAAGTTTCCTTCACAAACCATAGAAAACATTATACGCACACACCTAGACAGAAAGCAAAATCAACCAACAAAAGTAAACATATCTCACGAATCAAAAAATCACGAAACCATATACTACTGCATACCATATATTCCTGACATCAGCAAACAAATAACCAACATTTGGCAAAAACTAGTAACAAAATATGACATTCCAGTTAATACCAAATTTATTCAAAAACCAGGCACAAAACTGAGGTCTATACTATGTAAAAACTACACTGACAAACACCACACCAACATTATTTATAAAATACAATGTGATAACTGCCACGACTTCTATATTGGAGAAACAAGTAAAAAAATGGAAACCAGATTCAAAGAACATAAAAAGTCACCTTCACACGTTTTCGAACACTGCAAGTCAAATAAACACAACATAACCATAGAAAACACTCAAATACTGAATAAAGAAACAAACATAAAGAAACGCAAAATTAAAGAAGCCTTACTTATACAACAACTTACACAAAATAAACCAATATAGAGGAACGCCTTTATACCTATATTAATATAATAAAATAAATAAAATTATATATTCAAACATCTAACACCGCCCTCTACATTCTGACACTCAGTTACACAACCCCTTTCAAACATGTGGTCAGCTTCCGGTCAGTTACCTTTCTTTGTGAACCTGACGATGACCGAAGAAGGTCGAAATGTTGTTCGCTCTTCTATGTAAAATATTTTCTCAACCCAAACGAGCCGTTTTTGCATATATATTTCACAACATCGTTTTGTCCATGTCAGGTTTCTTCATACATAATATTTTATTGTACTAATAATTTTAAAATAACAACAGATTACAACAGTGGTGTATACAACATCGTTTTGTCCAGGTCAGGTTTCTTCATACATAATATTTTATTGTACTAATAATTTTACAACAACACCGAATTACAACAGTGGTATATACAACATCGTTTTGTCCATGTCAGGTTTCTTCATACATAATATTTTATTGTACTAATAATTTTACAACAACAACAGGTTACAACACTGGTATATACAACATCGTTTTGTCCATGTCAGCTTTCTTCATACATAAAATTTTATTGTACTAATAATTTTACAACAAAAACAGATTACAATACTGTTTTCTGCATTATGTTGGTAAACCTACAACTGGAGACAGAACAGCGGATTTCATCCATGTAACACAGTTTATTAAAGTTCAAAATATACATTTGTATATAATCAGAATTCTTCAACTTATGAAAATAAATACATTAAAAATAGCATGGCCTTCGAAATAGTTGGGCAGAGATATAAAGTAACGTATATAATTTAGAGTTTGGTATATTTTAGTTTTGCGCTAAGTTATTCGAAGGATACCTGGGTTAGCTGTCTATAACTTAACAGTGATAAACTAGCCAACACCGTCAACTACTGGACTACTACTTTACCAACAATTAGAGGAACTGACAGTGATGCCCATACAGCTGAAGAGACGATAAGACCATCGATTCTACTCTGACTAAAGGCACACTTATAAACACATTTATTAAAGTTTATATATCGGAGACATTTTTGATATGATTATCAAAACATTAGATCTGACATTAGACTCACAGGTTTACAATACAGTTTCTTTACGGATTACCTAACATTAGATCCATAGTTTCATAGTGCAGTATTATTTACGGATTACCTAACATTAGATCCATAGTTTCATAGTGCAGTATTATTTACGCATTACCTAACATTAGATCCATAGTTTCATAGTGCAGTATTATTTACGGATTACCTAACATTAGATCCATAGTTTCATAGTGCAGTATTATTTACGGATTACCTAACATTAGATCCATAGTTTCATCGTACAGTATTATTTACGGGTTACCTAACATTAGATCCACAGATTCAATATATAGTAGTGTTATCTAACATTAATAAAACTGATTTTTCCATCGTATCTAACTTAAGTTCGTATTTGTTGATTTTTATAAAACCATTCACTACTAACGAAAACTCAGAAATAGCTCTCTATCAGAAATAACACTTTCTTTGAACCAGTAGAAGTTCGATGTAGAATTGTACTGAGGGAAAAACCTCAGTAAAAAACACAATAATGTACTGTAGCCATTCATAAAAAAGATCACATAAGATTGGAGTGTTGTAAGGTTTATGTAGAAATAACTGACAGAATGAACTGGTGCACTGACAGAAGGAGCTGATACAGTTATATGTAAACATGATGTTTGTAGATTGTAGTTTTGTAACATCTCTGTACAAATAACTGACAGAAGGAGTTGATACAGTTATATGTAAACATGATGTTTGTAGATTGGAGTTTTGTAACATCTCTGTACAAATAACTGACAGAAGGAGCTGATACAGTTATATGTAAACATGATGTTTGTAGATTGGAGTTTTGTAACATCTCTACAAATAACTGACAGAAGGAGTTGATACAGTTATATGTAAACATGATGTTTGTAGATTGGAGTTTTGTAACATCTCTGTACAAATAACTGACAGGAGGAGCTGATACAGTTATATGTAAACATGATGTTTGTAGATTGGGGTTTTGTAACATCTCTGTACAAATAACTGACAGGAGGAGCTGATACAGTTATATGTAAACATGATGTTTGTAGATTGGAGTTTTGTAACATCTCTGTACAAATAACTGACAGAAGGAGCTGATACAGTTATATGTAAACATGATGTTTGTAGATTGGAGTTTTGTAACATCTCTGTACAAATAACTGACAGAAGGAGCTGATACAGTTATATGTAAACATGATGTTTGTAGATTGGGGTTTTGTAACATCTCTGTACAAATAACTGACAGGAGGAGCTGATACAGTTATATGTAAACATGATGTTTGTAGATTGGAGTTTTGTAACATCTCTGTACAAGTAACTGACAGGAGGAGCTGATACAGTTATATGTAAATATGACATTTATAGAATGAAATATTAAAATGTTTTTTGAAATATTTAACAAAATTATCGTGAAAGAACTAGTTTACTGATAAAAACTTGTTTCTCCTGTCCTATCTACTGATATAACCATGTTTCTCCTCTCCTTTCTACTGATAGAGAGATATTTCTCTTGTCCTTCTGTAGGTGAACGAGAACCAAGCCCAAACACTGACGAAGATAGAGAGGAAGAAATTATGTGTGTGTGGCTGCAGGGACTTAGAGCTCACACCCAACCAATCACAACATTAGTTGTTGAAGGTGCTCATGTTGTTTCAGGGAGTCTTGACTGCTTGATAAAGGTGGAGTTTTTATATATGTGCTTTAGTCAGGCTAATTTTGGGTAATAAATAATACATGAGGTGATTATAAAATTACGAAGTTTTTTGCTGTAAATATATGTTTTATTTGTCGAATGATAGTAATATAGTTGCTTAAACTACAGTATTTACTTTTCTTTGATTACTTCTTTAAGTTGTTGAAAACAAGAGAGAAACAGAAGCTTGTGATAGTGTAATGAACAGTGCAGTTTTATAAATGCAGTAGAAACCATAAACTTAGTGTTATATCTGCTACAAGACTTAGCTGAACAATTATTACCTGTTAGATTCTGATAACCAGTATTGTTTTAAGACTGATGATGCTGTCTACTAGGTATTCAGGTGGGATTCAGCGGTGTGTGTCTATACTCTTCATGGTCATAGAGGAGGAATCACAGTCTTACAAGTAGACAGTGTAAGTACAAAATGCAGCTGTGTATGTATTCATTTTTTCAAAGAACAAGTAGAAATTACCAGTCACTTCTTCATTTTAGTTCAGTAATTTCTTTCTAATAACTAATACTGTTAATTTACCAGAACCAGAAGTTTACAGTTAACCACTATTAATTTACCAGAACCAGAAGTTTATAGTTGACCATTATTAATTTACAAGAATCAAAAGTTTACAGTTAACCATTATTAATTTACCAGAACCAGTTTACAGTTAACCATTATTAATTTACCAGAACCAGAAGTTTACAGTTAACCATTATTAATTTACCAGAACCAGAAGTTTACAGTTAACCATTATTAATTTACCAGAATCAAAAGTTTACAGTTAACCATTATTAATTTACCAGAACCAGAAGTTTACAGTTAACCATTATTAATTTACCAGAATCAAAAGTTTACAGTTAACCATTATTAATTTACCAGAACCAGTTTACAGTTAACCATTATTAATTTACCAGAACCAGAAGTTTACAGTTAACCATTATTAATTTACCAGAATCAAAAGTTTACAGTTAACCATTATTAATTTACCAGAACGAGAAGTTTATAGTTAACCATTATTAATTTACCAGAATCAAAAGTTTACAGTTAACCATTATTAATTTACCAGAACCAGTTTACAGTTAATCATTATTAATTTACCAGAACGAGAAGTTTATAGTTAACCATTATTAATTTACCAGAACCAAAAGTTTACAGTTAACCATTATTAATTTACCAGAATCAAAAGTTTACAGTTAACCATTATTAATTTACCAGAACCAGAAGTTTACAGTTAACCATTATTAATTTACCAGAATCAAAAGTTTACAGTTAACCATTATTAATTTACCAGAACCAGTTTACAGTTAACCATTATTAATTTACCAGAACCAGAAGTTTACAGTTAACCATTATTAATTTACCAGAATCAAAAGTTTACAGTTAACCATTATTAATTTACCAGAACCAGTTTACAGTTAATCATTATTAATTTACCAGAACGAGAAGTTTATAGTTAACCATTATTAATTTACCAGAACCAGAAGTTTACAGTTAACCATTATTAATTTACCAGAATCAAAAGTTTACAGTTAACCATTATTAATTTACCAGAACCAGAAGTTTACAGTTAACCATTATTAATTTACCAGAATCAAAAGTTTACAGTTAATCATTATTAATTTACCAGAACCAGAAGTTTACAGTTAACCATTATTAATTTACCAGAACCAGAAGTTTACAGTTAACCATTATTAATTTACCAGAATCAAAAGTTTACAGTTAACCATTATTAATTTATCAGAACCAGAAGTTTACAGTTAACCATTATTAATTTACCAGAATCAAAGTTTACAGTTAATTATTATTAATTTACCAGAACCAGTTTACAGTTAACCATTATTAATTTACCAGAACGAAGTTTATAGTTAACCATTATTAATTTACCAGAACCAGAAGTTTACAGTTAACCATTATTAATTTACCAGAACCAGAAGTTTACAGTTAACCATTATTAATTTACCAGAATCAAAAGTTTACAGTTAACCATTATTAATTTACCAGAACCAGAAGTTTACAGTTAACCATTATTAATTTACCAGAATCAAAAGTTTACAGTTAACCATTATTAATTTACCAGAACCAGTTTACAGTTAACCATTATTAATTTACCAGAACGAGAAGTTTATAGTTAACCATTATTAATTTACCAGAACGAGAAGTTTATAGTTAACCATTATTAATTTACCAGAACCAGAAGTTTACAGTTAACCATTATTAATTTACCAGAACGAGAAGTTTATAGTTAACCATTATTAATTTACCAGAACGAGAAGTTTATAGTTAACCATTATTAATTTACCAGAACCAGAAGTTTATAGTTAACCATTATTAATTTACCAGAACCAGAAGTTTACAGTTAACCATTATTAATTTACCAGAACCAGAAGTTTACAGTTAACCATTATTAATTTACCAGAACCAGAAGTTTATAGTTAACCATTATTAATTTACCAGAACCACACATTGTCCGTAAAGTTTATTTACATGACATATATCATTTTGAAGCATATTAACAAATTATATGATCTATACATTTAACTGCTATGCAGACATCAAATGTGAATTGTGAGTTTTATTAGAATCTTCACATACTGTTACTGATACTGTTTCTTTATTAATTGTGGATAGTAGTTGTTAATGGTTCCCATCTTACTTGCTCCAATATGTACTACCTTTGCAATGGCTACTGTTAGTTGTTATTCTAAACTCTCAAGGATTAAGTCTATAAACCTGTGTGTACCTTTCTTCATATTGAAATTGCACATAACACTAAGTCTGAAGTAAAACCACTTTCCGTATTTGATATGAGGTTGAAAGTATAATTTGGTAATTTACCTAAAAGGAGATGATTTTCTACAGTAAATGTTCTGTTTTTTGGAATTCCAGGTGTGTCCAACTTCGGGTGTGAGTGGGTGTGAGGAAGGTATGATATGTTACTGGGATTTCCTTACTGGAACGTGTGTTTATAGCCTGAATGCACACAGAGGTGTTGTTCTAGCTGTTCTCACAACTTCTCTGTATGTCATCAGTCTTGGTACAGATAACCGTATATGTATCTGGGAGAAATACCAAGGCCACCTTCTGCACAGTGTTCGACAGGTAGAATGTAGTCTTTCTGCTTGGTGTTTTCAAAGAACAGATTTTTTTGTTATTGAGGCTAGTAGTTTATATAATTTTAGTTATATTTCTAAAATCTTCTAGAAATTATTCATTGTGACATGGTACTGTTTAAAAACATCTAAATAAGTATAGAAGTTTATCTTTGAAACTATATTGGAACAGGAGAAACATTACGGAAACTACTGTTTGAAAGTTTGTGGCAGCGATATAAGACTATTATTCTACTCTAGTGAACAGTGTTCATTCAAGTCAGTAACTTAACTTAAGCATTTCACTGGTGCAGAACCAATTTACAGTTACATGTTGAGAGTTTGTCCATCTAGATTGTAGTTTATGAAGCAAGTTGATGGTTGGCTTTGTTTCTGTAACATCTCAGTGATACTGGTATAGTACTAATAACTTAATAATTAAATATGCATCTCAAATTCTGTATCATTTTATGTAACATGAAAATGTCAGTAGTATTCTGTCAACCTGGATATTGTTTCACCAAATCAGATTGTTGTAGGTAAGTTACAGATAAGAAAGCTTAGGATGTTTTAAAATGTAAGAACAGTGTAAACTGATACATTCATAACAAGCATGAAAGTTGTTATCAAAGAAATCGTTACGACAAATAAATAATCTTTAACTTGTGACGATAACTGACATATAACATAGAGATAGCTTGAAGTCAATTCTTTTCCACACTGTTAAATAAAATATTAATATTCTTTATAAAGGTTAACAAATCCTAATTTTAAAGACCACTTCAAATGAGTTTTTAACAGAACCTAAAAAAATTCAAAACATTTTTTTGTTAACACGGGGATCAGTTTTTCACACAATGTTTGCTCTACGGCTCAGTCAAAAATGTTTGGAATTTGGTGAAATTTGGTATAGTTATGTATAGTATTGTTCCTCATTATCTTGCCAAATATGGTCCATGTTTGTTGATAATGATAGACGTATTGACACAATTTCATGTTGTTTTTGAGAGTCGAATATGACCAAAGCTGCATGATGGAGGCATGCTCACTAATGAGTGCCCCTACAGTTTAGACTGTAGTCACGTAGCTATTTTATATTATTATTGTACACCATATTATCCTTGATACTTTTGATGGTAGGTTTATACACTTGTACACCACATGGTGGTGGTGAGATTGCTATTATATAGTGATTAATAATTACATGTCTTACTGCAGACATGGTGCATGTAAACATGAACTGCTTACATTCCTGTCTTTGTTTGATAGAATAACTTATACATCAGTATATCAAGTTCTGTGATTGTTTCTTCATTAATGTAACTCTGTTACTTCTGTTTTTGTTTTAAAATAGTTATTTTGTATATCACATACCATTAATTATTTAAAGAATACAGTGAAACTTTTATCTTTATTAAACAATAAAACCTCTGTGGGGTAGACTTAGAAAATCTTCAACAGAGGTGATAACTTATTTGTGAGGTGTAACTTATTTGTGAGGTGATAACTTATTTGTGAGGTGTAACTTATTTGTGAGGTGATAACTTATTTGTGAGGTGTAAATATAATATTCATGTGTCTCAGCCAGATTTATTGTGTTCTTATAAAATATTTTTTGTTTCTCCAGCAACACAGTTTGTGCATGAACCTGGAACTTCTCACAGACAACATTGTTGTATCAGCAAAAGAGGTGAGTTTACTGTTACACCTTTCACACAACACAACATAGAAAAAAAAAAAAAAGATCTGTTCTCTCGCATTAAATACCCTTGTGTAAGTAAACAGCATTGAAAAAAAATTACCAACACCAGA
The DNA here is from genome assembly GCF_004210375.1 of Tachypleus tridentatus. Lineage (NCBI taxonomy): Eukaryota > Metazoa > Arthropoda > Merostomata > Xiphosura > Limulidae > Tachypleus > Tachypleus tridentatus. The sequence goes on along the minus strand of NC_134836.1, from coordinate 129,583,372 downwards.
GAAACAGCTGTTGTTAACCAGCAGTGTGACTACTCTCCACACCAGGTAACCATGTAATGTTAACCAGCAGTAAAATGCACGACCTTTCTCTACACCAGTTAACCAAGTGTTGTTAACCACCAGTAAAACATATGACTACTCTCCACACCAGGTAACCAGGTGTTGTTAACCAGCATTAAAACACATGACTACTCTCTACACCAGGTAACCAAGTGTTGTTAACCACCAGTAAAACGCATGACTACTCTCCACACCAGGTAACCAGGTATTGTTAACCTCCAGTAAAATGCATGACTACTCTCCACACCAGGTAACCAGATGTTGTTAACCAGCAGTAAAACACATGACTACTCTCCACACCAGGTTACTAAGTTGTTGTTAACCACCAGTAAAACATATGACTACTTTCTACACCAGTTAACCAAGTGTTGTTAACCACCAGTAAAACACATGACTACTCTCTACACCAGGTAACCAAGTGTTGTTAACCACCAGTAAAACACATGGCCACTCTCCACACCAGGTAATCAAGTGTTGTTAACCACCAGTAAAATGCATGGCCACTCTCCACACCAGGTAATCAAGTGTTGTTAACCACCAGTAAAATGCATGACTACTCTCCACACCAGGTAACCAGGTATTGTTAACCAGCAGTAAAACACATGACTACTCTCCACACCAGGCTACTAAGTTGTTGTTAACTACCAGTAAAACATATGACTACTTTCTACACCAGGTAACCAAGTGTTTCTAACAACTGTTATGACATGAATAAATTGTAGAAAGCATGATTATGTTCAGTTACACATGTCATAAAACATTATGTTAGGCCTATTATATTGTTAACAGCGAATTATTAATCCAGTCTCTTAGGGTGTATAATAATATATCATTTCATTCACACTGGGGTGTAAAAATCTTGATAAATGTATTTGCTTCTTTATTTTTGTATCTGTTATGCATCACAGCTTTTATTTAATTTTTCCAGGACCACCTGGTACTCTGGGATGTAAATCATGGTGAACCACTGAGAATTGTGATGTTAGGGTCTGGGAGCCAGGGTGTTTGTGTGAAACAACTCAGAGTTGCAGATCGAGCAGTGGTGTGCGACTTTGGCCATCAGCTGTGTGTTATTCATTTTCCTGGTATTACAGAGAAAACTGAATAAACACCTCACAACTGATGTGTCCAAGGTGAAGAAAATTTTAGTTAGTTGAATAACTAACTTTAGTCTTTAATCAGTCAGTAGGGGGTTTGTGGCACATTCACCATGCTTATTTGAAAGTCTGGTAGTAAGTTTGAAGGTTGAAACTGTTGTCAGAAAGAACCTTCTACAGTACAGTAACTTCTCTGTAAACACCAAGAACTCAGCCAGGTTGGACTATAGTAGTGTAAATGTTCTGAATGTATTGCTAACATACTTTAATATTGTAAATTTTAAATGTGGCCAAGAAAGAAAAAAAGTATATAAAAATGAAATATTCAATGTGTTTAATTGGTGTTTGTGTATTGTGTGCATGTATGAAGTTATGCCTAGCCACACAATATCATAGGTAAAACAGTGCTAAACCTTACTCTGAAAACTGAATATTACATATAGAATCAGTTCTAAATCACACTGTAGAAACCTATGTTTATACTGAAACCTCGAGTACTTTAATTTTCCCCATTTGTATATCCTAAAAATTATTTTACCTGTAACCTATCATTCGTTAATACAACATAAATGTAGACTTGAAATTCAGTTATCATATATTGACCATCAAGATGGATGTTTTTTAAACTGAAATTAAAGCTGTCACTTATTTTAATGAAAATACATTTTAATTTTTCTAACGTGTGTTGTTTATTACACTAGAAGACACTGTAGGTTTTTTTGTTAATGTAAATTTTATAGTAACTGAAAACTGAATATAAGGATGGAACTCATTGAAAAATAAACCAGTAATAATAGTGGTATTAAATTAATATGACAAAAGTAAAACGTGTATTAGTGTTATTGAACATGTCTGATACATATAAACCAGTAATAATAGTGGTATTAAATTAATATGACAAAGTAAAACGTGTATTAGTGTTATTGAACATGTCTGATACATGTTTTAACACATAAAACACCTTGATGAGTTTCTGTAAATCGTGGTGAACATACACTGGAAATTTTATTTTCTAAACGAGCAGTTTTTAACAAAAAATATTTTTTGTAATCTGTAGTGAAGTAGATTGTAGTTTACAAAATGTGTTTAGCTTATTTATGTGTCACATGCACCTCATGAAAAATTCTAGTCTAGGCATTCTAGAACTTTATAATTGTATTTAGTCTGTAGTAGAATTTTTTTATATTTATGTCAGGAAGTTACAGCTTGATGGTTGTTTTATAATGTAAATATTTCTGTGTTACTGTCTTATCTCAAATTTACCCCCAAAACATATTAGTTTTACAGTAGTAAACTGACAAATAAATATTTATAATAATAAAGAAGATGGACCAGTGTCCTTTTTAAACACATTGAATAATTCGTATCATACTTACAAATCAATGTTCGTCAATTTTCTATTGTTTTAGCTTAAACATATAACAGTTTAACTCATAAGCTTCAGAACTATTATTCAGTTGTCTCTGAAAGGTTTCTTTTTCATATTAGTTTCACAGGGGCAAAACAATTTGTTTTATTCATCTTACACTTAAAGTTTAAGAATCATGACATACAGTTAATCCTGATGTATTGTTATATACTTTCATAGATTATTCTCAATAAAAGTTAACTTGGCCAGACCAGTAGATGTGCCATTCATATTTCTATTAATTGCTTGTTTATAAATACAACAAACTTCCAAGCTTTGTGTATATGTTATACAAGTTACGTCCTGTCAGCTATCTTGTGATTGGCTGGTATTATATAATGCGTCGTAGTTTTGCTTTACTGTGATGAGTATTATGTGATATCACAAACAAAAGTCGCAACTGGATTACAGTTTACTGAAGCCAGGCTACAGTAAGAAAATGACCAATATCTGCACCTAGTGCTATTTCCAATAGTTGTCAGCTGTCTTGTTTATTTATTTTCTTAACACAATTAATCTAAGATAAGGTATTGTGTATTTTGAAAGTATGTTTGATCAGTGTTGTTTATAGCTCTAAACTTACGCTTATTTCAACAGGCGTTACGTTGACATGAAAATGAAATGGACATTAATAACAGCATATGCATGTACTTTAAGATATAAAAAACCTACGTCTAAGCTTTATATTTTTAAACAGTTTGTTCACTGTAATACTAATGGGTTTTGTCAGTGTCACTAAATTCAAGTCCAACGAAGGAAACACAATAGAAGAAATTGTGCTAATTAATTTGAGGCCTTGAAAAACAATGATATGCAAGTGTTAATAAGAAATGGGTAAGTAGTGTATAAAACTAGGGACATGTGAAGTTCAGTTTTAATGTGAACTTAACCCATAATCTTTGAAATAACAGTTTATTAAATAACCTAGCACGGAAGTGTAGGTTAATGATAATTTATGTACATTTTTTGCCGTTTTTAACATGAATTATGTGATAGTGATTTATTTTATACAACATTCCCTGGTGTGTGGTCGTTTACTGCTGATATTTTTGTTTTTGAAACTGTAATCCAAGGTGAATAAAGATATTGAAACTTGACTCACTGAAAATACGTTCAATTTCTGAAATGCCACTTAGAGCTGTAATCACTAGAATTGAAACATAGCAAGTCACAAGTTGATAGACATTTAGATTTCTAATACACTATTCAGCCGTGACAAACAACTGATTCTAAGATCGTATGTTTTTATAAAGTATTTAATTGTGATATATAGCGTACTTTATTTTTCGAACTGTTTTTTTTTGTATGTAGGATTAACAAGTGATCATTTTAAGTTTGTGTTAAGAGCTGGTTTTGATTTTCGTAATAAAACTGTAAACATGACTTCTAATATTATAATTAACATTTTAACTCTTTACATATTCAATACAATCTAAAGTAGTGCATGTATTTAACTCTTTACGTATTCAATACAATCTAAAGTAGTGCATGTATTTAACTCTTTACGTATTCAATACAATCTAAAGTAGTACATGTATTTAACTCTTTACGTATTCAATACAATTTAAAGTAGTACATGTATTTAACTCTACGTATTCAATACAATTTAAAGTAGTACATGTATTTAACTCTACGTATTCAATACAATCTAAAGTGGTACATGTATTTAACTCTGCGTATTCAATACAATCTAAAGTAGTACATGTATTTAACTCTTTACGTATTCAATACAATCTAAAGTGGTACATGTATTTATCTCTTTACGTATTCATTACAATCTAAAGTGGTACATGTATTTAACTCTACGTATTCAATACAATCTAAAGTAGTACATGTATTTAACTCTTTACGTATTCAATACAATTTAAAGTAGTACATGTATTTAACTCTTTACGTATTCAATACAATCTAACGTGGTACATGTATTTAACTCTTTACGTATTCAATACAATCTAAAGTAGTACATGTATTTAACTCTTTACGTATTCAATACAATCTAAAGTAGTACATGTATTTAACTCTTTACGTATTCAATACAATTTAAAGTAGTACATGTATTTAACTCTACGTATTCAATACAACCTAAAGTAGTACATGTATTTAACTCTTTACGTATTCAATACAATCTAAAGTGGTACATGTATTTAACTCTACGTATTCAATACAATCTAAAGTGGTACATGTATTTAACTCTTTACGTATTCAATACAACCTAAAGTAGTACATGTATTTAACTCTTTACGTATTCAATACAATCTAAAGTGGTACATGTATTTAACTCTACGTATTCAATACAAGCTAAAGTGGTACATGTATTTAACTCTTTACGTATTCAATACAATCTAAAGTGGTACATGTATTTAACTCTTTACGTATTCAATACAATCTAAAGTAGTACATGTATTTAACTCTTTACGTATTCAATACAATCTAAAGTAGTACATGTATTTAACTCTTTACGTATTCAATACAATCTAAAGTAGTACATGTGTACACTTTTCCACTATTTCTGAGGCTCGGCATGGCTAGGTAGGTTAAGTCTTTCGACTCGTTATCCGAGGGTCGCGGGTTCGAATTCTCCTTCCCCCAAACATTCTCGCTCTTTTAGTGGTGGGGGCGTTATAATGTTACGATCAATTCCCACTATTCGTTAGTAAAAGACCTGGTGGTGGGAGGTGGTCTTACACTTCAAAATTTGGGACTGCTAGCGCAGATACCCCTCTTGTGGCTTTGCGCGAAATTGTAAAACAAAAACAGCTTTTAGAGGAAACCGACTTTTTAATTTTTATTTTTTAATTAGATAATAAAAGTTTATTTATATTTTGTGAATAATGTAATAAAAGTTAAAATATTAATTTTGGCTTTTTTTTGCGTATTTTAGCCCGACCCCATGACACTGGGGTCACGGTTTTTTGGTTTTTTTTTGTAAAAGATTACAATGTTCAGTTAATAGATTTTTTTTCCCATTTTTGGATTGATCTTAACATTTTCTGTTCCAGGTAATAAGTACAAAATACTGGAGTAAAAACACATGCAAGTGATTGTCACAAAATCGAATGCTTAGAATATGAAAAAGTCAAGGACAATGACTGTAGAAACAAACGTGTTCAAAACTACCAAAAGACCGGTAGAAGTTCAAAGTTCTCTGAAATCGTATCAGAATCACAAAAGAAGATATCATTGTTTTTTGTTCCGCTCCATCTACATCATCACTCGCGATGTTAATCAAAACTAATGAACAGACAGTAGAAGTAGAAACTCATTCAAACTCTCAAGAAATCAGTTTCACCCAGTTTTGACAAAAGTCGAAAGCACTGTTTCAAAAGAGGCACGCGATTTTCAGGAAGAAACCTTTGGAAAAGGTAGAACCTCTAATGGTAAATTCTGATTCGACCAGTGACGTTTCAGAAGATGATCAAATGAAACTATTCGGAAAGAGCGGTCGGTAGAGAAAGCTAATGGTTGTAAATTTGCTGGTCCACAACAACCAAAACTTTCTAAATTCCCATGTCGGATTATATACGAGATTCGCCAACCATTTCAAGCTCACTTGTATATAGAGTTCTCATGGGTACCTTATCATAAAGAATCAGAAACTTGTTACCCTTGTGAGAAGTTTGCTCCAAAATCTTGTGAGATATTCACATTTGTTAAATAGTCAAAACCTAAAAGATTGCAAAAACACTTAAAGTGAAAGTTACCAAAATTCAATGCATGGATCCGTTTGAAAGCAACAGAAATTCATCAGAGCTCTGTGCTAGTTCATACCAAAAAATAATGCTAGCATGGATCAGTTTGAAAACAACAGAAATTCATCAGAGCTCTGTGCTAGTTCAAACCAAAAAACAATAAAGTGCAACTGAGCAGACTTTCACAAGTGATAGAAACACTCGTTTTCTTACTAAGCAAAACATTGCCGTTAGGGCTGATCGTCTTAATGTATGTGATTCTTCTGATTCGTGGGAATTTTCTTGAACATTTTCACCTGTTGAGTTAAGGATTTTTCACGGTTTAAGGAAAAGTTCATAGAGCTTGTTGGTCGACATAAACAATGGTCGAGTGGGATATTCAAAATGAAATTTTGAATCTGGTTGCGATAAACGTGAGACAATTAATAACGGATGAAGTACAATCCAGTGGTTTTTATTCCGTCATCACAGATGAAACCATGGATATCTGTCGTGACGAGTAACTTTCTGCCTTATCTAGGTTTTAGAAGGTGTCATTGAAAAAGAGGTTTAAGGCTTCTTCTTGACGAAATCTCAAGCCCTTTTTGAATTGATTACAGAAGCTTTCGTGTAACAAGGTCTCGATGTTTCTTTGATAGTTGGCCGATGATACGACGGCCCTAGTAACATGAAAGGTGAACATGCTGGTCTTCAAGTCTAATCAAAACTGTGGCCCCAAGATCAATTTATGTCCATTATTTTGGTCACTTGCCGTTCAAAAAACTCTAAAAAAAACTCAATCACTCTAGGAACAATACAATCAGTTTGTTCTTTTGTCGCGGGAAGTTCCAAGCGTCACCAAAGTTTTCAGGAAATTCAAAAAGTCGCAGAAAGAAATTCCATTGTACTTCAGTCTCAGAGTGACACCTGCTGGGTCTTAAGACATGCAGCCTTGAAGAAACGTATTGAAACTACAATTCTCGCCCTTCTTAAAATTATTTCAAATGATCCCAGCACTTGGGCCACAGGTAGAGGTCTCTTAGTGTCAATCTGTAACTCAGAATTCATCTTTACTCTCCTAGTCTTGGAAAAAATTTAAGTGAAACTTCATCTTTGTAAATTTACCTTCAATCAGAAAAAAAAGAATGTCTTTTTGACGAAAAAATCTACGACAATCAACAACCTTAAATCACTAAAAACAAACGAAAATTTTCGAAGCAATGGGACGAGATCACAAGTTTGATGAAAGACATAAAAGAAATAATTATTAAAGAACAAGGCATCAGTTTCACAGAAGTGTCCATTCCTCGTCCTCGCCGCCGTATACCAACAGAACGTGCCTTTGAAGCTGGATTTGCATCAGCTACTGCAGATTTCGATAGTCCAACCTCTTATGCAAGAGACGCCATTTTCTTTCCCAGTGTTGAAGCTTTTAAAGAGCAAATTCAATCTCGTTTTGATGAAAATTATCAAAATATTCTTTGCAGTCCTCTCTGTCATAATGTAACCAGTACAGATGATGTCTCATTACTTTGTGACTTCTATGGAATCAATTATCTTCAGAAAGAAAGATTGTGGTTGGTCTTCTCGGTCAAGAAAAACAAAATCCCCTTTTGTCTTGAGGGTATAATTATAATATGTCAAAATAGATTTATGAGCATGGCATCTCTCAACTTATTCTCAGTTGGCTCATATATTCAGCCACATCCTATTCTGCTGAAATATCATTCTCTGCTTTACGTCAAATCAAAACTTACGATTTACCATTGAACAAGAAAGATTATCTCAAGCCATCATTTTAAATATTGAACAGGAAAAGACAAATTTTGTGATATAAAACAACATGGAAGAAATTATCAATGCTTTTGCTCATCAGAAAAATCGTGAAACTTGTTGTTTATTTGAATTTTATTTGTTCTTGTGTTATGTGCGTTAAAAAAGTAAAACCAATGAACAATTTATGATTACGGTTTTTGATTCTTAATAACAAAGACATTGTTACTTTTTCGGAGGAGTCAGAGTACTGACCCTCAAGTTGGGAAATCTGCCCTGCGGGCCTGAATATAACACTACTGTCTGTTGTTTCGCAGGATATGGATGAGTATTCACCAAGCTAGGTATGTAGGTTCATTAGGTGCATGCGGAGTACATACAAATTTTCAGTTTTACAGTTTTTATGGGCATGTTTTACCCCTGTGTATGGATCTTCACCAAATTTGGTTTGGAGGTCCATGGGGAGACACGTGCAAATTTGCAGTTTTACATTCTGCGATGTGAAGTTTTGATGAGGGCTTTTCTTGTTTTAACAGTTACACATAAGTAGAAACAAGTTTTCATATCCTGAATTAACCTTTCATTAATCGTGAATTTACATAACTTCCGTTCAGGAGATGGGTACCAACTAGTATGAAATAAAAGGCATATATTCCAAAAGATTTGCTATTTTTCATAAGCCTAAATGAATTAGCAAGTGTCTTGTTTGCTGTGTGAAGAAGTAATGGGGTAATAGTATTTATACTTAATGAAAGAACGTGTACAGTGGAACGTTGACTTCATGATATTTGAATGTTTATTGTGTACTTCCTGTTCAGTCAAACAAGGTAGCATCTGATTGAATGATGATTCATACCTAATTATACCTTTTCATAAGACAATAATTTAGACCTGTATAATATATTTTTAAATACGGCATTGTATATTCGGTTCCTTAGTTTTGGAGTTGTTGTTTGTTTGTTCTCTGGGTAAATAATGTATAATGTTATTTCAACCGTTCTATTGTGGACGACCAATTGTTACCTTCATTAGGCTGGCTGGGATACTATTTGTACATGCAACTTGTTATAACAACACTTGTTATGGTGGGAACCGCTTCGATAAGCTAGCGAAGCATGATTATTTGTTGAATTTTGAAGTTTTTTAAATGATAGACTAGAGGGAACAGCAAGTCAATGTGTGTGTGTGTTTGTCGTATAGCAAAGCCACAAAGGGCTATCTGCTCAGCCCACCGTGGGGAATCGAACCCCTGATTTTAGCGTTGTAAATCCAGAGACATAACGCTATACTAGCGGGGGGCAGCAAGTCAATACCACCAACTCTTCGGCTACTTATATATTTGGATTTGACTGTTACTTCTATAATACATTTACGACCCCAAAGCGCAGAGTGCAATTTAATTTTGACTACAGAACACGAACCATGGAACAACATATCCGATAACTTTAATTTGGACCAAATTATATTTCTCAATACTTCCTGCAAAGGTAAAACAAAATACAACTTTTTAAAAAAAGGTTTAATATGAACATTTTCTTCCAAACCAAGTGAATTAAACGTAAAATCTTCGTGTTGTTGTAATGTGTTTCTGTTGGCTGGCTTTTTAATTATCTAGTGAAAATAATTCAATGTCCAGTCTATCTAATAATCAGAAATTCCGTCCAGGTTTCCTTCTGTATATATTTTATAAACTAATACTAAATTGTCTCCGCTACAACATTTATTTTCATTCATGTTTTTTATAGTTTCATTATTTTCACAACTATGATTTTAACTCGTGTGGCCTAAAACTCAAACAAGTCATGATTATATAGATTTATTTGATAAATAGGCCAGAAAAGGGAAAGTCACTTTATAAAATTAGGGTAATTGTTTATAAAACGACAGGGTATTTCATAATTAAATGTTTACTAATTTCGTTATTGTTCCCTTCGGAGTATAAATAAACTGTTTATTCGGTTTGATAATTACAGATTCCTCACGAAATTATTGGTTTATACAAGCCTACAAGTGGAATAAATTTGTCCACTTATAATGCAGCGACATCTGCCTTGATAAATCAAACAGCTTAGACTAACCTTGATAGCTTTTTTGCTCTGTGTAAATGAACCATTAAAGAGAACATTGTCAAATTGTTACATTGAAACTTGTATGAACTGTGATTTCACTCGGGCATGTTTAATACGAAATAACCAAATAGCTATACACATATCTAGGTTTTATTGATTGTTTGTTGCACAGATATAATGTTCCAAGAATGGGTTACCTGTTCTATTAAAATTCGTGCTTGATGTAAACTAAAGTAATTTAGAATCATTTGGACGGGCTGCAGTACTAAATAATCATTGATCCAGAGTTTGTTTTACGCTAATCGTACCTGTGTGGTCTTACGCTTCCACGAAGCAAACACGCCAGCGCTGTTTTAGAATTTTTTGTTTTGAATATGCCATAGGATATATAATATATATATATTAACGAATCTCATGGCTCGTCTTATAAGACCAGGAAATTAACATACTTAAACTTTATAATTTCAAAACAAAATTAAGATCACAAATCTTTTTCTGCAAAAATATCACTCTTTTCAAAGTATTATTTTTAGAGTATTATTTTATTTTTGGTCATAATAGTAGGTAATATTATACAGTGGTACCTCAGTGCTCGAACGACTCCCTTCTCGAACAATTCGGTTTTCGAACATATTGTTTGAGAAAAAAAATGTCTCAGTTGCCGAACATAAACTGGTTCCCAAACCAAGCTGTCGTGGCTCGAACCCCCGAAATAACCCAACTGATGAACCGAACGACCCTTCGACCATTTTCGGCCCACGCCAAGCTTGCCCAAAACATTTTACCCGCACCTGTCGCTCAGTCCACACCCCCGCTAAAATCTGCTGTGAACGTTCTCGTTTTTCTTTTTGTTGTTTTTCTAAATATTCTGATTAAATAAGCCACCATGGGGTCAAAGAAAGATAATGAAAGCAGCAAACCAAAAAGTAAAGTTGTTAGAGCCACAATAGAGGTGAAAAAAGATCTCATAGCGAAGTATGAGAGTGGTGTTCGCGTGTCTGACCTTGGTACACAGTTTGGTATGGTGAAGTCTACAGTCTGCACCATACTGAAAAAATAAAGAGGTCATCAAAGGAGCTGATGTTGTAAAAAGAGTGACAGTGCTTACGAAACAAAGATCACAAACAATGGAATAGGTAGAAAAACTGTTGTTGATTTGGGTAAACGAAAAACAGTTAGCTGGTCATAGCATTTCTGAGACTATCAGTTGTGAGAAAGCAAAACACACCTGGAACGAGTGCTGATACAAGTGATGCCTTTAAGGCTAGTAGGGGGTGGTTTGTAAAATTTAGGAAGAGAAGTGTCATACATAGTGTGGTGAGACATGGTGGCCAGTTCTAACAAAGACGCTGCTGATAAATTTGTAAGGGAATTTAAGGACTATGTAGAAGCTGAGGGTTTTATTCCCCAACAAGCGTTCAACTGTGATGAGACAATATCATATAAAGGACAGGCTAACTCTATTGTTATGTAGTAATGCAAGTGGGGACTTAAAAAACTTAAGCCTTTGCTTGTGTATCATTCTGAGTACCCGAGGATTATTAAGAAAAATAATGTCCTGAAAAGTAAACTAAATGTCATGTGGAGGGCTAATAGTAAAGCATGGGTAACCAGGCAATTTTTTATGGAGTGGGTCCATAAAGTGTTTGCCCCAAGTGTAACGAATTACCTCACGGAAAACAGTTGCCACTTAAGGCTTTTCTTGTGATAGACAATGCACCTGCTTACCCACCAAGCTTGGAGGACGGGTTGGTGGAGGGTACAGTTTCATTGCGGTGAAGCTCTTGCCCCCTAACACGACTCCTCTCATTCAGCCTGTGGATCAACAGATCATATCGAACTTTAAGAAACAAAACCCCAAAGCACTGTTTCAAAGTTGCTTTGAAGAGACCTCTGACACAAAATTAACCTTCAGAGAGTTCTGGAAAAATCACTTTAATACCCTCCATTGCTTGAGGATCATAGACAAAGCCTGGAGGGAGGTGTCTTTAAGGACCATGAACTTAGCCTGGAAGAAATTATGGCCAGACTCAGTAGCAGATAGATACTTTGAAGGCTTTGAGGCTGAGCCTGTTGTTAAGGATATTGTCTCATTAGGCAAGTGTATGGGCTTGAATGTGAGTGGTGATGATGTGGAGGAGTTGGTGGAAGACCACAACACTGAGCTCACCATGGAAGAACTCCAAGACCTTCAGAAGGAACAGCAACAGAAGGCAACTGAGGAAGTGTCTTCAGATGAGGAGGAGGGAAGGGAGGATGTTCCTAGTTCACTAATCAAGGAAATGTGTGGAAAATGGGGAGAGTTACAAAGTTTTGTGGAAAAATTTCACCCTGACAAAGCTATAGCAAACCGCAGCATAAACCTTTTCAATAACAATACCATGTCTTACTTCAAAAACATTTTAAAATGCAGGCAGAAACAAACCTCATTAGACAAGTTTTAGTGAGAAATAGATCCAGTGAATCTCAAGCAGGTTGTAGCGGTGCAAAGAGACAGAAATGAGAAAGAACCCCAGAAGGGTAGTTATATGACGTTTTTATGGAAGGTGACCCCTTCCAAACAATAATAACCCTCCTACTCTCCACATTCCTCACCACCTTTCACTTACGCCATCAGCTTTCCTCAGCACAGGTAAAGTGCAGTTAAATTTTCATTTATTGTTTTTTATTGTGTTTATAGTTTTTGTAGTTGACATGCAAGTATTATTATACAGGTATAAATAAGCAATATTTTTACTTTAAATGCTTCATAATGCGTAATTTTTGGAGGTCTATAACGGATTAATTTAATTCACAGTATTTCTTATGGGAAAAATTGATTCGGTTTTCGAACAGCCTTCTGGAACGGATTAAGTTCGAGAACCGCGGTACCACTGTATATGTTTATTATTTTCAGTCTTATTGTGATGTAATGATCACTAAAATTTTCTTTCCTTTCTACAGACAATAAAAACTTTTTTCTTTTTTTTTACGGTGAAGTGTTTACACTTGTGAATTTGGCGTCGAATTTGTCTCTTAGAATTATTTAAGGTTAAATGAATATTTTAGTGAGACCTGGTACCTAAGCGATTACCTTAATGAGACCCAGTATAAAGAGTTTTGTCTCAGAATTGGCATTAGTTTTGAATAAATTGCGGCTGAATGATTATCAGGTCTGGTCACCAAAGATTTTTCCTGAAAAGTGACAATGGTTTTGAGTTAGTCATGATCGAGTGATCAACCCTGTGAGGCCTAGCTGTTAATAACAGTTACAAGTAACAGCGGTTTTTAATTATGTTTTTTCTACCAATCACTTTTGTAATAGGCTACACAGGAGAGAAAGTTTGAAAAGGGATAAAGCTTTCCCAAGTCGGAATGTATGTATGTTGTATTTATTGTACATTGTGTTACATATGTTTTATCATTAGAATTTCCTAAACATTATATTAAAAAATAAAGAAAAGCTAAGTAGTATAGGTATATTCTTTTCCAACATCTGTGTACAACCAAACCCACTAAACCTCTGTGCAATATAAGAGCTCAATATAGTGGTTAGGGGCTCAGCAAGCAAATATATCGATAAATGTATATTAGGCCCCACAAGTAACTAAGATGGTAATATTCAGTAAAAACTATATATTAAGTATGTTAGGTCTTGTTTAAAGATCTCTTCGCGGTGATTCTAAAGTCCAGCGTTACTTCTAATTCATACGCAAGGTCTGTAACTTCGACGGATCACAAAGGTTACACAGAATAGATATATTTTCTAATGGTTGCTGCATCATTTCTGACTAATATAATATTTTTATATTCACAATGCATTCAACAATTGAAATACAGGAGAACATTATAAATGTTCTATTGTGATATATTTCATTGAAAATCGGCCATTTAGAGTCACGGGGAAATTTACCAACGAAAATTGTAATCTAATTAAAGACTACTTTTACCTTAATTTGAAGAATAGTAGTAAGATATCGTAGGCTGTGATAATATTACAAACTTGAATATTCTTATTTATGTAATGAAATATTTACTTGGATAAGGCTCTGGAATCTCACCATACAAACCGGTACTTAACACTGGACACGATTTATTTATTAATCGGTCAGTTTCTTCTAAATAGGACGGGTTTCGCCGGTTGCTAGGGGCCAGGGGCGTAGATCCTGGGGATGGGGGGATGGGGGGTATACATCCCTCCCATCATTTTAGGTAGGAGGTATGGTGCATACAATCATTCCCCCCCCCCTACAGTTTGGTCTGTTTACTTGTTTTATTGCATCACAGGCCTACAAATAGTGTGTTTGTTCTTGTGATTCTAGTGTTCTTACATAATTAGGCCTAGATGTAGGCTTTTTCAGTCGCCGAAATGTACATCTTTAATATAGGCGTGGCTTCTAAGCTTTTCGATCTAAGCGATAGTTCGTAAGTATCAGTCAGTAGGCCTAAGTATACATGCAAGTTTCGTGGCAACAAGATTACTCTGTGACTACATGTTTACAGCTTTCAGGTTCACGTAATCAGAGATTACCAATTTGCAAATTGAACAGTTCACAAAATCATCATTTTGCATCATCATGATGCAAAAATCATCCCCCCATCGGGTGAAAAAAATCTACGCCCCTGCTATATTATATTATATTATATTATATTATTTGATATAATCTAAAGGAAGATAGATGTTTGTGATTCGCCCCAAGCAGGGGCGTAGATTTTTTCACCCGATGGGGATGATTTTGCATCATGATGATGCAAAATGATGATTTTGTGAACTGTTCAATTTGCAAATTGGTAATCTCTGATTACGTGAACCTGAAAGCTGTAAACATGTAGTCACAGAGTAATATAATATAATATAATATAATATAATATAATATAATATAATATAATATAATATAATATAATATAATATAATACAATACAATACAATACAATACAATACAATACAATACAATACAATACAATACAATACAATACAATACAATACAATACAGTGGAGCGCCGTTAAGCCGCGGTATTTGGGGGGTCAACCTGCTTAACCGCGGCTTAAACCTTTGTAACTGAAAAGCCGAAGTCGCCAACAGCTTCGCCGAGGAGCCTCATCGGCGCCATTGCGTGATCATTATAATATTAATGTATAGACTATTCAGATACAATTGACAAGTGCCGTTTTAACACAAACGACCAATGCATTGCGATAGTTCGCTTTTCCCTGTAAAATTTCGTCTTCTCGTGTTACATGCGGGCCGCCATGTCAATATGATATGCTCACTATTAATTCAGAAACAGAAGTGATTTCTATTGGGTTTGTGGCCAATATTTATACAATTTCATAAAATATCGGATTATCGAATTAAAAATAATACTTTAATTATTGATTACTTTTTTCACGGATTTACCGCGGATTAACTTTAATGTATGGAGAGATGTGTTTCGGTAACAATGGCGGCCTCCATAAAGCTGACATAGAGAGCGGATAAGGTAGATTAACGGTCGATTTCTATTGTAATATATTTTATTTATTTCCCAAATTAAAGCAAATCCTTTTTAAATATCCCCTTGAAGTTATAAAGACAAGGAGGGTTGAGAAACTTTAAAAAGCCAGGTAGTAGATTTAATACATCAAACATTTTGGGACAAGACTTGCTACAGCAGTTTAAGCGATTTCGCGGTTTACTGGTCCGCGGTTTAATAGCGCTCCACTGTACATATATAATATGTATATATACATATATATATATAAGGAATCCAGTGAGCTTAGAAATAATGATTGGCATTGCTTTTGTTCATGCGCATTATGAGATGTTAGTGGATTTTGATGTAATTGTTGAAATATGTATTTAAAATATGAAAAAACGTCCCATCAGGTTAATTTTAATGTTAGATGTTTTATTTATTTGGTTACTTACAGCTGTTATTTTCTTCCTAATATAAAGTAAGTTTTATAACGGGCATTGCTTGTTTATTATAATCAATAGTATTGCTCGACTGTCCCTACAGTTGAAATCCTGGTTAAAAGTATCAATATTTTTGAGTTATTTACAACAAAATCATTACCCTTCTAATATCTGATCACTTGGAAGTGCCCCTTGAAAGTGTTAATAGTTTTGAGATATTTACGACCAATGTATTACCGTGAGGTCTGATCACTGGGAATGTCCTTTAAAGGAACAATGATTTTAAATTACTTGGAATAATACACGTTTAAGTAGTTTAGTAAACATGTTCAGCCTAATAAAGTAAGTACGAATTCTTTACATTTTTATAAAAATAACATGCACATTTCCGTTCTTAATAATTAGTCTAAAGAGGATACGACAGACTTCATTTTTAAAATATAAACTTCAAGTGATTGTTATAGTTTCAATCTTTGGGACAAAGTCGTCTGTTTTAAATATTTAAAAAAAAGTAACCTACAAATAAGTTGGTGGTTAGAGCGCTTGACACGTAATCTGTGGATTGCAAGATCGAAATCCGTCACCAAATATGCTCGTCCTTACAGATATGGGATTCTTATAAAGTGGCAGTCAATTTTGCTATTCATTACGAAAGAGTAGCATAAGAGTTGGCAGCGAGCGGTGTTAACTAGTTTCCTTCCTTTTGTTTTATCATATCACAATTAAGGACAGCTCTGAGAAAAATTCAAGAAACAAACTTATCAATACATTAATTACATTGATTTTCTGCTGTATATGGCAAAAAATCTAATTTACCTAACAGTATATGTTTTGTTCAAGCTTTCTGGGCCCAGCATGGCTAAGGTTAAGACACTCAACTCGTAATCTGAAGGTCCCGGGTTCGAATCTCCGCCACACCAAACATGCTAGCCTTTTCAGCCGTGGGAGTTGTAACGTAACGATCAATCCCACTATTCGTTGGTAAAAGCCTAGCCCAAGAGTTGGCGGTGGGTGGTGATGACTAGCTGCCTTACCTCTAGTCTTACACTGCTAAATTAGGGACGGCTAGTGCAGATAGCCCTCGTGTAGCTTTGCGCGAAATTGAAAACAAATGAATAAAAACAAACCAAGTTTTCTGAAATACATATAAAAACATAAGAGTATCGCTGAGAATCATATATGTATGTATATATATGTGTTTGTCCCACCGAGGGACACATATATATATACATATGGAAGATATAGTTTTCCAGTTATACCACAAAAATAGTGATGAAGTGATGAGTTACATATGTGGCAATTAAGTGCTGGTAAACTTGAGTTATAACACGTGACAAGTGCTGGGAAAGTTATTAGTTTCTTCACGTGGTAAACATTTATTTTTTAATAATTACTTGTTTGTAAGAAACATTGAAAAAATGACTTAAGTTTGATATTCGGTGGAGGTTGCTGAGTTCCTTAAGTTTGAAAAATAAAGTATCTATAAACTAGATACAAGACTTACGTCTTGAATTCTTTAGGATAATTTCTCGCGCTGAAGTTGTGGGATAAATTGATCTTTCATGTCTTTAGCTTAATATAAACAAAATATAAATATATATATCTATATATATTCGAGAAAAGACTGCACGTGTGATTCTGTGGACTATATTACATTAAAACGTTACCAGTTGAAGGTAAGTTATAAAACACCAGTATCGATATATATATATCGCAGTTTGTGAAATGATACTCATAGCTATACTTCATGACTTTTTCTACTGATTTTCCTTTTCCTGAGTCAATGTTTTGTTTGTTTGTTTTGGAATTTCGCACAAAGCTACTCGAGGGCTATCTGTGCTAGCCGTCCCTAATTTAGCAGTGTAAGACTAGAGGGAAGGCAGCTAGTCATCACCACCCACCGCCAACTCTTGGGCTACTCTTTTACCAACGAATAGTGGGATTGACCGTCACATTATAACGCCCCCACGGCTGGGAGGGCGAGCATGTTTGGCGCGACTCGGGCGCGAACACGCAACCCTCAGATTACGAAGCGCACGCCTTAACGCGCTAGGCCATGCCAGGCCCCTTTTTCTCAGCCCACCGAGGGGAATCGAATCCCTGATTTTAGCGTTGTAAATCCGGAGACATACCGCTGTACTAGCGGGGAGCATGTTTTGATGAGTTCCATGTTTTTTTTCAGCGGATAAATTGAAACATCTCCAAAAAAAGAGAACTTCCAGGAAGACAGTAAAAGAAAACTATTTCTGTTGTCCTACATATCCATTATATCTAGAGCAATTTCAATATCATAAAGGACATTTTATCTACAATATAATTCGTTTGGGCGAAATTGCGAAAACATAAAAAGGGGACATTGCGCCCACTATTAAAATGAAATTATTATTCCTTCAGTTCTGAAAGCCAATAGTGGAACAATAATTTCTCGACACTTTTAGAAAGGGAAATTTATTGTTGCGAAACTGTAGCTAGGCCTAAGTTTACATACAAAAAGTCGATATTTTGACTGTTTTCGGGGCTTTTCGCAAGAATAGGTGATATTGAATGTCAGTTTGAAGTGACAACTGATTTCAAAACGGAAATGTTTATCGTTGAAGCTGACAAAAACAAAGAGTTTGGCTTATTTTAAAAGGGATAAAAGCTTCAGGAAAGAAAGGATTCTAAAGTAACTGCGAGTTATCCTGAATAAAAAACGTTCTTGGGAAACACTTCAGTAACTGCGAGTCACACCTGGGAAAGTTAAGAGACATTAATTCCATTAAAAAACCTAAAACAAGACAAAAGCATAAAAATTCTAAAAGCAGATAAAGGTAACGCTATAGTCATAATGAACACGAATGAATACACCCAAAAAATGAAGAACATCCTATCAGACACGAACAAATTTAAACCAATACACACAAATCCAACAAAGACACACGAGACGCAACTGAACAAATTACTACTACAAATGAAAAAAGCCAACACAATTTCACAAACACTTTATTTCTACCTACGTAAAACCGACACACGCACACCACAAATATACGGCATCCCCCAACCTCATAAACCAGATTGTCCATTACGACCAATAATGTCCACATATGAATTGTTTAATTACAATCTTGGTAAATACATAGCATGGGCATTCTCCAAATATGTAACATCAGCCAGCTCATTCATCAAAGACTCTTTTAATTTCAAGTCTAATCTAAATCAACTTAATCATAAAGCCTTAACGGCCAGTTTCGATGTTACATCCCTCTTTACAGAAGTTCCAACTACTGAAGCCTGCAAGATAGCCTAATACTCTATATCCGGGACCCTAACCCAACTATAGACATTCCCAGTAACCAATTAGCAACCCTCATAGAATTCACCACGATAAAGACAAACTTCATGTTCAACAACCAAAACTATATACAAACAAATGGCCCAAGCATGGGCAACCCAGTATCACCAGTTCTAGCCAATATTTTTATGACACAAGTTGAAACACAAGCAATTAACACAGCATTACATCCACCACTATACTGGTACAGATATGTAGATGACACGGTTGCGGGATTCAAATCTACAGAACACATACTTAATTTTTTCAATCACATTAACTCTATACATCCCAACATTAACTTCACATGTAAACAGGAAGAAAGCAATCAAATATCATTTCTTAACCTCAAAATTACACGACACACAATTCAAAGAGAAATCCACCGAAAAATCACCCATACTGGACTATACATTCCTTGGGACTCAGCACATGAAACAAAACAAAAACTCAACATACTAAGAAACCAAATAAACACAGCCATAAAACTATGCTCACCAGATAAAATTAACGATGAATTAGACAAAATAAAACAATACTTCATCAACATCAATAAGTTTCCTTCACAAACCATAGAAAACATTATACGCACACACCTAGACAGAAAGCAAAATCAACCAACAAAAGTAAACATATCTCACGAATCAAAAAATCACGAAACCATATACTACTGCATACCATATATTCCTGACATCAGCAAACAAATAACCAACATTTGGCAAAAACTAGTAACAAAATATGACATTCCAGTTAATACCAAATTTATTCAAAAACCAGGCACAAAACTGAGGTCTATACTATGTAAAAACTACACTGACAAACACCACACCAACATTATTTATAAAATACAATGTGATAACTGCCACGACTTCTATATTGAGAAACAAGTAAAAAATGGAAACCAGATTCAAAGAACATAAAAGTCACCTTCACACGTTTTCGAACACTGCAAGTCAAATAAACACAACATAACCATAGAAAACACTCAAATACTGAATAAAGAAACAAACATAAAGAAACGCAAAATTAAAGAAGCCTTACTTATACAACAACTTACACAAAATAAACCAATATAGAGGAACGCCTTTATACCTATATTAATATAATAAAATAAATAAAATTATATATTCAAACATCTAACACCGCCCTCTACATTCTGACACTCAGTTACACAACCCCTTTCAAACATGTGGTCAGCTTCCGGTCAGTTACCTTTCTTTGTGAACCTGACGATGACCGAAGAAGGTCGAAATGTTGTTCGCTCTTCTATGTAAAATATTTTCTCAACCCAAACGAGCCGTTTTTGCATATATATTTCACAACATCGTTTTGTCCATGTCAGGTTTCTTCATACATAATATTTTATTGTACTAATAATTTTAAAATAACAACAGATTACAACAGTGGTGTATACAACATCGTTTTGTCCAGGTCAGGTTTCTTCATACATAATATTTTATTGTACTAATAATTTTACAACAACACCGAATTACAACAGTGGTATATACAACATCGTTTTGTCCATGTCAGGTTTCTTCATACATAATATTTTATTGTACTAATAATTTTACAACAACAACAGGTTACAACACTGGTATATACAACATCGTTTTGTCCATGTCAGCTTTCTTCATACATAAAATTTTATTGTACTAATAATTTTACAACAAAAACAGATTACAATACTGTTTTCTGCATTATGTTGGTAAACCTACAACTGGAGACAGAACAGCGGATTTCATCCATGTAACACAGTTTATTAAAGTTCAAAATATACATTTGTATATAATCAGAATTCTTCAACTTATGAAAATAAATACATTAAAAATAGCATGGCCTTCGAAATAGTTGGGCAGAGATATAAAGTAACGTATATAATTTAGAGTTTGGTATATTTTAGTTTTGCGCTAAGTTATTCGAAGGATACCTGGGTTAGCTGTCTATAACTTAACAGTGATAAACTAGCCAACACCGTCAACTACTGGACTACTACTTTACCAACAATTAGAGGAACTGACAGTGATGCCCATACAGCTGAAGAGACGATAAGACCATCGATTCTACTCTGACTAAAGGCACACTTATAAACACATTTATTAAAGTTTATATATCGGAGACATTTTTGATATGATTATCAAAACATTAGATCTGACATTAGACTCACAGGTTTACAATACAGTTTCTTTACGGATTACCTAACATTAGATCCATAGTTTCATAGTGCAGTATTATTTATAACTTTAAATACTGTTAAATGTATCTTAGTGAACAGCTTAACGACTGAATGTGATATACTTTAGTTAGTTTATGAAAGCGTTGTTACATTCTGTAACTTTCAATACTGTTAAATGTATCTTAGTGAACAGCTTAACGACTGAATGTGAATACTTTAGTTAGTTTATGAAAGCGTTGTTACATTCTGTAACTTTCAATACTGTTAAATGTATCTTAGTGAACAGCTTAACGACTGAATGTGAATACTTTAGTTAGTTTATGAAAGCGTTGTTACATTCTGTAACTTTCAATACTGTTAAATGTATCTTAGTGAACAGCTTAACGACTGAATGTGAATACTTTAGTTAGTTTATGAAAGCGTTGTTACATTCTGTAACTTTCAATACTGTTAAATGTATCTTAGTGAACAGCTTAACGACTGAATGTGAATACTTTAGTTAGTTTATGAAAGCGTTGTTACATTCTGTAACTTTCAATACTGTTAAATGTATCTTAGTGAACAGCTTAACGACTGAATGTGAATACTTTAGTTAGTTTATGAAAGCGTTGTTACATTCTGTAACTTTCAATACTGTTAAATGTATCTTAGTGAACAGCTTAACGACTGAATGTGAATACTTTAGTTAGTTTATGAAAGCGTTGTTACATTCTGTAACTTTCAATACTGTTAAATGTATCTTAGTGAACAGCTTAACGACTGAATGTGAATACTTTAGTTAGTTTATGAAAGCGTTGTTACATTCTGTAACTTTCAATACTGTTAAATGTATCTTAGTGAACAGCTTAACGACTGAATGTGAATACTTTAGTTAGTTTATGAAAGCGTTGTTACTTTCTGTAACTTTCAATACTGTTAAATGTATCTTAGTGAACAGCTTAACGACTGAATGTGAATACTTTAGTTAGTTTATGAAAGCGTTGTTACATTCTGTAACTTTCAATACTGTTAAATGTATCTTAGTGAACAGCTTAACGACTGATTGCTGAATACTTTAGTTAGTTTATGAAAGCGTTATTACATTCTGTAACTTCTCAATACTGTTAAATGTATCTTAGTGAACAGCTTAACGACTGAATGTGAATACTTTAGTTAGTTTATGAAAGCGTTGTTACATTCTGTAACTTTCAATACTGTTAAATGTATCTTAGTGAACAGCTTAACGACTGAATGTGAATACTTTAGTTAGTTTATGAAAGCGTTGTTACATTCTGTAACCTTTAATACTGTTAAATGTATCTTAGTGAACAGCTTAACGACTGAATGTGAATACTTTAGTTGGTTTATGAAAGCGTTGTTACATTCTCTAACTTTCAATACTGTTAAATGTATCTTATTGAACAGCTTAACGACTGAATGTGAATACTTTAGTTAGTTTATGAAAGCGTTGTTACATTCTCTGTAACTTTCAATACTGTTAAATGTATCTTAGTGAACAGCTTAACGACTGAATGTGAATACTTTAGTTTTAGTTTATGAAAGCGTTGTTACATTCTGTAACTTTCAATACTGTTAAATGTATCTTAGTGAACAGCTTAACGACTGAATGTGAATACTTTAGTTAGTTTATGAAAGCGTTGTTACATTCTGTAACTTTCAATACTGTTAAATGTATCTTAGTGAACAGCTTAACGACTGAATGTGAATACTTTAGTTAGTTTGCAAAGCGTTGTTACATTCTGTAACTTTCAATACTGTTAAATGTATCTTAGTGAACAGCTTAACGACTGAATGTGAATACTTTAGTTAGTTTATGAAAGCGTTGTTACATTCTGTAACTTTCAATACTGTTAAATGTATCTTAGTGAACAGCTTAACGACTGAATGTGAATACTTTAGTTAGTTTATGAAAGCGTTGTTACATTCTGTAACTTTCAATACTGTTAAATGTATCTTAGTGAACAGCTTAACGACTGAATGTGAATACTTTAGTTAGTTTATGAAAGCGTTGTTACATTCTGTAACTTTCAATACTGTTAAATGTATCTTAGTGAACAGCTTAACGACTGAATGTGAATACTTTAGTTAGTTTATGAAAGCGTTGTTACATTCTGTAACTTTCAATACTGTTAAATGTATCTTAGTGAACAGCTTAACGACTGAATGTGAATACTTTAGTTAGTTTATGAAAGCGTTGTTACATTCTGTAACTTTCAATACTGTTAAATGTATCTTAGTGAACAGCAACGACTGAATGTGAATACTTTAGTTAGTTTATGAAAGCGTTGTTACATTCTGTAACTTTCAATACTGTTAAATGTATCTTAGTGAACAGCTTAACGACTGAATGTGAATACTTTAGTTAGTTTATGAAAGTCGTTGTTACATTCTGTAACTTTCAATACTGTTAAATGTATCTTAGTGAACAGCTTAACGACTGAATGTGAATACTTTAGTTAGTTTATGAAAGCGTTGTTACATTCTGTAACTTTCAATACTGTTAAATGTATCTTAGTGAACAGCTTAACGACTGAATGTGAATACTTTAGTTAGTTTATGAAAGCGTTGTTACATTCTGTAACTTTCAATACTGTTAAATGTATCTTAGTGAACAGCTTAACGACTGAATGTGAATACTTTAGTTAGTTTATGAAAGCGTTGTTACATTCTGTAACTTTCAATACTGTTAAATGTATCTTAGTGAACAGCTTAACGACTGAATGTGAATACTTTAGTTAGTTTATGAAAGCGTTGTTACATTCTGTAACTTTCAATACTGTTAAATGTATCTTAGTGAACAGCTTAACGACTGAATGTGAATACTTTAGTTAGTTTATGAAAGCGTTGTTACATTCTGTAACTTTCAATACTGTTAAATGTATCTTAGTGAACAAGCAACGACTGAATGTGAATACTTTAGTTAGTTTATGAAAGCGTTGTTACATTCTGTAACTCTTCAATACTGTTAAATGTATCTTAGTGAACAGCTTAACGACTGAATGTGAATACTTTAGTTAGTTTATGAAAGCGTTGTTACATTCTGTAACTTTCAATACTGTTAAATGTATCTTAGTGAACAGCTTAACGACTGAATGTGAATACTTTAGTTGGTTTATGAAAGCGTTGTTACATTCTGTAACTTTCAATACTGTTAAATGTATCTTAGTGAACAGCTTAACGACTGATGGTGAATACTTTAGTTAGTTTATGAAAGCGTTGTTACATTCTGTAACTTTCAATACTGTTAAATGTATCTTAGTGAACAAACGACTGAATGTGAATACTTTAGTTAGTTTATGAAAGCGTTGTTACATTCTGTAACTTTCAATACTGTTATCTTCTTAGTGAACAGCTTAACGACTGAATGTGAATACTTTAGTTAGTTTATGAAAGCGTTATTACATTCTGTAACTTTCAGTACTGTTAAATCTTAGTGAACAGCTTAACGACTGAATGTGAATACTTTAGTTAGTTTATGAAAGCGTTGTTACATTCTGTAACTTTCAATACTGTTAAATGTATCTTAGTGAACAGCTTAACGACTGAATGTGAATACTTTAGTTAGTTTATGAAAGCGTTGTTACATTCTGTAACTTTCAATACTGTTAAATGTATCTTAGTGAACAGCAACGACTGAATGTGAATACTTTGGTTGGTTTATGAAAGCGTTGTTACATTCTGTAACTTTAAATACTAAATCTTAGTGAACAGCAACGACTGAATGAATACTTTGTTAGTTTATGAAAGCGTTGTTACATTCTCTAACTTTCAATACTGTTAAATGTATCTTAGTGAACACCTTAACGACTGAATTGTGAATACTTTAGTTGGTTTATGAGCGTTACATTCTGTAACTTTCAATACTGTTAAATGTATCTTAGTGAGTGAACAACGACTGAATGTGAATACTTGTTAGTTCATGAAAGCGTTGTTACATTCTGTAACTTTTCAATATGTTATAGCAATTAGTGAACAGCTTAACGACTGAATGTGAATACTTTAGTTAGATGATAGCGTTGTTACATTCCATGTAACTTTCAATACTGTTAAATGTATCTTAAGTGAACAGCTTAACGACGGCAGATGTGAATACTTTAGTTAGTTTATGAAAGGTTTATACATTCTGTAACTTTCAATACTGTTAAATGTATCTTAGTGAACAGCTTAACGACTGAATGTGAATACTTTGGTTAGTTTATGAAAGCGTTGTTACATTCTGTAACTTTCAATACTGTTAAATGTATCTTAGTGAACAGCTTAACGACTGAATGTGAATACTTTAGTTAGTTTATGAAAGCGTTGTTACATTCTGTAACTTTCAATACTGTTAAATGTATCTTAGTGAACAGCTTAACGATTGAATGTGAATACTTTAGTTAGTTTATGAAAGCGTTGTTACATTCTGTAACTTTCAATACTGTTAAATGTATCTTAGTGAACAGCTTAACGACTGAATGTGAATACTTTAGTTAGTTTATGAAAGCGTTGTTACATTCTGTAACTTTCAATACTGTTAAATGTATCTTAGTGAACAGCTTAACGACTGAATGTGAATACTTTAGTTAGTTTATGAAAGCGTTGTTACATTCTGTAACTTTCAATACTGTTAAATGTATCTTAGTGAACAGCTTAACGACTGAATGTGAATACTTTAGTTAGTTTATGAAAGCGTTGTTACATTCTGTAACTTTCAATACTGTTAAATGTATCTTAGTGAACAGCTTAACGACTGAATGTGAATACTTTAGTTAGTTTATGAAAGCGTTGTTACATTCTGTAACTTTCAATACTGTTAAATGTATCTTAGTGAACAGCTTAACGACTGAATGTGAATACTTTAGTTAGTTTATGAAAGCGTTGTTACATTCTGTAACTTTCAATACTGTTAAATGTATCTTAGTGAACAGCTTAACGACTGAATGTGAATACTTTAGTTAGTTTATGAAAGCGTTGTTACATTCTGTAACTTTCAATACTGTTAAATGTATCTTAGTGAACAGCTTAACGACTGAATGTGAATACTTTAGTTAGTTTATGAAAGCGTTGTTACATTCTGTAACTTTCAATACTGTTAAATGTATCTTAGTGAACAGCTTAACGACTGAATGTGAATACTTTAGTTAGTTTATGAAAGCGTTGTTACATTCTGTAACTGTTAAATGTATCTTAGTGAACAGCTTAACGACTGTTAAATGTAAAGTTGTTGTAATTCTGTAACTTTCAATACTGTTAAATGTATCTTAGTGAACAGCTTAACGACTGAATGTGAATACTTTAGTTAGTTTATGAAAGCGTTGTTACATTCTGTAACTTTCAATACTGTTAAATGTATCTTAGTGAACAGCTTAACGACTGAATGTGAATACTTTAGTTAGTTTATGAAAGCGTTGTTACATTCTGTAACTTTCAATACTGTTAAATGTATCTTAGTGAACAGCTTAACGACTGAATGTGAATACTTTAGTTAGTTTATGAAAGCGTTGTTACATTCTGTAACTTTCAATACTGTTAAATGTATCTTAGTGAACAGCTTAACGACTGAATGTGAATACTTTAGTTAGTTTATGAAAGCGTTGTTACATTCTGTAACTTTCAATACTGTTAAATGTATCTTAGTGAACAGCTTAACGACTGAATGTGAATACTTTAGTTAGTTTATGAAAGCGTTGTTACATTCTGTAACTTTCAATAATGTTAAATTTATCTTAGTGAACAGCTTAACGACTGAATGTGAATACTTTAGTTAGTTTATGAAAGCGTTGTTACATTCTGTAACTTTCAATACTGTTAAATGTATCTTAGTGAACAGCTTAACGACTGAATGTGAATACTTTAGTTAGTTTATGAAAGCGTTGTTACATTCTGTAACTTTCAATACTGTTAAATGTATCTTAGTGAACAGCTTAACGACTGAATGTGAATACTTTAGTTAGTTTATGAAAGCGTTATTACATTCTGTAATTCTGTAACTTTCAATGAATGTTACTTTAATGTATCTTAGTAGAACAGCTTAACGACTGAATGTGAATACTTTAGTTAGTTTATGAAAGCGTTGTTACATTCTGTAACTTTCAATACTGTTAAATGTATCTTAGTGAACAGCTTAACGACTGAATGTGAATACTTTAGTTAGTTTATGAAAGCGTTGTTACATTCTGTAACTTTCAATACTGTTAAATGTATCTTAGTGAACAGCTTAACGACTGAATGTGAATACTTTAGTTAGTTTATGAAAGCGTTGTTACATTCTGTAACTTTCAATACTGTTAAATGTATCTTAGTGAACAGCTTAACGACTGAATGTGAATACTTTAGTTAGTTTATGAAAGCGTTGTTACATTCTGTAACTTTCAATACTGTTAAATGTATCTTAGTGAACAGCTTAACGACTGAATGTGAATACTTTAGTTAGTTTATGAAAGCGTTGTTACATTCTGTAACTTTCAATACTGTTAAATGTATCTTAGTGAACAGCTTAACGACTGAATGTGAATACTTTAGTTAGTTTATGAAAGCGTTGTTACATTCTGTAACTTTCAATACTGTTAAATGTATCTTAGTGAACAGCTTAACGACTGAATGTGAATACTTTAGTTAGTTTATGAAAGCGTTGTTACATTCTGTAACTTTCAATACTGTTAAATGTATCTTAGTGAACAGCTTAACGACTGAATGTGAATACTTTAGTTAGTTTATGAAAGCGTTGTTACATTCTGTAACTTTCAATACTGTTAAATGTATCTTAGTGAACAGCTTAACGACTGAATGTGAATACTTTAGTTAGTTTATGAAAGCGTTGTTACATTCTGTAACTTTCAATACTGTTAAATGTATCTTAGTGAACAGCTTAACGACTGAATGTGAATACTTTAGTTAGTTTATGAAAGCGTTGTTACATTCTGTAACTTTCAATACTGTTAAATGTATCTTAGTGAACAGCTTAACGACTGAATGTGAATACTTTAGTTAGTTTATGAAAGCGTTGTTACATTCTGTAACTTTCAATACTGTTAAATGTATCTTAGTGAACAGCTTAACGACTGAATGTGAATACTTTAGTTAGTTTATGAAAGCGTTGTTACATTCTGTAACTTTCAATACTGTTAAATGTATCTTAGTGAACAGCTTAACGACTGAATGTGAATACTTTAGTTAGTTTATGAAAGCGTTGTTACATTCTGTAACTTTCAATACTGTTAAATGTATCTTAGTGAACAGCTTAACGACTGAATGTGAATACTTTAGTTAGTTTATGAAAGCGTTGTTACATTCTGTAACTTTCAATACTGTTAAATGTATCTTAGTGAACAGCTTAACGACTGAATGTGAATACTTTAGTTAGTTTATGAAAGCGTTGTTACATTCTGTAACTTTCAATACTGTTAAATGTATCTTAGTGAACAGCTTAACGACTGAATGTGAATACTTTAGTTAGTTTATGAAAGCGTTGTTACATTCTGTAACTTTCAATACTGTTAAATGTATCTTAGTGAACAGCTTAACGACTGAATGTGAATACTTTAGTTAGTTTATGAAAGCGTTGTTACATTCTGTAACTTTCAATACTGTTAAATGTATCTTAGTGAACAGCTTAACGACTGAATGTGAATACTTTAGTTAGTTTATGAAAGCGTTGTTACATTCTGTAACTTTCAATACTGTTAAATGTATCTTAGTGAACAGCTTAACGACTGAATGTGAATACTTTAGTTAGTTTATGAAAGCGTTGTTACATTCTGTAACTTTCAATACTGTTAAATGTATCTTAGTGAACAGCTTAACGACTGAATGTGAATACTTTAGTTAGTTTATGAAAGCGTTGTTACATTCTGTAACTTTCAATACTGTTAAATGTATCTTAGTGAACAGCTTAACGACTGAATGTGAATACTTTAGTTAGTTTATGAAAGCGTTGTTACATTCTGTAACTTTCAATACTGTTAAATGTATCTTAGTGAACAGCTTAACGACTGAATGTGAATACTTTAGTTAGTTTATGAAAGCGTTGTTACATTCTGTAACTTTCAATACTGTTAAATGTATCTTAGTGAACAGCTTAACGACTGAATGTGAATACTTTAGTTAGTTTATGAAAGCGTTGTTACATTCTGTAACTTTCAATACTGTTAAATGTATCTTAGTTAACAGCTTAACGACTGAATGTGAATACTTTAGTTAGTTTATGAAAGCGTTGTTACATTCTGTAACTTTCAATACTGTTAAATGTATCTTAGTGAACAGCTTAACGACTGAATGTGAATACTTTAGTTAGTTTATGAAAGCGTTGTTACATTCTGTAACTTTCAATACTGTTAAATGTATCTTAGTGAACAGCTTAACGACTGAATGTGAATACTTTAGTTAGTTTATGAAAGCGTTGTTACATTCTGTAACTTTCAATACTGTTAAATGTATCTTAGTGAACAGCTTAACGACTGAATGTGAATACTTTAGTTAGTTTATGAAAGCGTTGTTACATTCTGTAACTTTCAATACTGTTAAATGTATCTTAGTGAACAGCTTAACGACTGAATGTGAATACTTTAGTTAGTTTATGAAAGCGTTGTTACATTCTGTAACTTTCAATACTGTTAAATGTATCTTAGTGAACAGCTTAACGACTGAATGTGAATACTTTAGTTAGTTTATGAAAGCGTTGTTACATTCTGTAACTTTCAATACTGTTAAATGTATCTTAGTGAACAGCTTAACGACTGAATGTGAATACTTTAGTTAGTTTATGAAAGCGTTGTTACATTCTGTAACTTTCAATACTGTTAAATGTATCTTAGTGAACAGCTTAACGACTGAATGTGAATACTTTAGTTAGTTTATGAAAGCGTTGTTACATTCTGTAACTTTCAATACTGTTAAATGTATCTTAGTGAACAGCTTAACGACTGAATGTGAATACTTTAGTTAGTTTATGAAAGCGTTGTTACATTCTGTAACTTTCAATACTGTTAAATGTATCTTAGTGAACAGCTTAACGACTGAATGTGAATACTTTAGTTAGTTTATGAAAGCGTTGTTACATTCTGTAACTTTCAATACTGTTAAATGTATCTTAGTGAACAGCTTAACGACTGAATGTGAATACTTTAGTTAGTTTATGAAAGCGTTGTTACATTCTGTAACTTTCAATACTGTTAAATGTATCTTAGTGAACAGCTTAACGACTGAATGTGAATACTTTAGTTAGTTTATGAAAGCGTTGTTACATTCTGTAACTTTCACAGCTTACTGTTAAATGTATCTTAGTGAACAGCTTAACGACTGAATGTGAATACTTTAGTTAGTTTATGAAAGCGTTGTTACATTCTGTAACTTTCAATACTGTTAAATGTATCTTAGTGAACAGCTTAACGACTGAATGTGAATACTTTAGTTAGTTTATGAAAGCGTTGTTACATTCTGTAACTTTCAATACTGTTAAATGTATCTTAGTGAACAGCTTAACGACTGAATGTGAATACTTTAGTTAGTTTATGAAAGCGTTGTTACATTCTGTAACTTTCAATACTGTTAAATGTATCTTAGTGAACAGCTTAACGACTGAATGTGAATACTTTAGTTAGTTTATGAAAGCGTTGTTACATTCTGTAACTTTCAATACTGTTAAATGTATCTTAGTGAACAGCTTAACGACTGAATGTGAATACTTTAGTTAGTTTATGAAAGCGTTGTTACATTCTGTAACTTTCAATACTGTTAAATGTATCTTAGTGAACAGCTTAACGACTGAATGTGAATACTTTAGTTAGTTTATGAAAGCGTTGTTACATTCTGTAACTTTCAATACTGTTAAATGTATCTTAGTGAACAGCTTAACGACTGAATGTGAATACTTTAGTTAGTTTATGAAAGCGTTGTTACATTCTGTAACTTTCAATACTGTTAAATGTATCTTAGTGAACAGCTTAACGACTGAATGTGAATACTTTAGTTAGTTTATGAAAGCGTTGTTACATTCTGTAACTTTCAATACTGTTAAATGTATCTTAGTGAACAGCTTAACGACTGAATGTGAATACTTTAGTTAGTTTATGAAAGCGTTGTTACATAACTTTCAATACTGTTAAATGTATCTTAGTGAACAGCTTAACGACTGAATGTGAATACGTTGTTACATTCTGTAACTTTCAATACTGTTAAATGTATCTTAGTGAACAGCTTAACGACTGAATGTGAATACTTTAGTTAGTTTATGAAAGCGTTGTTACATTCTGTAACTTTCAATACTGTTAAATGTATCTTAGTGAACAGCTTAACGACTGAATGTGAATACTTTAGTTAGTTTATGAAAGCGTTGTTACATTCTGTAACTTTCAATACTGTTAAATGTATCTTAGTGAACAGCTTAACGACTGAATGTGAATACTTTAGTTAGTTTATGAAAGCGTTGTTACTTTCTGTAACTTTCAATAATGTTAAATGTATCTTAGTTAACAGCTTAACGACTGAATGTGAATACTTTAGTTAGTTTATGAAAGCGTTGTTACATTCTGTAACTTTCAATACTGTTAAATGTATCTTAGTGAACAGCTTAACGACTGAATGTGAATACTTTAGTTAGTTTATGAAAGCGTTGTTACATTCTGTAACTTTCAATACTGTTAAATGTATCTTAGTGAACAGCTTAACGACTGAATGTGAATACTTTAGTTAGTTTATGAAAGCGTTGTTACATTCTGTAACTTTCAATACTGTTAAATGTATCTTAGTGAACAGCTTAACGACTGAATGTGAATACTTTAGTTAGTTTATGAAAGCGTTGTTACATTCTGTAACTTTCAATACTGTTAAATGTATCTTAGTGAACAGCTTAACGACTGAATGTGAATACTTTAGTTAGTTTATGAAAGCGTTGTTACATTCTGTAACTTTCAATACTGTTAAATGTATCTTAGTGAACAGCTTAACGACTGAATGTGAATACTTTAGTTAGTTTATGAAAGCGTTGTTACATTCTGTAACTTTCAATACTGTTAAATGTATCTTAGTGAACAGCTTAACGACTGAATGTGAATACTTTAGTTAGTTTATGAAAGCGTTGTTACATTCTGTAACTTTCAATACTGTTAAATGTATCTTAGTGAACAGCTTAACGACTGAATGTGAATACTTTAGTTAGTTTATGAAAGCGTTGTTACATTCTGTAACTTTCAATACTGTTAAATGTATCTTAGTGAACAGCTTAACGACTGAATGTGAATACTTTAGTTAGTTTATGAAAGCGTTGTTACATTCTGTAACTTTCAATACTGTTAAATGTATCTTAGTGAACAGCTTAACGACTGAATGTGAATACTTTAGTTAGTTTATGAAAGCGTTGTTACATTCTGTAACTTTCAATACTGTTAAATGTATCTTAGTGAACAGCTTAACGACTGAATGTGAATACTTTAGTTAGTTTATGAAAGCGTTGTTACATTCTGTAACTTTCAATACTGTTAAATGTATCTTAGTGAACAGCTTAACGACTGAATGTGAATACTTTAGTTAGTTTATGAAAGCGTTGTTACATTCTGTAACTTTCAATACTGTTAAATGTATCTTAGTGAACAGCTTAACGACTGAATGTGAATACTTTAGTTAGTTTATGAAAGCGTTGTTACATTCTGTAACTTTCAATACTGTTAAATGTATCTTAGTGAACAGCTTAACGACTGAATGTGAATACTTTAGTTAGTTTAAGCGTTACTGTTAATACTGTTAAATGTATCTTAGTGAACAGCTTAACGACTGAATGTGAATACTTTAGTTAGTTTATGAAAGCGTTGTTACATTCTGTAACTTTCAATACTGTTAAATGTATCTTAGTGAACAGCTTAACGACTGAATGTGAATACTTTAGTTAGTTTATGAAAGCGTTGTTACATTCTGTAACTTTCAATACTGTTAAATGTATCTTAGTGAACAGCTTAACGACTGAATGTGAATACTTTAGTTAGTTTATGAAAGCGTTGTTACATTCTGTAACTTTCAATACTGTTAAATGTATCTTAGTGAACAGCTTAACGACTGAATGTGAATACTTTAGTTAGTTTATGAAAGCGTTGTTACATTCTGTAACTTTCAATACTGTTAAATGTATCTTAGTGAACAGCTTAACGACTGAATGTGAATACTTTAGTTAGTTTATGAAAGCGTTGTTACATTCTGTAACTTTCAATACTGTTAAATGTATCTTAGTGAACAGCTTAACGACTGAATGTGAATACTTTAGTTAGTTTATGAAAGCGTTGTTACATTCTGTAACTTTCAATACTGTTAAATGTATCTTAGTGAACAGCTTAACGACTGAATGTGAATACTTTAGTTAGTTTATGAAAGCGTTGTTACATTCTGTAACTTTCAATACTGTTAAATGTATCTTAGTGAACAGCTTAACGACTGAATGTGAATACTTTAGTTAGTTTATGAAAGCGTTGTTACATTCTGTAACTTTCAATACTGTTAAATGTATCTTAGTGAACAGCTTAACGACTGAATGTGAATACTTTAGTTAGTTTATGAAAGCGTTGTTACATTCTGTAACTTTCAATACTGTTAAATGTATCTTAGTGAACAGCTTAACGACTGAATGTGAATACTTTAGTTAGTTTATGAAAGCGTTGTTACATTCTGTAACTTTCAATACTGTTAAATGTATCTTAGTGAACAGCTTAACGACTGAATGTGAATACTTTAGTTAGTTTATGAAAGCGTTGTTACATTCTGTAACTTTCAATACTGTTAAATGTATCTTAGTGAACAGCTTAACGACTGAATGTGAATACTTTAGTTAGTTTATGAAAGCGTTGTTACATTCTGTAACTTTCAATACTGTTAAATGTATCTTAGTGAACAGCTTAACGACTGAATGTGAATACTTTAGTTAGTTTATGAAAGCGTTGTTACATTCTGTAACTTTCAATACTGTTAAATGTATCTTAGTGAACAGCTTAACGACTGAATGTGAATACTTTAGTTAGTTTATGAAAGCGTTGTTACATTCTGTAACTTTCAATACTGTTAAATGTATCTTAGTGAACAGCTTAACGACTGAATGTGAATACTTTAGTTAGTTTATGAAAGCGTTGTTACATTCTGTAACTTTCAATACTGTTAAATGTATCTTAGTGAACAGCTTAACGACTGAATGTGAATACTTTAGTTAGTTTATGAAAGCGTTGTTACATTCTGTAACTTTCAATACTGTTAAATGTATCTTAGTGAACAGCTTAACGACTGAATGTGAATACTTTAGTTAGTTTATGAAAGCGTTGTTACATTCTGTAACTTTCAATACTGTTAAATGTATCTTAGTGAACAGCTTAACGACTGAATGTGAATACTTTAGTTAGTTTATGAAAGCGTTGTTACATCTCTGTAACTTTCAATACTGTTAAATGTATCTTAGTGAACAGCTTAACGACTGAATGTGAATACTTTAGTTAGTTTATGAAAGCGTTGTTACATTCTGTAACTTTCAATACTGTTAAATGTATCTTAGTGAACAGCTTAACGACTGAATGTGAATACTTTAGTTAGTTTATGAAAGTTGTTGTTACATTCTGTAACTTTCAATACTGTTAAATGTATCTTAGTGAACAGCTTAACGACTGAATGTGAATACTTTAGTTAGTTTATGAAAGCGTTGTTGCACATTCTTGTATACTTTCAATACTGTTAAATGTATCTTAGTGAACAGCTTAACGACTGAATGTGAATACTTTTAGTTAGTTTATGAAAGCGTTGTTACATTCTGTAACTTTCAATACCTGTGTAAATGTATCTTAGTGAACAAAGCTTAACGACTGAATGTGAATACTTTAGTTAGTTTATGAAAGCGTTGTTACATTCTGTAACTTTCAATACTGTTAAATGTATCTTAGTGAACAGCTTAACGACTGAATGTGAATACTTTAGTTAGTTTTATGAAAGCGTTGTTACATTCTGTAACTTTCAATACTGTTAAATGTATCTTAGTGAACAGCTTAACGACTGAATGTGAATACTCTTAGTTAGTTTATGAAAGCGTTGTTACATTCTGTAACTCTTCAATACTGTTAAATGTATCTTAGTGAACAGCTTAACGACTGAATGTGAATACTTTAGTTAGTTTATGAAAGCGTTGTTACATTCTGTAACTTTCAATACTGTTAAATGTATCTTAGTGAACAGCTTAACGACTGAATGTGAATACTTTAGTTAGTTTTATGAAAGCGTTGTTACATTCTGTAACTTTCAATACTGTTAAATGTATCTTAGTGAACAGCTTAACGACTGAATGTGAATACTTTAGTTAGTTTATGAAAGCGTTGTTACATCTCTGTAACTTTTCAATACTGTTAAATGTATCTTAGTGAACAGCTTAACGACTGAATGTGAATACTTTAGTTAGTTTTATGAAAGCGTTGTTACATTTCTGTAACTTCAATACTGTTAAATGTATCTTAGTGAACAGCTTAACGACTGAATGTGAATACTTTAGTTAGTTTATGAAAGCGTTGTTACATTCTGTAACTTTCAATACTGTTAAATGTATCTTAGTGAACAGCTTTAACGACTGAATGTGAATACTTTAGTTAGTTTATGAAAGCGTTGTTACATCTCTGTAACTTTCAATACCTGTTAAATGTATCTTAGTGAACAGCTTAACGACTGAATGTGAATACTTTAGTTAGTTTATGAAAGCGTTGTTACATTCTGTAACTTTCAATACTGTTAAATGTATCTTAGTGAACAGCTTAACGACTGAATGTGAATACTTTAGTTAGTTTATGAAAGCGTTGTTACATTCTGTAACTTTCAATACTGTTAAATGTATCTTAGTGAACAGCTTAACGACTGAATGTGAATACTTTAGTTAGTTTATGAAAGCGTTGTTACATTCTGTAACTTTCAATACTGTTAAATGTATCTTAGTGAACAGCTTAACGACTGAATGTGAATACTTTAGTTAGTTTATGAAAGCGTTGTTACATTCTGTAACTTTCAATACTGTTAAATGTATCTTAGTGAACAGCTTAACGACTGAATGTGAATACTTTAGTTAGTTTATGAAAGCGTTGTTACATTCTGTAACTTTCAATACTGTTAAATGTATCTTAGTGAACAGCTTAACGACTGAATGTGAATACTTTAGTTAGTTTATGAAAGCGTTGTTACATTCTGTAACTTTCAATACTGTTAAATGTATCTTAGTGAACAGCTTAACGACTGAATGTGAATACTTTAGTTAGTTTATGAAAGCGTTGTTACATTCTGTAACTTTCAATACTGTTAAATGTATCTTAGTGAACAGCTTAACGACTGAATGTGAATACTTTAGTTAGTTTATGAAAGCGTTGTTACATTCTGTAACTTTCAATACTGTTAAATGTATCTTAGTGAACAGCTTAACGACTGAATGTGAATACTTTAGTTAGTTTATGAAAGCGTTGTTACATTCTGTAACTTTCAATACTGTTAAATGTATCTTAGTGAACAGCTTAACGACTGAATGTGAATACTTTAGTTAGTTTATGAAAGCGTTGTTACATTCTGTAACTTTCAATACTGTTAATGTATCTTAGTGAACAACTTAACGACTGAATGTGAATACTTTAGTTAGTTTATGAAAGCGTTGTTACATTCTGTAACTTTCAATACTGTTAAATGTATCTTAGTGAACAGCTTAACGACTGAATGTGAATACTTTAGTTAGTTTATGAAAGCGTTGTTACATTCTGTAACTTTCAATACTGTTAAATGTATCTTAGTGAACAGCTTAACGACTGAATGTGAATACTTTAGTTAGTTTATGAAAGCGTTGTTACATTCTGTAACTTTCAATACTGTTAAATGTATCTTAGTGAACAGCTTAACGACTGAATGTGAATACTTTAGTTAGTTTATGAAAGCGTTGTTACATTCTGTAACTTTCAATACTGTTAAATGTATCTTAGTGAACAGCTTAACGACTGAATGTGAATACTTTAGTTAGTTTATGAAAGCGTTGTTACATTCTGTAACTTTCAATACTGTTAAATGTATCTTAGTGAACAGCTTAACGACTGAATGTGAATACTTTAGTTAGTTTATGAAAGCGTTGTTACATTCTGTAACTTTCAATACTGTTAAATGTATCTTAGTGAACAGCTTAACGACTGAATGTGAATACTTTAGTTAGTTTATGAAAGCGTTGTTACATTCTGTAACTTTCAATACTGTTAAATGTATCTTAGTGAACAGCTTAACGACTGAATGTGAATACTTTAGTTGGTTTATGAAAGCGTTGTTACATTCTGTAACTTTCAATACTGTTAAATGTATCTTAGTGAACAGCTTAACGACTGAATGTGAATACTTTAGTTAGTTTATGAAAGCGTTGTTACATTCTGTAACTTTCAATACTGTTAAATGTATCTTAGTGAACAGCTTAACGACTGAATGTGAATACTTTAGTTAGTTTATGAAAGCGTTGTTACATTCTGTAACTTTCAATACTGTTAAATGTATCTTAGTGAACAGCTTAACGACTGAATGTGAATACTTTAGTTAGTTTATGAAATTCTGCGTTGTTACATTCTGTAACTTTCAATACTGTTAAATGTATCTTAGTGAACAGCTTAACGACTGAATGTGAATACTTTAGTTAGTTTATGAAAGCGTTGTTACATTCTGTAACTTTCAATACTGTTAAATGTATCTTAGTGAACAGCTTAACGACTGAATGTGAATACTTTAGTTAGTTTATGAAAGCGTTGTTACATTCTGTAACTTTCAATACTGTTAAATGTATCTTAGTGAACAGCTTAACGACTGAATGTGAATACTTTAGTTAGTTTATGAAAGCGTTGTTACATTCTGTAACTTTCAATACTGTTAAATGTATCTTAGTGAACAGCTTAACGACTGAATGTGAATACTTTAGTTAGTTTATGAAAGCGTTGTTACATTCTGTAACTTTCAATACTGTTAAATGTATCTTTGTGAACAGCTTAACGACTGAATGTGAATACTTTAGTTAGTTTATGAAAGCGTTGTTACATTCTGTAACTTTCAATACTGTTAAATGTATCTTAGTGAACAGCTTAACGACTGAATGTGAATACTTTAGTTAGTTTATGAAAGCGTTGTTACATTCTGTAACTTTCAATACTGTTAAATGTATCTTAGTGAACAGCTTAACGACTGAATGTGAATACTTTAGTTAGTTTATGAAAGCGTTGTTACATTCTGTAACTTTCAATACTGTTAAATGTATCTTAGTGAACAGCTTAACGACTGAATGTGAATACTTTAGTTAGTTTATGAAAGCGTTGTTACATTCTGTAACTTTCAATACTGTTAAATGTATCTTCGTGAACAGCTCAACGACTGAATGTGAATACTTTAGTTAGTTTATGAAAGCGTTGTTACATTCTCTAACTTTCAATACTGTTAAATGTATTTTAGTTAACAGCTTAACGACTGAATGTGAATACTTTAGTTAGTTTATGAAAGCGTTGTTATTCTGTAACTTTCAATACTGTTAAATGTATTTAGTGAACAGCTTAACGACTGAATGTGAATACTTTAGTTAGTTTATGAAAGCTGTTACATTCTGTAACTTTCAATACTGTTAAATGTATCTTAGTGAACAGCTTAACGACTGAATGTGAATACTTTAGTTAGTTTATGAAAGCGTTGTTACATTCTGTAACTTTCAATACTGTTAAATGTATCTTAGTGAACAGCTTAACGACTGAATGTGAATACTTTAGTTAGTTTATGAAAGCGTTGTTACATTCTGTAACTTTCAATACTGTTAAATGTATCTTAGTGAACAGCTTAACGACTGAATGTGAATACTTTAGTTAGTTTATGAAAGCGTTGTTACATTCTGTAACTTTCAATACTGTTAAATGTATCTTAGTGAACAGCTTAACGACTGAATGTGAATACTTTAGTTAGTTTATGAAAGCGTTGTTACATTCTGTAACTTTCAATACTGTTAAATGTATCTTAGTGAACAGCTTAACGACTGAATGTGAATACTTTAGTTAGTTTATGAAAGCGTTGTTACATTCTGTAATTTCAATACTGTTAAATGTATGTTAGTGAACAGTTAACATGAAATGTGAATGCCACTTTGTCTGTTAGTTTATGCTGAGCTGTTGTTTACATTTCTATGTAACTTTCAATACTGTTAAATGTATCTTAGTGAACAGCTTAACGACTGAATGTGAATACTTTAGTTAGTTTATGAAAGCGTTGTTGTACATTCTGTAACTTTCAATACTGTTAAATGTATCTTAGTGAACAGCTTAACGACTGAATGTGAATACTTTAGTTAGTTTATGAAAGCGTTGTTACATTCTGTAACTTTCAATACTGTTAAATGTATCTTAGTGAACAGCTTAACGACTGAATGTGAATACTTTAGTTAGTTTATGAAAGCGTTGTTACATTCTGTAACTTTCAATAACTGTTAAATGTATCTTAGTGAACAGCTTAACGACTGAATGTGAATACTTTTAGTTAGTTTATGAAAGCGTTGTTACATTCTGTAACCTTCAATACTGTTAAATGTATCTTAGTGAACAGCTTAACGACTGAATGTGAATACTTTAGTTAGTTTATGAAAGCGTTGTTCTGTAACTTTCAATACTGTTAAATGTATCTTAGTGAACAGCTTAACGACTGAATGTGAATACTTTAGTTAGTTTATGAAAGCGTTGTTACATTCTGTAACTTTCAATACTGTTAAATGTATCTTAGTGAACAGCTTAACGACTGAATGTGAATACTTTAGTTAGTTTATGAAAGCGTTGTTACATTCTGTAACTTTCAATACTGTTAAATGTATCTTAGTGAACAGCTTAACGACTGAATGTGAATACTTTAGTTAGTTTATGAAAGCGTTGTTACATTCTGTAACTTTCAATACTGTTAAATGTATCTTAGTGAACAGCTTAACGACTGAATGTGAATACTTTAGTTAGTTTATGAAAGCGTTGTTACATTCTGTAACTTTCAATACTGTTAAATGTATCTTAGTGAACAGCTTAACGACTGAATGTGAATACTTTAGTTAGTTTATGAAAGCGTTGTTACATTCTGTAACTTTCAATACTGTTAAATGTATCTTAGTGAACAGCTTAACGACTGAATGTGAATACTTTAGTTAGTTTATGAAAGCGTTGTTACATTCTGTAACTTTCAATACTGTTAAATGTATCTTAGTGAACAGCTTAACGACTGAATGTGAATACTTTAGTTCTGTTTTCAATACTGTTAAAATGTTCTTAACACCTTAACGACT